>NW_020447308.1:5782902-5919547 GCF_003343035.1 Apteryx rowi | reverse complement strand
GGGGGGGAGGGCGGAAAAGGGAGCGACTTTTTGAAAGTTGAGTTTGCAACTAGTTTATCGTCCGCTGCTGTTTAAGTTGCATCGTGCGTTGGCTCGCGCTGCCGCTTGGCAGGTCGGCGGCTCCCCGCTCGGGGGGCGTTTTGCCGGCCCTCCTGGAGAGCGCTTGGCTGCAGTTTACAAGTTTTTCTGTTCTGCGATTTTTTTTTTTTAATTTATTTATTTTTTCCTCCCCGCTCCGGTGGGTTCGTGCGCCCTGGGTGCGCTTAACAGCGAGGTAACGGGTTTCTGCGTGCTGCCGAATTTAATAAAACCGCCTGCGGGAGCCAGAAACCCTGGGGCCGGGCAGGGCGCGTCGCGGGGATGCTCGGTTCGGGGCCGCGCTCGCCGCGCTCCCCTTCCCTCCGCGCGTTTTTCAGGCTGCCCGAGCTGCTGGCATGGYGACTCCTAAATAGAGGCAGTGAGCTGGCGGCTGGTCAGTGCGCCGGAGTGGGCTCAGCAACCAGACAGTATTTCCTTTTTCTTTCTTTTTTTTTTTTATTTCCTGGAGCTCTTTGTTCTGGGTGCTGGAGAGCTTTTGTCTGTTGCTGCTGAGCCCTGCATTCGGAGGGAGGCATGGAATAGCAGCGGCTCCCCGCTCCTGCTCCGTAACAGCCCGGGAATTAAACATTGTCATTTATATTTAAGTAGGCTTAACTTCTAAATTATTGAAGCTATAAGCTTTCACTAATTCCTATTCCGTGTGGCTTTGTTTTTTTCCTTTTTAGCACAAAAAAGGATTGCTTTCTCCTAAATTGGTGTAATACCCCGTCTTTTCTCTTAAAATACATACAGGGTATCCGGTATCAGTTCTGTAGTAAAACTCAAAGGCGATACATGAAATTCAACCCCGCGCTGGGGCTCTGCTTCCCTCGGGGAGTTCACCGGGGGAGTTTCGGGACGCGGAGCTGGCGGTTTTCCCGCGTGCTGGAAGGGGCCGCTGGTCCAGCGGCGGCGGCGGCGAGCGTGCCGGCCGCGTTGGGGCCGGGGCGCGCGTGTGCATGTGCGTGCACGGGGCTGCGAGCGTGCAGCCGCCCGCGCCGCTGGCACGCCGCCGCGGCACCGGCCCAGGGGGAGGAATATAGGGCCTGCCGTCCCCTCCCGGCGCGGTGAGTTAGAAATCCCAAACTAATCCAATTGCACCGCTTCTTATTATCCATCAGGCTTTGGAGCTTGCACGGTGCAAACTCCTGCGCTCGTGTAGGAACTGGCAGTTGCAAAGGGTCCCGGATCCAAGATTTCCACCCGGTTCCTCCCTGATCTCCCCCGGCTTTGGCCCGCGGGCTCCTGGTGCGACCGGCCTGCTGCAGCCTGGCGTGGAGCGGCTTGTGGGGGCTGCGAAACCGCTCTTATTTCCCGTGTGCGAATGAGAAAGCCTCTTTCCTCCTTTTCCGTCCTGCCCGAACTTTTATTTTGGTGTCCCCAGACGGTCCCTTCTCCTCGCGGCGCGTGCAGCACCTAGCAGGGACCYCACGCAACCCGCCTCGCTCCGGCGCGCCAAGAGCCGGCTCCCTCGCCGCGGCACTGGGATTCGGAGCCGGCTCCCCGGGGCTCGGGGCGGCAGCGAGCTAACGCGGCGTGCGCGGGAGCGGGCTGTGCCCGTCGCTCGGCGGCAGGGCTGGGACCGAAGATGCTTTTCTCCGTGCCCCTCTTCCCCCACCGCCTCCTTTCTTTCACGCTTTGCGCTGCTGGGCTTCTGACCCCGGATATTGTCCTTCGATTTGATCCAACAAAACAGTGCAGGAACCCCCCTCCGCAGAGCAAGAATTCTCGTTTAAATTCACTGAATAGCGTTGCGCAGGAGCAGGAGTAGTCCATGCAAAATTACTTTGAAATCGCAAAGTTATTTGAACTTTACTGGAGCTTTTAGTTTTACAGAGTTTAGAAACTAATAAATTATGCAGCAGGGCTCATGAAAACCTCCCCAAGTCAGTTTTTCCAAAAGAATATGTAACATTTTGGTTTTGCAAGAAAATAAAAATAATTGTTTACACATGTTCAGGAGTCATTGGCAAGCATATAAAACTGATGGTTAAGGAGGCAAACATGTCAATAATTGCACTTTAAGAGAAGAGAGAGGCAAATGGGCGAGCGCACTGAGAAAAAACACGCCGCATACTGATCCGGCCTTGCTATTATATCGAATGTCACTGTTGCATCGCGCCCTCCGCTCCCGAGGAGCCCGGTCACTTAACAACCCAGACCTGCTCCTGCGCTGGTAATTTAAAACCAGAATTTCAGAGCGGAGGCAAGGATTTGCTGCCTTTATTTATTTATTTATTTATTTTTTGCGCGTCTGATTGTGTTGACGGAGCTAATGGTAAGTCAGGAGGATGCCGGCTGCGGGGGGCTGATTCTGCTGGTTTGCTAGGGTGCTTTTGCGAAGGGGTCTGCGCTGCTGGAACCGGAGAGCGCCTGGAAAGGGAGCGAGGCGCTGATGTTTCCTTGCACGTGGCCGGTCTGGAGCAAGCGGCTCCCCTGGCCGGTGGCTTCGAGCACCGTGATGCCAGAGTGCTCGCGGCTCTCGGCAGCCGGCGTCCTCGTGCCTCAGCATTCGTGCCGGCCCGCCGCGGCTCTGCCGGCGGGTCCGTCCCCCTCGGCACGCTGCTCCGGGGAAAGCTACCTCCCTGCYGCCTTCTCGCGGAGGCGGGGGCCGGAGCGGGGAACTGCCACCGCTCCTGGCTGTTGGAGCAGCCTGGGGGCTGCTCCGGATTTGCCCGAGGCTGTCGTGAGCCTCGCAGGGTTCGCCGCTGCGTTTGCGGACCCCTCTCGTGCGCGGTGGTTTCTAACTCGGTGTTTGCGTCGCCGACGCCTTCTGCGATGAGGCTGTGATCCGGTCAGGGTTTCTAAACGCGTGGGACGTGCAAATAGCAGCACATCGGATATAAATAACAGCAGCACATCTGGGCTGCTGCTGCTCTCTGGATGCCTCGCTGTGGATGGAGCTGCTGTGCCCAGTTAATTCGGGAAAGGTCTTTGCCCTTCCTGGCTCTACCGACGGGTTTCACCCCAGCTCCTGCGGAGACGGGGGAGCCCACGAGGACTCGGGGCTCGTCCYGGGAAGGGCCTTTGTGCCGCGACCGCTTCCCGCTTCCACGCCGCGGTTGGCGAGCTGCCTCCTGGGAATTGCCCGCTCTGCTCCCTAACATCTGAAACGCGTTTGGGGCCGCTTTTCTGGCTCTCCGGTTTGCCTTCCTCAGCCGGCACCCGCGGCCCGTCTCCGGGCTGCGCGTCAGGTGGCCGCGGGATCCTCCGCGGAGGCCTCCTGCGAGCGCTTAACGAGTGGATGCGGTTTCTGCGCCCTGACGGAGAAATCGCTTTAGGTAACCTCCCGTCCAAAAGGCAGGGGAATAAAAAATTCTGAGCCAGTAAACTTTACTGCCAGCAAGATGTTGGGCCTGTTACGGCCTATTCCCCTCTTCTTTAAATGTAAATTTTTCTGGATGCCCTAAAGACCCAATTTGCACTTTACTGCRGTGTAGTGCTTTTCTCGTTAGTGCCTGGGTCAGCTTCAAGGAGATTTAAGGGGCACCAGCTGGATTTTTAGGCTGCCAATTTCATCAGCCTGAAACCTGTTATAATCAGCTGGCAAACATCTTTCGGGTCTGAAGTAGCTGTTTCTTCCATATCTTGGTATTGCAGAGATATTTTTTTAAAAAGAAACATTCCCCCCGCACACACCCCCGGAAGCTATTTTCTGTAGGACTGTCCACAACCCCTACCCAAGGATTTTGCARCTAACCTGCAACTCGCTATAAAAAGCTCCAATTCCAGGCTCGCGGGAGTCCGGAGACATTTCCTTTTGCCTTGATTTTGGAGCAGGACCRGGGTGACCGACCTCGGGGGGGGGGGGTCAGGCTGGCGCGTGGGCGGCTGCTGACTTGCGCTGCGTTATGCTAGGAGCACGCGTCGGGAATCTCGAGGGGGCGGATCGGACCCTTGTGCTCACAAGAGGTGGCTTCCCGGGGGCAGCGGTGCTGCAGACGTGGCGCCGGAGGAGCTGGAGGTGCACGGGGCTTGGACGGGCGGCTCCGGCTGCTCCTGCCTTGCTGTGCGCTCGGACCGGGGACTTCGGCAGGTCGCTTCGTCTCTCAGTGGTTAATGTCCCCTGTCCGGAGCAGGAGCAGCAACGCGGGCTTCGTCTGTCGGGAGCGTGCGCGGCCGGGACAGGGACCGGGTCGGCCTCGCTGGCTGTGGGTCTGGACCGGGGCCGGAAGGATGAGACCCGATGAGAGCTGCAGCCTCTGCGGTGGACGTTCATGGCAATTAGAGCAGTCAAATTAGCCGCTTCGTTTTTCAGAAGCAAAGGAACAGAAGCCAGAACTGTGCTTCCCAAATGGAAAAGGACAACGCTAGGGCATGAGCAGGATCTTTTGAAGCTTTGAACGTGAATCACAGTGTCAAGTAAAAAATAATTAAACTTATTTTTTTTTTTTAAATGTACTTCAAAGTGTCTTTTGAGCTACCCATTAATTCGAGGTTCGTTCTCTCACTGCTAAATAAATCTCTTGGTTCAAAAGCGCTGGTGCTAATTGGTTTCTCTGAGTGTGCCTGTCTCCTTGATCAATTGGGGGAGTAGTTTTTGTTAAATATTTGCACATATAGTCGCATACTGTATTGCTCAGGGAGACGGTAAATGTTTCTCAAAAGGAGACTTGTAGAATGAGGGTTCCAATAATTTTCTCTTGGCCTTTACGTCAGTGCTAATAATACTTTCTCCTTCCGATCCTTTTGCAGAAAGTGGAGCAATTTTCCCTTGCGCGTCGCCCGGCACGGCCTGCTGGCGTTGAGACGAGCGCCTCTTTAGGTGCCCGTATGAGGGCCCTGCCTCCGAGCGAGAAGCCGGGCTGCCGGGAGGGGAGGTTTGTGGCATTTGCACCTCGCAGAGCGGGGCTGGGAGGCTGCTGGCTTGCGGGGCGTTTCCGGAGGTACCTGGCCTCTGCGTGGGGCGAGCCGAGGTTGGATACGCAGCCAGGAACCGGGGAGGAATGGGAGGATTTATCTACTAAGCAGGCTTCCCTAATGAATGCACGCAGCCTCAGCGATTTCCCCTCTCCCTCAATTAATTGCGTTTTTACTGTTTCCATGTGCCTGTGGAGTGTCATTTGTTTCCAGCTTTGCATCGTTGCTGTGCCTCTCTGCTAAGCACAATCAGCTATTTATACTCAAAGACTTGGCTTCCCCCCCTCACCCCCAAAATACCTCCTGCCTTTGTACGCGCTCTCGCTSTGGCCGTCCGAGCCGACCTCTGCGGCAAACGCTCCCAGCTGCGCCGGGAGCCTGCGTCCCGCCGAGGGGATTTGCCTGCAGACGTCGCCGGCCCTTCGCCCCGAGCGTCCGGGGGGGAGCGGGGCTCCGCGTTCCTGGCTGCCTTTGGGACCCCACAGCGCGCATCTCGGAGGGCCGAATCCCGACGCCTGTGTTCGAAGCCCCGTCCTGCAAAGCTTTTCTCAGTGCAAATGATCCCACTGASGGGACTTTCTCGGGGCGGTTGCAGTGCTGGGGGTGCCCGTGTGCACGGGTAAGCTTGCTGGCTTGTTTCTTGCTGGCTGAACTTCCCTACTCCAATGACTCAAACGTTTTCCTCCGTTTACCCCCGGAGAGACAGGGCCTGTGATTTTTTTTACAGAGTGGGATACCAAGGCCCTTGAGGACCAAAGCCCGTTTTTTAAGGCGATTCAGCTGCCTAAAGATGCAAGTAGGCAGCTTTGGGATATCTAACGTGGGCTTGCTTTGCCCCATGCTTCAGCTTAGTTGGTCACCCAGCCCTGAAGCCCCAGGGAGTAGAGACGGGTCAGTGCCGGAAAGCGGCAGCGGGATTTCTGGAAAGCTTCCCATGAGCAAGGAGGATTTGGGGGTGCTTCTGCCGCCAAGAGGCGTCCGTGGGAGACGAAGCAGATGCATGCCGTCCCTGGCACGGTGTCATGCCTGGARGCTCGATCCAGTTCTCAACTAACACCCAGAGAGGTGCCGGGACTGGCCAGCATCCGTGGCCACCCCAGCACCAGTCCTAATTACGAGTATCATCGCTTCTCCTGCTCGAGCAGCCTCGAGCTAGGACGCAGACCGAATGTTTACCGAGGTAAACATGATTATCTCCAATCACAGGCCTTAATGATGGTTGTTATAATGACTGCGGTTGCGGGAAGGGCATGTAATTATGTTGATTCTTCCTTTTATTGTACATATAATAATAAGCTATTTTATGTAAGAGTACAGGGGAGCTGAGGGAAGATGGGGCATTTATTTTATTAGGAATGTTTTTCTGATTGCCTGTTGGCCAAATCCTGAAATCTTATTCAATCTTTATGCAGTTATAAGTCCYACTTGGTTCAGTGAGGAGTCAAGGTACGAGGGTCCTTATCCTATGTGACTCCCAGAAGCGCCCACACAGGGAACCGGGCCCCAGCGTGGTAGATGCTGTTGAGACTCTGGCCRCTTTGCAGAAAAATGCAGAGCATTTGCCTAATTCCTTAATTTTCACAAAAAAAGTAATTGATGGGTTTGTGCTGGCTGTAGTCTCACTTGCTGAGAGGACCCCAGGGCTATCTCTTAGAAAGAAGTCATAGTTAGTGATAGATCACCGAGCTGGCTGGAGCTAGCCTGACATTTTAAGACTTAATGGGTTAATAAAGTGTGTGTTTTAGGTGTCTGCGGCTAAATAGAGTTGGTCCATTCCCTGCACACACTCATACCTTGACAGCAGTACCTTTGACCTGCCRTGCGCTGCTCCTGCCTCCTTTGTCTGCTCCGTCCATCTGCCTCGGCTCAGGTTGCACTCACTGTTTATCCCCCGTAATCCAATTTAAGTTGCCATAGAAAGCAATGGGGATTTACAGAAAGAAAGAAAAAGCCTCGCTGGGTTCAAAAAGCAGAAAAGACAGACTTTTTTTTCTCCTTTGGATAACTGTCTCCTCTCGTCTCTCTTATTTTTGCCATGCATTAAAGATCTGTGTTAGAGGCAGGCATTACAAAGAGCGTGCCGCCGCTGGTATTTGCCAAGAGAAGTTGGCCCACGGGAGTCCCAGCTCTGCAGGCAGCTGTGGAGTGGGTCCCCTTGAGCCCCTCAGAGAGGGGACGAGCTGCTAGGAATTCGTAAGTTGAAGTCTTAAATATCCAGTGGTCCAGAGAGCCTTCAAGGTGGCTTGCTGTCCCCGTGTGGGCACGCACGGGGAGTCTCTGCACTTCGAAGTCGCTGTGCCAGCTATGTGCCAGCCACTGTTGACCACGTCAGCAATTTTAATGATGAACCATTTGCATTAAGGGATGCAGCCCCAAAGGGTCTCACACTTTACTGCCTTCCGGAGCACCTGCCATTCGGTGCTGCTGGAGATATGGGATTACCGGCTGGTAGGGCTGGGTATCTGTAAGCAGCTAGACAAGGTGTCTCATTTTTTCACTGTCTGATCTGTAGCCTGGRAGAAATTTGTGTAGTTTTAGGGAGTTGTGGATTGGGAGCACCCAACCCTTCATGTTGAACTACCTGGCAGAGGGTGTATCCCCGCTCCAGCAGGTTCGTGGACCTGGGCTGACGTGCCGTTTGCAGGGTGTTTGGAGCAGTCTGTCTGATGGCCTGGACCATCGCTGGTGCTTGGGTTTAAGCTGCGCTAGGCGCAAGTGGAGCTACCTGATAATGTTGTCTGACTTCCCGAGCTGGCGAGCCAGCCTCGTGCTTGACGGGCATCTGCCGCTCCTGACTCTGGTGGGAAAACCCTGCTCAGTAACTGGAAAGTCAGCAATGAAATTGTTTTGGTTGCTAGCATCTTGTCTCTGATGGAGATCATAGGGTCTTCTGCACCCTGGGGTACTTCATCCTGCAGGTGGTTCTTGGAGAGAGCCCAGGTCTGCGATGCAGTGTCTCATGGCAGGTTTTACCCGTTGTACGACCTCCTGTCAATACTTCCCTTCGGGTTTGTGTGTAGGATGCTGCTGATTAAATCCTGGCTGTGCTGGCTGATCTAACCAGGCACGTGTTGGGGGCTGTGGTGTGGAAAACAGAGAAAGGTGATAACTCATGGTAACAGCGCCCTGAGAGCGGCACAGCTATTGCTGCAATGCGGGGTCAGGCTGGATCTAGTGTGCTTTCTTCTTCCCTGTTGCTAGAGAAGTTGCTTTGAGAGATGCTGTAATTTTTCAGTGTATTCACAGCCTTATTTACAACGTCAGGCCACATGGGTGCTCAAACCCTGCACCAGGATCCTACGTTTGCTCTGCCAAAGTCACGCAAACCCCTCGTCCACATGAGAGAGGCTGGAAGAGACTTAGGACGCATGTAAGACTAAATTAGGTGTTGTCATTAGGCGAGGAGACCGTTTCCAGTAGGTGTAATCAGTGAGAAATGCAACTTGCACCCAGGTCCTGTTATATGGATGTCCCTGCACCCAGGGAGCCCCGGGCATGCGGGAGGGCGAGGGCATGTCCCTATGGGAGCACACCACCAGCATGGTGGGTCGAACCCGAGCCGTCAAGCCCCGTAGCCCGGTCGGTGCCGAGGGAGGGGACGGGGCAGTGAGCGAGCGGGGTCCTTCCCTGGCGAACCTTCCTTGCCGCTGGACATCAGCAGTTTAAGGATGTGCGGAGCGGGGGGCTGCGTACGAACCATCGCGTCTGAAAGTCCCAGATGGGCCTTTTCCTCCTCGTTTGTCTGATTGCTTTCAGACCCGTACCTCTACTTTTACAATATCTATAATTACGTGCTGGGTGAAAAACGCGCTTTTGTGTTTGTTTTAAACCTTCTGCCTGATAATCTAATTAGGTGTCCCTTATTTTTTGACCGGGTGGAGTAATAAGTAACTGTTCCTTGTCCACCTTCTTCATTCTAGTACCAATTCTCTAGACCCCGTCCTATCTCCCGTTCACTTTCTCTTTTCCCAGCTGAAGAGCCCTGGTCTGTGTAGTCTCTGCGGGACGGATGCTGCCCCATACCCCGATCGTCTTTGATGCCTTTCTCCAGGCCCTTTCCGGAGCCCCAGCACCCAGCTGAGATGGGGCCAGAGCTGCGTGCGGCATCGCTGTGGTTCACGCGGTGGCTCACTGACCTTCCTATTTTGTTTTTTGTCCCCGAATGCTTTCTGCAACCTTCCTAGATATAGCGATGCTGCCTGGGGCTGTGTCCTGGGTTTGAACGGCAGCAATGTGGCCCGAGGAAACTTCCACCCGTCAAGGGGCTGCTGCACCAGAGAGCTGTTAGAAAGGCTTTCCTGGTATTCAGATGAAATTTTAGTTTTCTGAGTGTTCTGGCATTTCATCTCATTGCCCTTCTTGATAAATAAATTCACTTCTGCCCCTGCCTTTACACCCTTCAGATATTTACGTGACCTCTGATTCGTGGTCACTTTTTGTCTTCCACATCAGTGGGTGTTTTGGGCTAATCTTTAAAGAATAGGTTCATTTCTGCCTTCTGCAGTGTCTAATCATCACTGTACGGCAAATTATATCCTAAAAGGTGTGCTGGACCAAGTGAAGCGTAACGTGCCAAAGACACAGTGTTTAAACGTTCTGTTGGCAAAAGAAGTTAATTAGTACGTATCTGCGCGATGGAAAGCATGGGTTTGCCTATTGTTGGTACAAATTCTGCAATAACTTATCTGCCATGGACGTCGCTTAGTATAATTGCTTTGAAAGAAACCTTTTGTGTTGCGGAGCCAGAACGTTGCGCGTTTGTATTTCTGTGCATAACTTGCTCTTCATTAAGGGCTGAATAGCACCATCCTTTGCCCGAGAGCAAGAGCAGCGCAGGGGCACGGGGCTAGGCGCGAGAGGCTCTGCGAGCGAAGGACCGTCTGCAGAAACGGCGTGAAGGTGCGGGCGGCAATAAGGTCTGAACGGGGAGCTGCCGATCCCCCCTTCCCCTCCGCTGGCTGCGTTGCACACGGGTCTGGGGCATGGTGTGACCGCTGCTCAGCACGCGTAGAGGGAAGAGAGGAGCAGATTTTTGGACTGGTGTTGCCTCCTGCTCCTGTGGTGGGAATGCTCGAGGATGGTCGATCGTGCAAGTTTTTGTTGCTTATTTCTGCCCTGCTGCAAAGGGAGGTGAAGAGGCAAATGTGCGAAAGGGTGTGCGGTGGAGCTGGGGCTTGGCAAGCCACAGGAGGGGTGCGCGTGCCAGTCCCTTCGCTGCGGTCTCCGAAGGCAGCCCTGAAGGCCTGTGCCGACGGTTGCGCCTTGGTGTATCCCCCCCGGCAGTGCTGGGCTGAGTGGAATGAACACGTCTCTGGGTGTTTCCTGTGCTGGGCAGAAACTCCATGAAAGTCGCATCCCAAGGTTTTGAGGGCAAAGCTCTCAAAGAGAGGGGAGGATGAAGCCAGCCGTTGCATGAGCCGCTGCCTGCTGAGATCCTGTCTTAAACCGTAGGCAAAGCACGCCYGAGGGTTTTGTGTTCAGCCCAGAGGATGCTTGCACCCTCTAGCACGAGCATAGCCTGTTGCGTCCGAAAAGTTTCCTGCATCCCACGCTGGCTGGTGCATTAGCTGTTGACTCTCATTGCTTCTTGTGGGCACATTGCTGACTCTGACCTTCTCTCTCCTCCCTGTGTTTTAGATTTCGGTCGTTCCACGGAGCTGGCGTTCGTTGTGGAGCCCAGCGATGACATAGCCGTGCAGGAGCAGCCTTTGATCCTCTACTGCCAGGTGGAGGGCATCCAGCCCATCACCATCACGTGGCGGAAGAACGGCGTGATGATCGTGGACAGCGAGAACGCCTTCATGTTGGCCAATGGGTCGCTCTACGTCTCCCGCTTCCAGAGGGTCCGGGGAGACGGGTCCTCGGATGAAGGCGAATATGACTGCATGGCGCAAAACCACTACGGGCTGGTGGTCAGCCGAAAGGCAAAGATTCAGGCAGCAAGTAAGTACGGGCCTTGTCCCACCTGCGTGTCCGGGGGCGATCCTGCAGCGGGCACTGGCGTTGCCCAAAGGTGGGAGGGCAGTGCCGTGGGTGCCGTGCGTTCAGCCTTGCCCGCGGAAGCAAGGCAGTGGGTGCTGGGGACCCCAAAGCCGGCAGGATGTGCCTCTTGATTTCATATCCATTGGGACCTCTCAGCACCAGGGAGCTGGGAGCATTTTGAGCCCTGTTGGTGGAGGCTGCTTGTCTGACTGGTGGGGATGGAGACGGGCAGGTTGGGCAGAGAGGGGGGCAAGTCACCTGCACCCTCCGGCCGGGGGTTTGGCTTGCAGCTCGGACGAAACGCAGCCCTGTCTCCGGGCTGTGCTTGCGGGGCCAGCCCAGGAGCGTTGCTGGAGGGCTGCAGGAGTGGAGGTGTTTGCAGGCTTGTGGTCTCTGTCTGGAAATTTGAATGGTTTTGGGAGGGAGGATTAAAGAGAAAAGAGCGGGGAGCTGGTGTAGGGATCTGGCTGGCATCTGATCTGCGTAATTGTCCAGGTGTGAAAGGAGATCAGCCTCCTCAGGGGGAGAAAGCTAAAAGCCACCTTGTAGCAGGAAATTCCCTGACTCTAACGAGTGAGTTGCATTAAAGTCAGGCGGTGAAACAGCCCCACGGTTCGTGTCTCTCCTGCCGCAGGTTTGGAAGCCCCTCCGCTTTGCGGCAAGCCTGCGCTTCCCCAACCRTAGGCAAAGACCTTCTGAAGGTCACGGCTTCTTTCTTTCATTTTGTTATTTAAGGCAGGCAGCGTGGAGGCAGCAAGGTCTTATTTACTGCCCGGCGTGGCAGTGCCTTTGGGGGCAAGGCTAACAACGCCAGACAGATTGTCTGGTGGGGGAGCTCAGAGGAGGAGAGAGATGAAAATGTCAGCACAGGAATGAAATTTAAAGGTGGGGGAGGAAGAATTACAGGGCAGGCTGCGACTCCAGCCCCGCGCAGCGCCCGGCTTAGCCCGTCGTGCGTGGAAACGCTGCCCTGCTTCGCCCCCGTGACCGGAGCGGCTGCTCCCATGGGGTCTCCTGCTGTGCCGATTTGAGTTTGTCCCGGGAATGGCAGCGGAGCTAAGGAGCTGTGTCGTGGTGGTTTCTGTCCTTATGCTGGTGGCCAGCTTTGCCCAAAGACTGTCTGCAGGCTCCGGAGGTGCAGCTGCTAATCCTTTTTGCATTCAACCAGAAATTGCTGCTGGGTGTAATTTATATACGGCTGCAAGGACGGGACTCTGGTATGGCCCCGAGACCTGGCCAAATGCTGGTTTGTTAAAAAGCGGTTTTAATGAAGGGTTCTSCAGCTCCCATGGGAGATGGCCACCTCTGTTCTTTGTGTGGCCACATAGTGCTGCTTCCATCGCGTTTGCAAACTGTGCTGTGATTTCTGGTGCAAGGTAGGAAAAGCCCTTGGCGAAGTTTGGGGCCGGGGCCAGGATCCCCTGGTTGCACTCCCCAAATTGGAGGGCTTTTTGACGCCCTGCCTCCTGCTCCCTGCAGCGCTGGGGCTTGCTGGCAGCCCACCAAGGGACCACTCCAGCTCTTGTGTGCAACAATTCCCGAGTGCATGAAGTGGCCATCTGCAAACCTAGCTTTTCAGTAGGGTAAGAAATGACATTGTCCGGCAGCCAAAGGCTTTGGGTGTTTGCCAGATTAGCAGCTGGATCTCAAACTTGTCAGTCTGGTGGTGCTAAACCTTGGAGCACTTTTGGTGAACAGCTCTGTCATTTATGAGCTGGGAGCCGGCTGACACACAAGCACAATGTCAGACTTCTCGGACCTGTAAACAGGAGACTTAAGAGCCAGAGGAATTACCTTTGGGACGGCGGACTGTCAATAAACACTGCTATCTCGGCTCCTGCATCAATATGTATGTGGTGGGCTGCGTGTCCCTGAATAGCGTTTCCTTTTGAAGCCACGGTTTGGTGTGAATCAGAATGAAAAAGGGACTGCGTTGAAAATAATTCGGACCTTGTTCTGGCTTCAGGCTCAGCTTCTTGCCAGCCCCGAGAAAGGGTCCGAGTGAAGCCAGTGCAACATGTGGGGCGCCTGGCCTCGATGCCGCAGGCGCCTGCTGAGCGCGGGAGTGAAACGGGGGACGTTTTCCTGGGGTGATTACGTACAAGTAAGAGCAATGTCCCCTGCCCCGAGAAGCAAGCCGGACCGAGGAGGAGGGTCATTAACCCCATTTTAGAGATGAGGGGACCGTCGTGCCGATGAAATAGGTGCTGGCTGCCTCGAAGGAAGAAATCGAGCGCTAGGCAGAGCTTTGCGGAGCGGAGTAAATACTGCTGGTGGGGTAAAACCTCATCCCGATGCTGATCTGTTCTTTCCTCCGAGCCCGACGTCCGAACACAAAAGCCCCGGCGAAATAAAAACCTTCCCCAAACAAAAATCGTGAAAGTTGATCAAGGCCATGCTACCGAGGAATAAAAGGGATCTGACGGAGCGGAGCCCCTTGAGAGCTCTGCTGCACTTTTCGCTGTCTTCAAAGGCTTGCTGTTAGTCTCATATCACGGTTACAGACCCCGGCTTTGTACTAGGGCTTGGAATATAATCTTCTTGGCTCGGAGGAATGTACATATTTGCATTCAGGAAATGTGGGCTGGATATCATATTTTTATGTTTCAAATTTACTTCAACACTTGGCACTGAGCGAAATTTAACTGGAAGAAGATGCTGCTGGCAGCCGCGGCACGGAGGGCCCCCGTGGGCTTGCCGGGCGGKCGCCCTCCCGGGCCGGGGCCGCTGCCGTGGCAGGCTGCCCTCCGCGCTGCTGCGGAGGTAAATTATCCCAGGTTTGCGAGGAAGCCACGGCTTTGGCGAAATCTGGGAACCGCAGAGGTGCGCTAATTTGCAGTTTAAGCGTGGGCATATGAACGTCCTTTAATTAAAATTCATGGGAATTTCTATATATCATCGTTATTAACACCGAAGACGCTCGGTGGAGGGAAGTGGATCGTGGCCGGTGTGTGGATTGGCAGGTTGTGTGCTAAATACACTGATAGTATTTTTGTACTGTAACCTTCTTTTGAACAAGTACAAGCRTACAAGAGACGTAGGTGCGACTGACTCGAGCAGAGGCCTTCGGCATTTCTGCCCTGTGCCTGACACGCTGGCTGGAATTTTTTCGGTTGCTGTTTCTGCGCCTGTTCAGACTCTGGTGTGTTGGTTTAAAAGGTTGTGGAATGCAACATGTTTTTATAATCTGATCAGGTTATTGAATACAGATTTTTTTTTTTTTCCTAATGACAGTTTTGTAATTTCTCATGACTCCGAGCTGTCTTAATTAAAATCAGTTTCATGGATATAGCGTTCTCCGGGGGCAATGGTAGCAGGGAACGCTTGGCCTGAAAACTTCCCCTGAGCACTGCTTCAGCAGAGGAGCTCCCCGAAAYGCAGCCGCCTTCCTTCTCACCCTTCGCTTAGCTTGACCTCGGCTGACTTACCGCATCGTCTCATGGCACTTCCAGCCTTTTTGCCAATGCTGTAATTTGATGGAGCTGGCCCTACATCATCATAAATCACCGCCCYGCCGGTGGAGTAGGACCCATTGATTATACCACTCAATAACAAGCAGTTACCACTAATTGGAAATCACCATCAAACTGGGTATCGGATCGGGCTCTGCACGCATGTGGCCGGAGAGCAGCAATTTTCACTGTTTGATCCGGTGCTATAAAAAAAAAAAGAGAGAAAGAGGGGAAGTCAGTCAGTCACGCCACGCCACTCGGAGCGAGGGCGGTTTCCTGCAGCTCGGCGAGACGGGCTGCCCAGCGCTGGAAGCGTTGCGGAGCCTCGGAATAGCCCCGGACAGAGCTGGTCATTTGCAAAAACTAAAAAAGCGGAGGAGGCCTGGAGAAGACGCCCGCGTGCAAGGTGTTTTCCTCGCGAGGCTGCGGGAGGAGGATGGGAGCTGCGGGGTTTATAAAGCAGCAGAGACCTTCCCACCGTTTCGGCTCCTCGGCGCAGAATACGTTCAGGGTTTAACCTGCAGCCCCCTTTCCAGGCTCGGGGGTGGTGGGAAGAGCTGCTGAGCCCAAAGAATGGCAGCATTTACAAGAGCGCGGAGACAAGAAGGAAGTCTAAAAGGATTAGGGAGAGACAAAGGGGGCTGATTATTTTATGGGTCACAATACAAGGCATTAGAGGGAGATCACAAAGGGGTGTAATTACAAAAGAAGGCCATACTGGGGGGATCAACCCAGGATTAGAGTGGGAAATGTTTTTACACAGTTTTGTTCCACTCATTATGAAGTTAGCATTTTAAATTAAGGTTTAAATAAGGTGGCACCGAAGTTGTCACCAAGGTATTTCCTGGGCAGTGCCACTGTTTGGATGCAGATTGCGAGTCCCAGCTCAAAACATCATGTCAGAGCCTAAACACATGGCTTTGCTTCGGGTTTTTCTTGTGCGCGTGCGATATCTGCCTTGCCGGCAGAGCCCTACCTATAGCTTGTGCTTAGAGCAAGCGAACCTGCTTCTGAAGTTGAAAGTGGGGTGCTTTTGCGCTGATACGTTTTAGCGGTGTGAAACATGTGCTCGAGATAAAAGTGAGCTTTTAAAGAAAGTGCACTGGTGTCGGTTTCCGCCTCTCTGGAGACATGGTCAGGTTACTCCCGGGAACTTTTGGCTGATTCTCCCTCGTGTTTCATTGCGCTTTTGCTCCTGGTGTTGCATACCAAGTTGCTTGCGCCCAAAACCTTTTATTTTCAATTGTGAATTTGCTCGCGTTTAATGCGCTTTCTTCTGAAATGCTGAGTCTGAGCATAAGGGCTCAGTTTTGCTACCGGTGGTGTTTCTCTGACTATTGTCTTTGCTTCAAATGCTCACAGTTCTTGGTAAGCCCAGAGCAAATTCTGGGCTTATAGCAGTGGGTCTCAGGGAAAAAAAACCCCAAAAAACCCAACCACGAGGAATTACTGAAAAGGAAAAAAACATGGAGTGAAGCAAAAAGGCTACGAGGGCTTTCAGGGGAGGGAAATGATGGGTGGGTGATCACTTCCCTCCATCAGCTCCTTCGGCTGGCTCTTGGACATGCTGGCTCGTTCGAGGTCGCCTCTCACATCTGTACGGTTGCAGCATTTGGCTCTGCGTGTGTAGCGTGTGCTGCAAAACAAATGTACAAATATCAGGAGTCACCCCGGGGAATGGAGAGATTTGGCTGGAAATTTTAGTAGGTTTGGGGATTAAGAGAGTTTGTCACTTACCACCCACTGCATTTCAGTGTCTGCCCGTAACAGCCAGAATTCATCTTGGAGACTCAAGCACATTATAAGACCATATTTCTTTTGGCTGCTCGTTTCTTAGCAGTGTGATGGTTATTTAAATATCATCTCGCACTTCTCCGCCAGGCTTCTAGCGTGGATACGCCAGCCTTAGCTACGGCAATGTTATCTCCCGTACAGGGGTTTGCACTGCAGGCAGTAATGTCACTTAGTCATTTACAGAAAGCTCAAGGGAAATATATCAGAAGAATTTCATTAATGGCAGCACTGTTGAGTTATTTGTCTCAATTAACTCTTGGCGCACAGCTGAGGAGGCTCCGGCGCGGCCGCAGCCCGCGCCGGCAGCCCGCCCCGCTCCCACGCTGGCCGCCCGCGTGGTGCGCGCGGGGCCAGGCTCGGCCGCCGGGCAGCTCTCCGGGGAGCGCGTGGTGCTTGGCCTCGCGTGCTTCCCGTGCGGCTCTCCCTCCGGCTGTTGCTTCGCTGCAGCCTGTCCTCGCCGTGGGGCCAGACGTGGCCACCCGTCCTAGCCCTCGGTTCGGCCAGGAGAGCAGCTCTCTGCTGCCTTAACCTTTTGCTCGCGGTCATCACCCTGGGATCTCTTCGGGGCTGTCACCTGTTTGTCTGGCTGTGTTGTCTCAGCTGAAGGATTTGTAATGTCACCAGTTGCATGATTTTGGTTTTTTTTTCCCCAGCAGGCTGGGTATGGTGCGATGGTCGTAGGTGGCCTTTCTCTCTCACGTCGCCCTCCACGGTCCCAGCTGGCCGTGCCGGTCCCCATGGTGTGCCCAGCAATGCCTCTAACCCAGCCGTGCCTCGGTTTCCCCCCTCTGAATTTGGGGCGGGCTTGCCAATCCGTGCCACCGTTTGTGAGTGCGGGGGGGGGCAAGCGGCTGGTTTGTGTTTCCTGGGGACGATGCTTCGCCTGTGCCTTTGCTCCCGGCAGCTGCGCCGGGGGCGAGCGGCTCGCCGCGCCGGCGGGAGAGGTGGTGCTCAGGCGAGAGGAGCGGGGTCTCTTTTTCTGTCACCGCTCATCAGCAGGGCTGTGAGCAGGAATCGACTTTCGGGGGCATCTGACCACAGCGATCGATGCTGTTGATCCAGTGGGTAACTAGCCAGTCTTTGCAAGGGAACAGAAAGCGTCGCCGCATTTGCCTTGGAGCTCTGATCATGGCTTTAACCCACAGTTACCGAAAACAACCCCCCAAAAAAGGTGTGGGAGGGGAAGGAGAAGCTGTAGAGCAATCCTGCGCTGATCCATGGGTACGGATACCTTTGGGTCCGTCAGCGGTACTGGCAAAGGCAGACCTTACGCGCAGGGCAAGGTGGCTTCCCCGGGACCAGCGGGATGCTGGGGCACCTGCGGGTGCCCGGGAGGGGACTGCAGCGGGCTGGAGCCGGAGAGCAGCCGGCCAGCGCTCCCGGACACCGAGGGCCCCGGGACCCGGGCGGCTGCACCGCCTCTCCCGCTCTCGTTTYGGCTTCGCCCGCGGTCGCAGCCCTGTTGCTGGGAAGGGAGCCTGCTCCTTCTCCTCCTAGGCACGGCATATGGTTTTCAGAGAGGTTCTTGCTTTAAACCCAATTTTACAGTTGGGTTGACTGAGGCAAAAGGAGGTCAAACGATTCGCCTGAGGTCACTCCGTAAGTGGCTCAGATTAAATCTCAGCCCGCGCCGCTGCCCGTTCCCAGCGCTGCTGTGCCGGCCGGACCAGATGGCCTGCTGAATGCGGCGTCGGGATCCTCGGCGTCTTCCCTGCCGCATTGTTCTCCATTGTGGGCCGCTGAAAGCAGAACCCTGAAAGTGAGAGTCCTTTGGATTTGCCGAGTCCAAGTTATTCTGCCTAATGACACGGATTTGCAGCAGAGGGTTTAAACACGCCACTTTGCGATGGAGGTCTGAATTTTTACAGAGATTTACCTCTTTGCTTTGCCTAGTTTTCTGAGATGAAAACGCTCAGCCAGCTAAAATTGGTCCCTTAACCTGTCAGCTGCTGTCTCGCGGGGCAGAGCGGGGCTTTGTGCCCGTGCGGATGTGTCCCAGGGCTCTCCGGCCCCGATCCCCAGGGTAATTGCCGGCATGGTTTTGTCGCAGTTTCCGCGCTGCTGTGGTCCAGCTGTTTGAGTCTTCCCCCTCGGCTTGGCCCCGGGATCACACAAGGGGTGGTAGGCTGAGATGCGCTAGGAGCTGCTCTCCGGCACGGCCACCACTGCACGTCCTCCACCTTCCGAGCCAGCGATGCCAAAAGCGCCCGACCTGCTGGTCCCGTGGCTGAGCCCTCGTGCCAGGCACGGCTGTTCAGGAGGAGCACGAGCCGGCAGCTTGGGCATCGTGAGACCAGGTACCGCAGCGGGCGTTGCAAGCCCGGCGCGGCGGTCCTGGGGGCGGTGGGAAGTTCTCCTGGGCCCGTGCGTCTCTTCTCTGCATCCGGCCTCCTGCGGAAAGGCCCGCTCTCGGGACTGGCGCCGCTCACATGCCTCAGTAAGTTGGCACCTCTTGAGCATGCCTTGATTAATAGTGTTTTTTTGTCAGTCCTAAGAGGCCCCCATTATGTCCCTTTGATGCTGCATTTTGCACTTACCACTGTCACTGAGCTCAATGACTAATTTTCACAGGTCACGGGAGAGGGACAATGGATCAGGCCACATTTCGAAGAAACAAATGAAATTTTGCTGCAACTGAGAGCACTAATTAAGAGCGAGGATCAATTTGGGTGTACAAAAGAGATAGTTTTAGGTTGCTGGTGTGGAAATGAGTGGTGGTGCTTGCAGCAGCAGAAAAGGCTCTGTGTGTGCGCGTACTTCAGCTGCAGTATTGTACTCTGCTGCATTTGATCGATACTTCTGCACTCATTCAGTGGGGAAAAACCAAGCATTTTCCTGCCTGCTGTTCTCAGGAAGGGCAGGGACAGAAAACCTGCTGGATCAAGTCACCGTTGATCCCTGTGAGATGTTTTTGGCCAGTGGCAGGAGCAGCAGCTTGTGTTGCTTGAGTCGCGTTGCTCGTCTCCAAGCACAGCAGTGCAAATTCGCCTGATGGCTGGCGAGCACGGCCGATGCGTTCCCTGGGCATCCTCAGCCCCGGCGGTACTTCACCCCACCAGGGACTGTGCTGCTTTCCTGAGGCTTCTTGCAGAGGGACACTGGTTTGGAGGAGCAAGGCAAGAGCAATTAGTTCTGGGTGATGAGAGGAGGAAAGTGAGACGTCAAAGGGAGTGGAGGGAGAGCGAACTCTCATCACGGAGGATGCTGTGACTGCAGCAGGAGGGATAGGGAAAAGCTGAGGATGCACAGGTTTGGGTTCGGTGCTTTGTTGAGCAACGAAGAGACGTGCTTCAGGTTCACACGAGTCTTCAGATACAAGAAAAAGACAGAGCTAATGTGCATTCAGGGTGAGATGGTTGCCAATGCCCAGGTCCCCAAGTGGTACCAGTTAAAATCAGCTTGCAAACCATTTTGGTAGTGGAAATGAATGGGCGGCAGGATGCTCTATTTTGGGATCTCTGTTTTGGGTTGGATTTGTCTTGGGCCTGAAGGTAGGAGCATTCGCTGGAGTGTCCTTTTGCCAAGGGGGTCCCCCAGGGCCCACTGGGTTCCCCTGAAAAAAAGCCCAAATGTGTCTGAACCCAGAACAGATTTATGGTGTTGAACAAGCCTCCAAAACGAGGAGGCTCTGGCCGCAGGGACCGCAGGAGAGACGTTGCCCCAGGGCCACGGAGCAGCGCAGCCGCATCGCTTTGGTGCCCGGCGCGGCGGCAGCGGCGGCTCCTCCGGCGGCGAGGGCGCTGGCTGCGCCACTTTGTTTTGTCGGAGCAGTGTCCACATGCCGCTCACCATGGTTTCCCACGGAAATGTGTAAAGGGGTGGGAGGGAAAGTCCTGCCTGTGGCTTTCATTTGTGATCCTAATGCTCGGAGAGAGGAGAGGCAGGGCCTCAAGGGGGTCAAATCTCTCTCTCACTCTCAAAAAAAGAAAAAAAGAAGAAGAAAAAAATCTTTATAAAAAGAATTTCTTCTAAGCAACCCGGGCTTGAAGCTAATGAGACTTGGAGATGTTTAATGAGCGTTGGGAAGACTCTCTAACTTCTTCCGCAACGTTGGAAGGACCTTTGCAGAGGGAGGACGCGGAGGTGCTGCCCGGGGTGCGCGGGGCCGTGGTGGCCGCGCTCCTGCTGCCCCGAGGAGCTGCCGGCAGGCTCCCCGCATGTGTTTTGCCAGCCCCGAGGATCAACTCAGGCCCCTTTCCCTCCCCGGCAGTGGTCTCTGCCCCGGTGTCCTGTCAGGGCTGGTGCTCTGCGGCTCGGCGTGGTCGCGGAGTTGGGGCGCCGCTGGCTGTCGCGTTGCGTGAGGCTCGTGGGCCCAGTGCTGCTGAGCCCTCTGCGCGCGCACCGAACCCTAAGGAGATGAGCCAGCGGGTTCGGGAGGTCTTCTGGGGGGAGATGGACATGCCCGCACTGCATGCACATGCGCGACAGCCTCCCGGAGAGCTCGTTTTCGTACCCGGGGCTGGGTTTTGGGGGAGCGTGTGCAAGCCTCTCTGTTTTAAAGCGTCATTTGCAGACGTTCGAAGCACCTCTGCGGTTCCCGCTGCCGCGTCCTGCAGGGGGGAAATAGGATTTGCTCTTGCCCGGCTCGCTGCCCAGGGGAAGCCTGCCTCATTTTCCTTCTGCTAGCTAGGTTCCCCCGAGAATGAGGGATTACCTGGCCTTCCAAAAAAGCGTTCCCAATGCGCGAAGAAGTCTGGATGGCTCACAACTTTTAATTAGCTCTCCTGACCGAGGCCGGGATCCCTCCCTCCCTCCCCGCCTCGCAGAGGGCTGGTGATTAGAATTACAATGAAGATAATCCAAACTGTATGTGCAGGGTTTTCTGCGAGCGGAGAACAAAGCGGGACATCCATCTGGTGAGCGTGAGCCCATAATACCTTTCTGCTCACTTCTGCAGTGCAACAGGAGCTGCTTGGGACGGAAGCGGGCTCGTTATTTCGGACAGGCTTGCTGACACACACAGCAGCGCTGCCTTGTAATCTCGGAGGCGCTGAAACTCTGCTGCGCGGGAAGGGCAAGCGTTGCTTTTTTTTTTAAGTCCGCTTTTGCATTCCTCCGTGTTAAAATCGGGCATCCAGCCCTCTTCCAAACCTGTGGTTAATTAGTGTACGAGTGAGAGATGCCCTTCAGTTTTCTAGCAAGGCTAATGAAAGCTTGAGGGAGTTTTAAAAGGTACTACCCCGCAGCCGAGCGAAGCCCGTCCTGCGGCAAACATCCCCGCGGTAGCGAGTAAATGCGTTTTAGCTGTAATCTCACGGGAGGCCACCTCCTGCTTGAGTGATGCTATTTTAAGCCTTGTTTAAAATCTCCTGCTCGGTGCAGGACGGAGCTCCTGCCTCCGAGCTTCGGCATCCTTGTGTCCCGTGTTTGCAATGGGAGAGCGGCCTCTTGTCGCGGGGCCGGCTTTCCCCCACCGTGCCCCGATTCCGGCCCCGGCCCCGGCGGGGAAGCCGTGGTGGGAGTCATGGGCAGGAGTTTGCAGCAGACAGATGCAGCATTGGGCCCTCGGCCCCGGTGCTGCTCTGCTTTACGGTCAGCTGGATTTTGCCAGGCTGCTGCAACGTGGTGGGATGACGGGCGCATTGTTGCGGGGCCGCCTCGGTGGGAAAGGAATAACAAAAAAGCCGTTGTGGAGGAGCAGCCGGTGCTCTGTGCCRCTGCTCGCCGCCGTGCCGGCAGCGCCACGCATGCTTCCACTCCTTCCATGGCAACAAGTTCATCCTTCGGCCAGTGCAACGGTCGGCCGCGACGTGGCGATGCGGCCGGGAGCCGGTCCCGGCTGCAGCGTCCCGGGAAGGCCGGGGGGACGGGGTTGGGTTTCGTGCCCGCGGGATGCTCTGCCAGCTGCAAAATTCAGGGTTTACTGCCCCAGAGGGCCAGGCAATCGCTCGCCAGCCGCGGGGTGGTCATTTCGGGGCCCTGAGCTGGGCAGCACCGGTGCACGGAGCAGCAATAGCTGTTGCCCTCCCATGCAGAGAGACGGGGAGCCCGGAGCTAAGGAAACGATGGTCAAGTGCAAGGCAGCAATGCTGTTCCTCGCCCCAGCACGTCAAGCAGTAGTGTTAAAATCCCCGCTGCATATGAGAGCACGGTGCGGTGTCCGCATTGAAGGCAGCGGTTTTTCCCGGCGGGATGCCGGCTGCCAGACCGGCCGCTGGTACCTCCTGGCGGCCCCGCGCGAGCCCGGCGTGTTGGTGGGCTGTGGCTGGGGCAGCTCGAGTGAAAATCCGATCAGCTGTTGAACCGCGGAGATTTGAGGCCTCGTGCCAAGGCTTCGCATTTCGATTTTGGATGCATGCTGTGAAATTCATAGGTGGGATATTTCTAGAGAGCTGCTTTGCTTCCTGTAGGAAAAGAAGAAGAAAAACATGGAAATAAATAATGTACCGTATTGACAGCTGCCAGCAGTCAAAACCTACGAGTCAAGCCGTCCTTCACCTCCCAAAGTCGTAACACTGGTTCTGAAATCTGGATATTAGAAAATAACAAATTACCAGCTCCTTTAGCTCATCTATTGACTTTCAGCTGTTATGTTCCATTTAGGTCATGTTTCCAAGCTTTTTCTCCCTAAATCACAAATGTTAGAAACATCTCACTTTTAACACAGGGAGAGCTCAGGCTTGTAGGGCTGCGAGATGCTGCAAGTTGGGGCGTCGCAGCATCGCCAGGTAGTGCGAGCTTCTTGGTGAAACGATGATGAGAGCTGAATAAACTGATGAGCTTCTTCCATTTTGCTCCCTTGTCATGTAAATAGGCTCCAATCTGCATATCAGATCCCTCGGGTGAGTGAGTGTAATAACATTAAAAATAAAACAGCAAAACCCCCAACGTGTGTGTTTTAGCAATCTTTAAACAGGCAAAAATTTGCTTGGAGGAGCTGTGCCGGGTGCAAAGGCTCCTCGTTACCGGTTCTCTTGCAAGAAGGTAACTGCCCCGGCTTTAAAGAAAGTGCTTTAATGCTACATAAATATAATTGCTTTGATGAAATGTCTTTAGCCTCCTGAGGGAAGTTTAGGCTGGTAAGCCTTTAGATATGAATGGACGACTCTGTAATTGCTATTGTTTCGGAGACACATTAGGAAGGCCTAACGCCGATCGCTCCTGGCGTGTTGGGGAGGCAGCGTGACGGCAGTCCCGCGCCGGAGACGGTGCTAGTATGCCTTTTGCAGCAGGAGATGCTGACAGACACGGGAAGTTTCTTTCCTAATTAGATCATGGGCTTGTGGTTTTTGTTTTTGTTTCTCCTGCTGATATGCAGAGTGAAGGTATCTGATTCTTTGCAATTTATGCTGTGGATAATGAGCTTAAGGGCAGCATCTCGCAGGAGCGCAGCAGTGATGGGTTAGTGCGTCAGCTCTCGCCTCTGACAGGGTCCAAACTAGCTGATTCAAAGAAAAGGGCAAGACGTGAGCATTCAGAATGCTTCTTTATTTTTTAATTCTTATTAGCAAAGCATGGGATGTTCTTGTTCACGGGATATGCTCCCATCTCTGGACTGGGAGCAGTTGTGTTTAAAAATTGAGATTTGGCCTTCGAGATCACTCCCAAAGGCTCTCTTGGGTGGTCTCCTGTTTTCAGAGACTGTGGGCATCACGTTTTCCAGTTTTGCTTCACGCCGTCGAGGCCAGAAGGGCTCACAGGCAACTTGGTGGGGGGCTCAGAGACCTTCCCCCATCCCGGCGATTCTGCTTTCGGGGGCGTTTTTCCTGGGAACAGGTGAAACTGGTCCTGAGAGGCAGCAGAGTGGCCGGGTCCTTTGGGGTATTGCCGTGATTCTCGTGCTGCTGGTCGGACGTGGGGTTATGCCCCGTTTTGCGTTGGTGCTGCGCAGCGTTTCGCGGAGCTGTTTGGCCGCAGGCACGTTCCACGCCAGAGCYGGTGGCGCCTTCGGAAAACTGGGGCTGTTTCCTGACTAGGCTGGAAGATTAAGGCTAGAGCCGTGTATCGCAGGTAAGCGCCAGCCGCCGTTACACCGGCGGTCACTCATTACGGATTAATCTCCGCAGTCTTTTGCAGCCACGTGCCTGGATGGTCCGTAGGGGTTCGTCCGTCTCCTGCGTCTTATTGAACGCAGCAGCGCTCGCTAGGTTTATCATCGTTTGCTTTGCTTTTCCGTTAATGTGCCTTATTTCCGCGGCCGTTCTCCCAGAGGTGACGTTACTTGGACTAAGTGAGACGTACGCCCTGGTTCCCGGAGACTCCCTGGCCGGCACCGGGGAGACGTTTACCGTAGGAGGTGATAACGGTGGGTGCAGTGTCATCAGCTGATGTCGGTTAAGGATCGGGCTGGGAACGTGCCAAACTGCAATCCAGGCAGAAACCTCAGTTTTATCTCCTGCCTCCGTGTGCTGACCTTCACCTTGGCGGTGCCATCGGGTGCGTGCACTGCCGGGCTGCCCGAGGTCTCCTCCTTTCAGCAGCAGCTCGTGATACGTAGGGTTATCGTGCTCTGAGCTGCAGATCGCTCCGTTTTCCAGCTCTGTTAGCCCTGACTTTTGTTTAGGAGGAGTATCAGTTTGTGTTTTTTTTATCAAAAAGTGCTCCTCCTGTTTTACAGCCAGCTGGAGCAACAAAATGGGATAATGCACCACCTCAAACAGCATACTCTGCCTTTTCTCCTCCCGGTTCCTCCATCCCTTCCCTGATCCAGCTTGTGAGACCTTCAGGACTTGAACTCCCCTTCCTTCGCGTAGGGACTGACAGAAATGGCACATCTCAGCTGAGCCATTAGTGTCCCATTGTGATACAAAATACAATAACTTACTGGTGCTTCCCCTTGAATTTTTAGCCTCACATGGTAAATCTTGGTCTTGCTTGGAATTTATTTTTGTTTTGGAGATTTTTTACTGCCTTCAGAAATTTCACTTAGGAGAGAGGGATTTTATGGGTCTAAACTATTTAAAGACTGTTTTTTCCTGTGGTCTTTTTTTTTGAAGGAAAGCAAGAGTTTGTATGTAGTGCCTGACCTACAATATATTGTCCCAGATTAATAGCACACTATTTTTCACAGGTGAACATAATCTTGGCCCATTGTAATTTAGTCTCCATCCTGCCATACTGTTAATTAGGATGAATGGGTTATGTGAAAACTCCACATCTGGCCAGTGCCGGCTTTCATAATAAGTTGCCCCAAAAACGTGAGGAACGAGGGGGAGTGAGTCAATGAAAATCCTGACATAAATTGACTTTTTGTGTCCTGGCAGTGCTTGGCTGAAAGCCAATGACAATAAGGGCCCGGCGTGCCAGAATTCGCAGACAAATAACACTTTTGCAGCGCGGCGTCATTACGAGACACCCTCGTAGCAGACGTCCTTCCTGCCACTCATTCCCTTGTGTCCAAAGAAGCTGGCGGGGGGGGACCCGTCTCCGTGTTGTGACGGGCTGCAATGAAAACATGAATGACAGAGTGACATTTTGACAGCTTGACTTCAGGTTCTTGCTGCAAATGTAAATACATTCATTTGAATCCAATTTAGGCAACCAGGAATTTTTAATAGGGAATAAATGGAGGATGGCTTAAAGGTGACTTTGGGGGATTTTCTTTCTTTTTTTTTTTTCCAGTCTGGGGATATTTGGGGAATTTTTAAATGGGTTTGGCCCCAAATTTCTATGGTGTTGTGGAGGTCGAAGTGCTCTCCGTTCTCATGTGCTCCAAGCACACATTTTTCCATCAAATGGCTTTGTTTTCCCCCAGTTTAATGCTAATCCGTGTCTGAGTCGAGAGACAGCCAGCAATGTAGTTCATTAAATGTGCCTATCGAGCAGCTGATAAAATTGAACCACAATCCCATCCTCCTCAAATCAAGGGCTCTTAAACACCCGATAGTCCATTTTATTTTTTTCCCTAAGGGGTCTAATCTGTTGCTCTTTTGCACTTGGCAACCTGCTGTGTTTTTACTGGAGAGAAGTCGCTGAGTGTCTTGTCAGGTGGGAGCAAGGAGGACTGAATCAGGCCTCGCAACACGACTTATTTAGATGATCTCAGCAGCCTGGGGATTTCCTGCTCCTCTCGTTAGTTCTCCTGGCAGTATCTCCTCCCTAGGATTTAGGTGAGTAGGGCTACAAGATGCAAACTCCGGCTGGCATTGACGTCGCGGGAGCAATACAGCCGTGTTTCGCTGGTGTCCGGCAGGAGTATAGCTGAATGCATGCGTTTGGTTTCCCTGTTTCTCGGCCACCTTCACGCCTTCCTTGTGTCTAGATCTGCTCCAGCCCTCGAAGCTTCAGTTGCAGTGAAATGGCCTGCCTTTGGCATGCATGGATGGTCTCCCTTACGAGGCGGGTTTATGGTGTCTGCTGGACTGGGCAGATAGGATTTGTTACAGGTGAGCAGGGGGCTGCCTTGGCCCGCTGGAGAGTTGAAGACCAGCTGTAGACTTCAGATGATGACAGTTAGCTATTGTGGGGATGACAGTCACACCTCATGGCCACGATTATGAAGTAAGTCCACACGTTGTTCCTCAAGTGCCCGCTGTCTCAATTCTGTCTGAGGAGACTCTGGCAGTATGGGGACGGGGTGGACCATGGCCAGGTGTTGCAGAAGTGCAGGTTACTGAAGCTCACCTTCAGGACCCTTAGCCCGACCTCTGTCATGCCGGAGCAGGATGTGGTGCCTTTTGACTTGCACACGAGCAGGCAAACAGCTTGGGCTCTGCGTCGGTTCCCAAAGAGACCCATTTTCTGAGGAGGGTCTAAACCTATTCCTGGGTGCTGCAAATATTAGGAAGGTGCAAGGAGTGTGGGTAGAGCTTAAAAGAGACTGGCTTTTTGTGTGATTGCCTCCTTGGACCAAGCCAGATAAATGTGAATTACTTCCCTCTGGTTTTTGTATCTCTTCTGCTGGGAGAAGGACCAGGAGAGCCCATGGTGTATTAAATCCAACTTGTCCTTGTGGGGCTGAAAAGAGACTGAAGCTTTCCTCTAGCCTTGTACACATCTATTTTTGTGTGGGTCCTACAGGTTGTGTCAGAGTTGCCTTGTATCTGCAGGTCCTCAATGAGTGTCTTAAACCCTGACTGTTTAAAACTGTTGTAATCAGATCTGCTGTTTTTTCATGAGTGCGAAGAATCTTTGGTTTTATACAAGCCTCCTAAAGCATCTCTCTGCTGCTTGGTTCTGCAGTTTTGTAGTCCATGTCAAGAAAATCCCCAGTGATAACAAAGCAAGCGCCCTGTAAAACAGCCAAGGTAGATCATTCACYGTCCAGCCTTTCCCCAGCTAACGGGAGGTTATGCACGTCTAATAGAGTGTGGGATCTTGGACTGTACAATACTCCATTGCTGCGTCCGTAACTGGAGTGGATGAGTTACCTTGGCTAGGAGCTAGAAAATCTTAAAGCTCAACCAGAGCTTAGTGATACAGAGATCATAGAGACCTTGCAGCTGTAGCTGTGGGCATTTGACTTGGGAATCTGGCTGCCTTTCGGCTCAGAGGGGAGAGATGGGCTTCTAGCAAAGCCCGAGTTTCACGCCTGGAGGTTTGTCCYGCTGGTGTAAGGCAGGTGTCCCTCCAGGGACTTCAGCGGTGTGCATCGGCGCAGGGGGATGGAGGATGTGGCCAAGGGTTTCTGAGAAGAAAAAGTAGATTGCTTTCTCCTCATGCTGGAGACCTGTGAGTACCCACGATGGATGCTAATGAAGCATCTGCTTCCTTCTCGGTTTTGAGTGAAAGGGTGGCAAGGTAAAGTGACAGTCAGACCTCATTTATCTTAATGACGATGGTCAGGAGATTAATAGTGCTTTGCTTAGTGAGGGTTTTTCAGCCTACCCAATGTTTGTTGGGAGATGTGCCTGCATTTTGGGTGCACAGGGCTTTTTAGCTTGGGTGGTGTAGCTACCTGGGATTTAATGCTTACGTCCTCTGAGGTCTGGCTTAGGAGAGAGGTTTTAGATGAAAACTGAGTGACTTTTCAGTATGTCTGCTCTGACTTGGTAAACGATTTGGATAATGATGTAGTGAATTTTGCAGACAACTTTTTCCTGGCTAGTGTCGCGTGTTTTGCTGCGTTGCATATACATTTGTGATCTGTGCTGTGCTAAGCGATGGTCACTTTGAAGCTCTTTCCTATAACAGTTTAGACATTTAGCCAATGTACTTAGCAGATACCAGCAAAAAACGTGGTTGTTTCTACATTCCAGACTCTCACCTTGAACTTACCACTTCTGAGGTTTGTTTGACACGACGCTGACGTATTTACAGTGTAGCCTTACTGTATATAAATGGAGTAATCAGCCAGTCAGTCAGGGCTGCGTCCACCAGGAAAAAGTAAAGCTCTTTTTACTAGTTCACGTGCAGCACCATGCTGTGTGCACAACCTCGTTTCTCCAGCCTGTTTCCTAGGTATTGAACATAGACCCGAGCACCACCTTCCCCTGAATGGGACAGGCCTCCAGCTGGCGTCCGTCAGCCCGGCTCCAGCTGAGAGCAGCCCTGCGTCTGCCGAGGGCTGTGCCCAGGGTGGCGAGGGAGTCCTTGCAGGGCCGCTGGAGCAGATGAGCACCATCGCTGTCGTTTGGCGGAGGGGTAGGRCGGTGCTGAGGCAGCCCAGCGCCCTGTTGCAGGGCTGCTGTAGAGCCCGAAAGCTTTCAGGTCCGTGTTGGGGCTGCGTGTCCTGCCTGGAGAGGAGTTCAGGGCTGCTCTGCTGGAGTCGTTCGCGCTCACTCAAAGCCAACATCAAAAGTTCCCATTCTGATTCGATGCTTTTTAATGCACAAATGGCTGAAAGATCATTAGTTATTGCACTTAAACGACTTCAGAGATTAAAGGCTCAGTGTATGTGAGTGTGAAGAGCTGGCGACACTTCTCTGGCTCCATGAGCGAAGGGCAGGGATTTTCCCCACTGTTGAGGTCGGATGGTGCTGCCACTCTGCATGTGGGCTGAGAGCTACCTGCTCTCCAGGAGGCGTATTTATGCCGGGGCCTAAATCCCATTGAGCCCAGAGTATTTTCATGTCATGCCTGATGGCCTGCATGCGCTCTCTGCTGCTGCCTTGCTCCACAAGTAGGTAGGCAGGATCCGGCCCTTTGGAAGAGGGAGTCAGTGGCATGACTATTTTGTGCTGTGCGAGTTTGGAGCACCTTGTCTCATCCAGATGAAATTCTATGAGGTCACCTGTAGCTAAACCTCTTTGCTTGGAGACATGCTCTGTTTTTTGAGTCGTTCGACAGCTCTGATGATGTTTCCTCCTTCTTGCCAGCAAAGGCTTTACTTTTTCTCCAGTGACCACAGTGTRGTCGGGTTGGGATAAAGACCGTTCCCTGAGGTGGTCCCCCTCCGCCTTGGGGGATGTTGGCTTGAGGCGGAGATGCCTTGGCCCCAGCTCTTCCCAAGCCGGGGGGAGCGGAGCAGGCAGCTCACGGCTGTTTTCCCAGGAAAGGGCTGGTGGGCAGCTGGAGCCAGGCGGTTCTTTTCCACCCCGCCAGGTTTTGCCACCTACCGCTGCCCATCTGGAGAGACCTTTTTCCCCCTTCCTCCAGAGCGACGTCCCCCGTGCTGGCCTGGAGGCAGGGTGCAACGGTAGCCCAGGGTGGCCGGCCAGGGAGCCGTGGCCCCGGGGCACCGCGGCGGACCTGGGATAACAACGCTGCCCGGCTTGCTTTGCATTCGGCACGGCGGGGGGGGGGGGGGGGGACACGTCCCTCGCTGGCCTAATGAGACCAGGCGTATGTGACATTTTTATGACTCCTTCCCAAGCTATTTCCTCTGTGTTTTTAGTGTTAAATTGGATTGCCGTCCCCCCGCCGCCGGTGCCGTTGGGAAAGCTATCTGCAGGCAGCACAGCGATGCAGAGATAATGCTGGCGGGTGGGTCCGTCTGACCTCGCGGCTCTTACATATTTCCATGAGGGTTTCTCCGACTTTTTGTGGCCGCGGACGCGTGTAGCYGGGCATTTCCCCCGGCCCCGCTCGCCCTGCAGCCCTTGCGCGGCTCTGAGCTGTGCTGCAGGAGGTGTTTCGGAGCAGATGTCCAAACGGAGCGTTTCCTCGAGTTCTCACCCCACCGGAGATATTCTCAGGAGAAACAGCTTCAGTTTTATAATGTAGATGAGCCTTTTTATTTTTTTTTTTTTCACTTCAGTTTCCAGCCCTAAAAGCAGGCAGTGAATTCTAAGGCTTGAGGGAAGGGACGGCACAAAAGCCTGTTCCCACCCTGTGTCTCGTTGTGCAAGGTGGGGGATTTGCGATTTTAAGCAGAGGGAGGAGAAGGAACCATCATGATAATTACATATAATATATAAAATACCTATAAATGCAGAGGTATATTTATCTAAAGGCTCGCCCCGCTCCCAGCACAGGAATTCCCTTGCCAGCCGCCGTTGCCAGACCACCCTGTCCTGCACAAACAAATGAGTTAGAAGGTCCGAAATTCCACCCCTGCCTTTCGGGGCTTGTCGGGGGAATTCCTGAGTAATGGAGGTTGAACTGGGTCACAAGGGTAGCGGGGAATAAATCTTCAAAGGTTGGCTCCGGCACGAAGTCTCCTTTTTCGGCGCGTCGGGGATTCTTTTGTTTTGCTTTGTTTTCGCGAGCCCCCCCCGGCCGGCCGGGGGACGGTGCGTGGCGGGGGCCAGGCCTCGCCGCGCGGCGTTGTCCGGGGGGCCGCCGAGGGGGCCGGGGGGAGAAACGGCATCTGAAAGAGCGGCGCTGCTTCTTCGGGACACTTAGGAGATCCGTGTGCATTCAATTAACCCTATAAACCGTGCAAGGTCCGCGGAAAGAGCCTTTCAGGCGTTATGGATGGAAAGTATTAGGAAAGGGGGGGGGGGGCTGAGAGCTGTTAGCGAGGCCCGTTTAAATGAAGCCCGTTAGGCAGGAGCGGAGTGGTAGAGGGTGGAAAAGGGGGATTTTTTTTCCTGAAAATGGAATTGAAGTGCAGTCTCCTGAGCTGATGCTGATTTCTGGCGCTTGAGCTCGGGCTGGGTGCGTGGTGGTCCCGCCGGCTGAGAAGCAAAGGGACGCTGCAGACTGTCTTGGGCAGAAAAAAGCATGCAGTAGGAGTATTTTTGTTTTTTTCCCCCCTCAAATTTCTGCTCAACCTTGCAGTTGTGTCCCAAGGCCTGGGCTGTTATAACATGTGGGACATCCCCTGACCTTCAGAGCTGGAGTCCACAGCCGTGCGTATTYGATGGGGATCTGGGTATGAAACCGCCTAAACGCTCCCGGGGAGGACCAAAACGTCTTTATTTTTCCAATTGTGTCTGTGTGACGTCTTGCAGGAGCACTCAAGGCACTACCGTGCTTTGAAAAGAAAGAGGTATTGATTCCTSTTCACATCTGGAGGACCTTGCTGTATACGTCAGATTTTGAAACTATTGCTTTGCTGGCAGCTCCCTGCCACCATCCACCCCAAAACCGCAGCGCGGGTCAGGGCTAAGCAGCCCCTCCAGGGTGACGGTGATATTGTGAGCAGAGATGTGGGAACAGCCGCATCTCTTCCACTGCATATGGATAATCTTCACCTGGAGAAATCCAACCCATTTGTAGATATTAAACTAGACACAGTAATAAGTTCAGTATGTATTTCAATTTACTTTGCTGCAAATAGATTTAATTTACCAACTGCAGAGTTTTAGATGAAATTGCCTGTATTCCTGCCATTTTATGCTGTGTTCTGAATATATTACACCTAAAGTTGTAAATTAATAGACCTGTTTCTGATTTTTCGCACATATGACATGGACATGCAAGTAAATTAACAATGAAGTCTTAGTGTTGCAGAGTTTAATTATATTTGCAGATGAATTAGCAGCTAATTCCTCTCTCCATTTCTGTTGTGAAGTGTGTTGGAAATGTTTTTTTCCCCACAGGCATTGGTATTTTGTATTTTTTTTTTTTTGAGGGGAGATTCATTACATTTCCAGCTTATCTTGGAGCTGCTGCTTGAAATCACAGTGCAATCACTCTGTGTGCAACCATATCTATTGATTATTGAGTAATTARTAATYGCTGGCATTTCCAATGATGCCGGAGCTTTTTGGGACGTGGTATCACCAAGATAGAAAAACAAGGCACGTCCCTGCGAGCTCGCAGCCCCGCTRGGGTCCCGGCAGGCTGCCGGGGCCGAGCAGAGCTGTTACTTCGCTGTTCTCAGGTGAGATGTTTCCCGAGCGGGGCTGGTGGCAGTGCCAGCCGGTTTTGCCACTGTATTAATTTGCTTTTGTGAGCTGACTGCTAATTGCTGGAACGCCGTCGTGCTGTCGAGCCRGGACGAAGGACTTCGGGAGCCGCTCTGCTGGCGGTTGGTAAAGCAAAACGCGATCTGACGGCGACCAAAACACGGCGAAACAGCGGCGAGGTGAATGCATCTGTTGTTCTAGCTCGGCGTCGAATTCGGAGGGCATCCTCCCGTCCTCCCTCTGCTCCGGCTTGGTTTCCTAAGTAAATAGCACCTTGGTGGCTCCTTCGCGGAGCGAAGCACCGGGGCTCGACAATGACGGCTTTGTGGCCGGTGCTGCCGAGGACCCGCGCAAGCGCTGCACGGCGGGAAGGACGGGGGCCGAGGCCGCGGGGCTCGGGGTCCTGCCCCACGTCCTCCTCCGAAATGCCCCCTTCCCTCGGGGAGCGGGTGCCGCCTGGGGCGGAAGCGCACGGCGAGGACGCCGCCGCGGAGAGCCCCCTCCGCGGCTCCGCTCCCCCGGCTCTGTGGGCGGCCTCCATCACGCAACACTTCGTTAACTCTCGCTAGTTAGCGGAAAAAAATAAAGACAGCAGCTCTTTTCTCTGCAGTCCTCAGTAGGCTCCAGTCCAGCATCCTTGAAGGACATGCCCAGCGCCGCTCTCCAGAGGGCTCCGGCTACCCACCTCCTTGGGGTTTCCACCCTCCACCTTTGGAAGCTGCCTCCGTCCCCGGTGTATCAGTAGCTCCTGTTGACCTTGTTTGAGCCGCAGGGATGAGATAACGGTTTCTTGCCTTAGTGGCGCTTTTAAAAATTATTCTGACAAACCTGATGGTTTGCTTTCTCCCTGTGTTGCCCAGATTAGCCTTGTGCGTAGCTCTGCGCCCGTCCCTGGATTTAAAGGAGCTCCTAAGCCGATGGCAGTGCATATTGCAGCCTAGGAAGAAACACATCTGTCCTGAGCAGCTGCAGGAAGAGTCGGCAACTGGGAGGCATCTCTTCTCCCGGTGCCCCAAACCTGTGGCCTTCCCCAAGGGTGATGCGTGCTTGCTTTGCCAGGAGCCGCGTTTGGGGTGCAAAGGGGGAAAAGGTTCTTGACGGCTTTTAATTGCAATTGCTGCTGCTGCCGGGGCCGCACTCGTTTCCAGCAGCTTCGGAGCCGGCGGCGGCGAGGCGCGTGGTGCAGTGCCACCTCCATCCACGGGCGCCGGCAGGTTTGCCCCYGGCAAACTTTGGGCTTTGCGCTTTGGGCAAAGGAGCATTAAACCCAAGCGACACCAAGCCACGGGTCAGGGCTGCGCACATGAACTGGAGTTTGAATTTGTGCCTGTCACTGCCGAAAAAAAGCCGTGTGGGCCATGCCGGGAGTTTGTAAGGGGAAACCGCGCTATTCCCCACAGAGCGCCTTTCCTAAGCCATGCCTGGTTGCCAGTAGCTTCCTGTCTGCTGTTGGTTTTTCTTTTCGAATACGATTTGGTTTCTGCAGGCCAGTGGCTTTTAATGATTTCCTTTGAGCCCCTGCATCCTCCGGAGCGGCCCTCTTCTCCCTTGACATTTGATGTGGGAATGTGTACATCAGTATTGTTACTTAGACAATACCCTTCAGGCACCGAGGCTGGCTCCTCAGATAAATCACGGATTAAAATGAAGCAGAATTGCTTGATAAAACGTCTGCAGTGTTCAGGCATGCAGGGMGCAAACTGCACGGAGGCCAGGTAATGGGAAATGGTGTGTGTTATCGGAAGACCCATGTAATTAATGAACAAGAAACCTGTTTACTCTGAAAATAAATGGCAGAGTTACTAGAAGGCCTTTCTGCTTTGAATGCTGAATGAGGGATAAAAGCCCCAGCAGCTCAAAGTCAGGTCGGGACCAGAAAGCCAGTTTGGGAGACAGTGCCGAGAGTCAGCGGAGCTTTTATAAAGCATATGAAATCAGCCCGCGTTTTCCTAAACACCTCATTTATTTTCTCTTGGCTCCCGAACAATCCCCTTCGCGGATCGTGTGCGAACGGAACAATTAGCGGATTTCATTCAGCCCGCGCGGCGTTGCCGAGCCGGAAGCGAGCACRCTGGGCATGAATAGCATCAGTCTTTCTCGCGGGTGTGTGCAAGCATCAGGCGCTTCGGCGCCTTTCGCAAGCACGCCGTCCTTCTGTTTTTCTCCTTGCTTTGCAGCCCGGTCGGGCTGCTGATGCATTCGCGCGTTTTGCGCTCTGCCTCCCTCTTAGAGCTGCTGCGGCGCCGGTGCCTCGGGAGGCTTTTTTCCCCTGCTTGAGGTTTCGCCCCGGCTCTTTTCCCCGCGTGGAGGAGCGCGCCCGCGCMCGCGGCGCCGCGGCAGCGGCAAGGGCAGAGCTGCGCCTTGAGCGGTGCCGAGCGCGGGGCTGGTTTCACTTAGAGCGCTTTTAGCGAGTTGTCTCCGCGCATCAGGGCCCCGCTTTCATCACGCCTGGTTTTTTCCTCCTTCTCTTTGAGTCCTCGGAGTCAGAGGCCGCAGGGGGGGTGACAGAAAGCGGTGACCTCTGCGCGAGCGGGGGACCAGATGGCCACTCCTCTTCCTCCGAGCCTTTCTCTCCTGGCCCCAGGGCGCGGATCTGTGACCTTCGCTTTAGCTGAGCGCCCAGACCCTGTGGCTGGGGCTTTGACATGCTCTTTAATAGGCATACATTATCCCTCCGTTGCTAAAAGCCCCCCGAACTGGGTTCATTTAGCTGGAATTTAAGTAAAACCGCCTGGATTGGTCTCGCTGTCCCCTCGCTGCCTTCTGTTAGACGGCCGATCTTCGCGCTAACGAAGGGGAACGCGCTCGGGGCCGGCTTGGGGAGCGTTTTGTTCTCGTCTGAGCGCGCTGCCGCTTTGCCGGCAGCGGCGTTTTCTGCCGGGCTGCGCGGGTGCCCACCCGCGGCGCGCGCCCCCCCCGCCCGCCGCCGGCTGCCCTCCGCCCCCCGCGCCGACTCCCCCGTCCCTCGCCAAAGAAACCGTCCGACGCTGAAGCGTGGTGGCACGGGCGCTCGTGGCCTGCTGGGGAGCTGCCAGGCGCGAGGGGGAAGACGCAGTCGGTAATGCTTCGATAATTCTGATTTCTAACGCTCGGCGCTGGCCCGGTTTCCCAGTGCCGGCTGAGCCGGAGCGTTGCAACGCGGGAGCACCCCGCGGCCCCGAGCGGGGCACCAGCCCTCGCCGCGCTGCGTGGCGAAGGAGAAGTCACGATCTGACATTTCTGTTATTGGAGGGGGCCAGGCTCCTGCTGAAGCAATCTGCTTAATGGTAGCTGTGCTTTTTAGGAGCGGCCTCAGGAGAGTCGAGGGATATACCGGTTTTGAGCAGGATGGAAACGCGGAGGCGCGTTTCTCGTTAATGACCGGCAAAGCTCTCTGCCGTTCAGACACGGATGGCCTCCAACCTCTGGAGGCAGGCGGATGCTGAGGAGCGGCTGTATTAATACCTACCATTTCCTTAGGGCTGAGCACATGGAAGTTATTCGAGGAATTTCCTTTTCGGTGCAGGCTGGGGAGGTGGGTGGAAGGGGAAGGCGAGCGCGGCCCCGCTCCGAGCGATGGGTGCAACTCGCTTTGAAGCTCCTGGGTGCTGCCCTTCCTCGCTGCGTGGCTGGATTGAACCCGGAGAGCTTGAACTGTGAATCCGTGGCTGCACGACACGGTCGTGTGACATCTGCCGCGGTTCGCAAGCTGCCGGCGGCGGCAAGGGGAGAGCGGAAAACCGCCAGGAATGTGAGTGCTGATGGTACCGGAGGTTTTGACTGCTCATAGCTCATGTTCCTGTTTTCAATTAAATTAGAAAGTATTTGTGGATGAAGTGACCCATTAGTTGGGTAATAACACTACCTTATCACGCCTGCTTATCAGTATTAGTTATGCACTATAAAACCCGTACCAAAGCCCTTGGGGGAATCAATTAAATTGAACCAGGCGGTTTTGTGTGCGTGTGCGAGGGAGCTGCTGTGGGATGTGCGGCACGTTTGCACACCAGCCCTTACAGGTTGCAGGAGACGGTGTTTCCGAGCGGCTCTGAGCTGACGGCATCACGCATCTTTCTTGCCTCTGCCAGTTCCTCGCYGAACAGAAGAAACAGGCCATAAATTTGCTGATTATGTGCATTTAGGCAGACTAGCTCCCTTAATGGCCTTTACGACGGTCGCCGCTGCCAGTGATGGAGCTTTGCATCCCCAGCTCCTAATCGTGGCTGGTTGCTTGTGCATGCCGCACCTCCCATTAAATAAATCTGAGCCTACAGTAACTGATTGCTGGTATTAAGCTGCAGAGGGAGAGATTAAAAATGTTTTCTTGCTGCTCAGAAACCCTGGGAGGGCGGTGTTCAAGTGTTTTTATTGTTTATTTTCTTAAAGAGGAGATAGGAAACTCGTGAAAAAGCCCCGTCGGTGTTCGTCGGCGTCTGAGCTGAGCAGCGGGTAGGGAGATGCCGTAGCAAGCAGAGAGCGAGGTCTCGTCCGATCCCGCTTTGAAGCACTGCTGCAGCACGGTCGCTGCCCGTCTGCTTGCAGCAATCATTAGACCTTACAAAGTATTTGGGCTCCGGTGGCACCGGGAGCTGGGATGGCCAATTGCCTGCAAACAACTGGATTTCCAGGTAGAAACTCCCAGTGCAGAAGCTGAGTTGCGCATGGCTCAGTGGGCAAAAAAAAAAGGGAAAACCAGTGCTTTTCTGAGTGTTTTGGGGCTGCACTGAAAGGAAAATCGTGGTGGTCTGCAGCACCCGTTAGGCGCTGTGCATTGAGGAGCGGTCGGGGTCAGAGCCGCACCGCGGGGCGATTTGGGGCTCCCTGGCGCAGCCCCCGGCCCCCGTCGGAGCATCCTCCCGCCGTTTTGAGCCCGCGGAACCGTCACACCTTCAGGTCGGGCAAGGGGCCCCACGGGCGGGCGGGCGGGCGGAGGGAGAGGAGGCCTGGAGGAAGCAGCACGTCATTTCATCCTGAGCCGAGTTCAAAGGCCTTGGCGCGGGGGGAGCGGAGCCGCGGGGACCGCGAGCCCCCGGCTCGGCTCGGCTCCACGCACGGCCGCTCCGGGGGCCCAGCAGAGGTGGTGCTGCTCATGCATCCTGCCTTCAGCTTTCCCGAATCGGATCCAAGCCCTAAAAACCCAGGGAGCAGGTTAAAAATGATGAGATTACCCGAGGGGAAAGAAACCCCAAGCCCTCGTTTGGGGGCCCTGTGCCTTTGCGCCCCGGGAGCGTCTCCTCGAGATGCTTTGGGACACCGCGGCGAGGCTCCTCCTGCAGCYGCCGGGGCCGGGCTCGTCGCAGGCTGAGCCGCGCTCCTCCGGCTGCGGCGAGGCCGGAGCCCAAAGGCACGTGCCGGCAACGCCGGCGAAAGGGCGCCGATGGCCGGGGCGGCGGAGGAGGCGAGGGCAGAACGAGGAGCTGGAGCATCCTTAAGGGATCAGCTCTGCCTCGCCAGCTCGCTCCGCTCTGCCGCCCGCCCAGGCTGCCGGCTGCTAATTAGGATGTTTGCTGTCATTTCTGTGGGCAAGACAATGCATATTCATCAAATATGTAAATTAACACATTAAGCTGTTTGCGTAAATCCTCTGGATCGGAGAGGGTGATGGAGACAGATTGCTGCGAGAGCTGCTCTGTGCAGGATTCCYGGATACTCCGGTCGTGCCGATCCTGCTCGCGCTGCGGAGGTGCCCCAGTGACAGCCGAGCGGGAGCTCGTTTGGGTTAATTAGTGCAAAAACTTGCGGCGTCAGGACCTTGGGTGAGCAGGAATGTGCAAACAGTTGCTTGGGCTCGCTCCGAGCGGTGAGCTCCCAACAAGCCCCCGGCACAGCCACTGCCTCCAGCACATCTGCTGCTGCCAAAAGGAAAATACATAAGACCTGTAACCCTTGCCTGCAGTAGCTTAACAATACCTCTGAGTATTGCTTCAAATACATATAATAAGTCTGAACTAATAAAGTAACGAGTTTATGAGCTTTTTAAAGATTTTACTAGATAAACGGAGGGCCTAATAACATGATTCGATTTCTTAATATAAGCAACGTATTTGCTGGGAGCACTTAAAATATTCCTAACTTTAAATGGAGAAAATGCAGCGTATGATTTATATTTCTGGCTGCTGGAAGCTCTGGCTTTCATTATCTGTGTGCGCTGCAAATCCAATTATGTCGTATCGCCGCGATAAGGGATGTAATGTTTCACATCTAATTGTTCTAACATGCAAATGCTTTGGGAAGCCGGCGTGCGTCGGGGCGAGAGGATGGCAGGGGCCGTGGGGCGCAGGCATATGCCGTGCGAGGGGGATCGRGGGAGAGCTCTTTTCCACCCTCGCTGCCTCTCGGCCGTCGCTCTTCCTTCCGGCAGCGCACCCGGGACCCTGCTGGGTTTCGGTGCTGCTGTGGCATCGGTGACACCGGCCACCTGATGGTCCTGATCCCGGTATTTGGCTCTTGGGAGGAAGTTTCCCACTAGCCATCTTCCAGCCGATGGGCATTGTGCTCTGGATGTGAATAGGTCCCATTCAACCTTGTTTTATTCATCATCAGCAAAGCATGAAATTACAGTGGAAATGCTAATAGATTTCCTAACAACTTGGTATCTACTTGGGTGAAACAGTTATTTGTTGACTAATTAGTAAGTTAATTGTTTTATGCTTTATTGAGGTCAGGTTGCTATTTTAATGTAGAGGGAGGTGGTGTGCGCTCTTCGAAACACCGCTCTGCTTTAACGAGCAACCAGCAGTTGTTATCCCGGGTCGGGCTAAAGCACAACGGGGAAAGGGCAATGTTATCTCCAAAAGGAAGTTTTCCCCAGCTGTTTGCCATGTGCCAAGCCGGGATCTGAGCGGCTCGTGAGCCAGGCCCAGTGCAAAATGTGTTGGTGTTGCACACGCGCCCTGCAAATGGCTCGGACCTGGCCAGGCGACGCTCCAAAGCGGGGAGGAAAGGGCTGGTGCCGCTCCGAGCCCTCCCTGGAGGCTGCTGCAGCACACGGGGCTGCGCAGGAGTCGTGACGGCTTTGAAAACCTGACGGTCTCCCCTGCGCGTGGATGCCCACCTTGTGCACCGGTTTCCTGCCCTGTCGCTAGTTTGGAGCCGGGGGGATGAGTTGTCCCTGGGAATCGGGACAAATCCTGCTGGCCCTCGCGGCTTTCCTTGCAACTGTTCAACGGGCCGGCTCCGGAGCGCCCCAGAACCGCTTGTAAGCTTCGGGCACGCTAATTAAAACCATTCCTGGTATTAGAAAAGCATTTTACAGAAAGAAAGGAAAGACCTCTCCTTCCTGGAGTTTATGTTTGGATGTAYGTGTAACTCAGCCTTGGGTTTCTGGGGCATGAAGTCTTTCCCCCGGCTTGATTTATGCAATTAAAAAAAAAAAACAACTTTCCTGCCCTCCTCCTTGCTGGCCTTCTTCCCCCCCGGCTGTGAATTTGCCGTTGCTTCTGCCGTGTGCAGCGCCCTGTGCTTGTGGCCGGGAAAGGTCCAGGAACCAAAATAGTTTGTCCTGGTGGCAGCCCCGGTGTGGCAGAACGGCTGCAGGCTACACGAGGGACTTTGCCAATAAAAATAAGTCACAGCAGTCACTCTCCTAGCTGAGGAGCTGCATGGACTGGGCTTGGCTTGGCRGCCGCTTGTGCTGGGAACTCGTGTGCACGCCGTGGCCGTGCGGAGGGGTATGTAGTTAGACCTGTCCATCCCAGGACCAAATCTGCCTGGTTTTCAACTTCTCCCGATCGGACTGCAGAAACGGCAGGACAGCTGTCGGGAAAAACAAGCTGGTACCAGCCTCATGCMAAAACATGCAGCAGCACAGGACTGAAACCAGCCAGCAAAACCCACCTTGGTTGCATTTRTTTTCTTTCCTGGAATGGCCAAATAGCTTTTAAGTCTTGCCAGCRGGACTTGCGCTGCCCTGTGTGCAGTGAAACCTTTGCATGCGCTGACTGGCACGCGCGAACCCCGGACGGGCGGCACAGGGCGGGATGGCGAGCTCGGGCAGGGGTTTCCAGCCTGCGCCCAAGCGCGGCTCCGACGTCTGCCGCTGCCACCTGGGCTGGGATGGTCTGTGCACGCACGTCGCACGGCTCCTTTCCCTCCTTACCCCACGGTTGTGCCGGAAAGCGCTGGTGCTCCTGGGCTGTCGAGGCAGAGGGTTATAAAAGTTTTATTAGTGAAACAGAAAGATGTTTCCAGCCTTATTGTTCCTTGGGAAATGAGAGCAGAAAAGGCAGATAACGTTMCGCCTCTTTATTGGCTTGGGAAATTGTCTATAAAGCAGCAGTGCATTTGCAAGTGAGCCCCCGCGTCCCTCCTTAACGCCAAGCCAGCAGCGTCCGACCGGTCCGACGGAGGCTTTGCACGAAGCGGGACCTGGAAGGGGCCCTCGTGACAGCGGGGCGGGCGCTGGGGAGCCCCGACGGAGCCACGCGGGAGTCCAGAGGACCAGAGCCAGCCCGGGGTCAGCCCTGCATGGGGCGTCTTGCGTGGGACGTCCTGCGTGGGGCACCCTGCGTGGGACACCCTGCATGGGGCACCCTGCGTGGGTCATCCTGCATTGGGCCTCTCTCCAACCATCTCCCAGTGAAAAATCAACAGCCTGGAAAAGGCTGAGGCTCGAGGAACCTCGCTGCCTGGCAGGTAGGTGAGGAGCTGTGTGTCCCAGGGGCTGCTGGTGAGATGCTGAGGGACAGCAGGGAGCCATAAAACACCCTTAAAAGTAGCAAGTCCGAGTAAAGCTGTGCCACTTAAAGTGTTTTATCATGAAGTGCGCCCGGCTATTAGTCCCCTTCCGTGCCTCTGTCAGGTGGCAGCAGGGCAGCCAGCGGTGAAGTTTTATCAGATATTAAAACCTGCTTTTGGATTCTCTCCTAAAGCAGAATGGTAAATCAACCTCTTCACCATGGGTTTTTTTTTTTCCTTCTTCTCCTTGTGCTATTTCCTGCCTGGCAGCTTCAGCTTTACTTCCATTTCTCTTTCGCATTTTCCATCAGCTCTATCTGTAACCATTTTGTGTTTTATTGAGCATGAATGAATGGTGATGCCTTTTAGATGAGTGATGTTTTCATCTGAAGATGCTTGTTTAATATTAGCCTCCACTCAGCTGTTATCCCAATGGTGTTTCAGGTTTATCAACAGTTTATTTCAACTGGCTTGAATTTGGAGCCAAATTAATTGCATGGAGAGATTTTTCTCCCGTTCTCCCCAGCAAAAATTGTGCTTCTCCTCTGGCAGGACTTTATGAACCAGGATGTGATTGGGACACGGTGTGAGCTGTGTGAGAGTTAGAGCATTGCTACCGGGCCTGAGCGTACCCTACGCTTCCCATATGCTACTACCCTCCCCTTTAGGTAAAACGTGGGCGAATAATAGCAGATCTGTAGCGCAGAGACCGTAATCGCTCAAGCTGCTGCCTTGTGGCTCTCTGCGCATTTGGGAATAAAACTTTCCATCTGCAGGAATGGGCTATGAATCCAAAATAGTGTAGAAACGGTCTGGGTTTACCYGCGGTGCTTGTAATCAGGAGCTCAGCGCGGGCAGCAGCGATGGATCCCCAAATACCTGCTCGGGCGTCACGGCCGCCCCGATAGCATCCCCGGGCTGTGCAACAGCAGCTGCATCCGGAGATGCAGAAACGCGCCTCGTCTAYACAAGACGTTTTTTTGTTTGGCCGAAGGTTTGTCACAACGATACCCTGAAGGTCTCCCGTAGGATGACCCTGTTGRTTGGGTACAAGACTGTTTTTTGGCACTGGCGATAGGCAGGCTGCTAGTTATAGCAGTGGTGAACTGCTGCAGTGTGCCGCGCTGGCGATGCTCCTTTGATCCTCCTCCCAGGCTCTTCCTTGCCCGYCTCCGAATTAACCCCGCTGCCTCTGATCCCCTGCTAGGGCTGCTGCGGAGGGAGGTCCCAGCAGCTCTTTGAAGCTGGGGATGGAGGGGAGACCTGCAATCCCTGCCCGAAGGTTGACTTTCCCGTTTGTGCCCAGGTGGAGGGGCAGATCCTTTCGCGTGTTGAGCCAGAGCCCTGACCTGCCTCTTACGCTGCGGAAGCAGCATTGGGTACCGACCAACGTACCCCGGTTTCCCTCAGATAGCACCTGGGGAGCTTTCTGGGGTGTTGAGCCACCTGCAAGCAGGCATTGGCCTTTGCATTGGCTCCAGCACCCACTGCCGGGTGAGGAGCAGGGGACGTGGGGGGACTGTGTGTCCCAGCAGGTTGGAGATGGGCTCTCCGACACGCATTTCCATGCCTAGAAGGTGTTGTGCATCCATAGTCCCCTGTGGCTTGCTCTCTTCCCACACATCGTACAGCAGCTCCATGCCGTTGGCCTGGGCGGAGGCTGGAGCTGGACCCGGTGTCCTCAACAAGGTGCTGACCCAGCACCTTGGGGTCCAAAGCAGCGGGATTTCTCCCGGAGAGAGCTCCTGCCCTGCACGTTGGCCGGCTCGTGAGCCTGGCCCCGAAGCCCTGATATCGGCATCTTCATCCCCTTCCCTGTGCGCACCCCGTGCACCGTAACGTCCCGGCAGATCCGTTCCAACGCTGCATTAGCAGAGCATCAGTTAACGAGCGTGTTTTTGAGAGCAAAGCCCCGAGCCGGCAGCGTTAACCCGGGCCGGCCCCGCTGCCGCGGGATTTGCGTCTGGCCGTGGCGGGGCAGGCAGCGTCGGCCGTCTTTCCATGCAGCTCCGAGCGCCGGGCTGTGCACCCGCGTGCCCCGTTAGCGGGYGGCCCGGTGCTGGATGGCGGGTGATGGCTCGGCGCGGCGCGCGAAAGCCAGCCTGCCCGCCCCCTTCCGTCCCCCCTTCTGCTTTCCTTCTCCTTGGGCCCCGTCACCGTCACGGCTAATTCCTGGAGCGCTCTTTATTTATTTATTTCGTTGCGTTGTCGGGGAGCTGCGGGTTTGCTGCTCATCTTTTCCGTGTGCGTGCCTCCATCCCTAGCCCCCATGCAGACTTTACGGACTTTGTTTCCCTGGTTTTATTGCATCCGTGGGGAGGGGTGCTGCAAATTTCGGAAGAGGGAGGGCTGATTCCCCAGGGCTGAACTTGGGCGGCTCCCCGGCGAGCAGGCTGGCAGGCTGCCGTTGCCCCAGCGGGCTGCAAAACCTGTGGCAAAGCCCCAGTTCAGAGCTCAAAGCCGGTAAAAAGCCCCCCCCAACCCCAGCTCTTAGGCAGCGCGTTTGGCTCTCCGAAAGCTGCGTCCCTGCCGCGGTGCAGCCCCTTGACGTGCAGCGTCGCCCGGCCCGGGCCGTTTTCCTGGTCCTTTCTCGCAGGCCCTGAACAAACCTTTATTAAAACGAAATTGTGCGACGACGGGGACTTTGGGTGGGTAAACCCCGATTTCCCCATCCGGATGCCAGGATGCATCCCACCCCTGCATYGTAGCTCGGGAATTGCAGGTTTGCCTGGCTTTCCTTTCACCGAGAGCCTTCGAAGGCAAATATCGGTTTCAAATTTGGCTCGCACGGCTGCTTGCGTGTCCAGCATTTGTACGGCTCTGCCTTTCTCCTAGATCCGCCGTTGCTTTTCCCGTGGCAGCAGCCGTGCGATTGCTTTCCCTTTGGCAGAAGGGCGCTTAGCCCTTCTCCGAGCTGGGCTGGGTGCCGGGTGCTGGGATCATTTTTTCAGGATTTCCTCCGAGTTTCGCTGCCCCGGGGAGGGGTTTGGAAGTGCGGGCGGGCGGTGCTGGAGGGTTTAGCCTGTGGTTGCCACGAGCCCGCAGGGAAGGAAGCGGCTCCTCATCGGCGGCACTGCCGTTTGGGGAGTCTGGCAGCCCGCCGGCCCCCGCCAGCCACGCGTGTGCTTCCTCGCGTGTTTGGGCTTCCTGAAACGCAGCTGGATGAAACGTTTGCAAGCTCCGCCGTTGAAAAGAAGGCAAGCTCTCGCCGCCTCTCCTCCCGCCGGCGAGCTGGTATCGTCCCTCCGTTGAGCCCTGCGAGCTGGTAGCTGTCCCCTCCCGCAGGACCYGGCGGGAATGAGCCCGCTCTTCCAAGGCTTCCTGCGGCTCACCGTTCCCGCCTCTGGTTGCTCAGGGCCGCTCGTGGTATCCTGCTCCATCTTCTCAGCTTCACCCAAGGTCTCTGGGAATGGAGGAGCTACCTGAGGTTACYGATGTCCGTCTAAACTCCAGGAGAAAAAAAAGCAAAAAGCCTTAAAAATATCTGAAGACCTGCTGTGAACATCTTAACGAAGTGTTCCTAGATGGATTTTTGCTTTGCTTGGTTGTTCAGTTTTAAAACTCCCCGTAGAGAGGAGTTGGTACTTTTTCCTTRCAAGTAATAGCTGCATTTCTGAAGTCCTGTGTTTGGTTGCGATGTGGTACGAGGATCGGGCGATGGCAGATCGCCACTGCAGCCTTCTCCTGGAGGCACGATGATGTTGGCTTTCTACCGCACGGGAACGTGGCCGGCGTAAACCCTCCAGCCTGGAGGAAACGCGCGCCGAGCGCGGCGCCCTGCGCGGCGGGGCCGTACGTGTGCTGTCCTAATGCTTCCCTTTGGAGGTGACGAGCTGGATTTGATCAAGCGGTAAAGTCTTGGGGGTGGCCTGGTGGCAGCGAGGAAGACCGAGGCGGTGAGACTTGCCGTTTGCAACTCCTCCTCGAAGCCGGCCATCACCGTCTTCCTCGGTGCGACTTCCTCCCCGTTCTTCTTGCCCCGAACCGTTGTCCCGCGCCCCCGCTTGCGCTCRTCCGACGTTGCGCTTGCGGACGGCGATGGGCCTCCCGGTTGCTTTTAGAGCCCCGCGGGGGTCACGCTGGTGAGGGGCTGCCAGAGGCGAGGGCGCTGGGTACCCAACCGCGAGGGCAGCCGGGCCGGCGGCGGAGCAGCAACGGCCTTAGCGCTCGCCGGCTCTTGCGCGGAAACGCAACCCCCGTCCTCGCAGAGCTCCCGGGGGGAAACCGGGGAAAACATCAAAACACACGGACTGTGCGGCGCGGCCGATACGCCCGAGCTGGGAGCTTTCTCTTTGAGGTGGTAATAGCCTGGCTGGCAGCCAGGAGCGGCCGCGGCGCGCGGAAAGGGGGATTTCCAGAGATGAGCTATTTTCAGCCGACGGGGCTCCTCGCTGCGGATAAATAGAGAAAGGACGAGGTCTGCGTACGCAGTCATGTGCCCTGCTTTCGTGGATTTGGCCTATATTCTGAAGAACGGCTGTAATTCAGCTTGAATTTCCCTGGATCGCTGCCAGAAAAATAGGAAGCTGTTGTTGCTATTGCCAAGGAGCGAACAGGAATTTATGTTCGTAACGCAGCCACGGGGACGAGATGACAGCTAACGGCTTGGCCGCTGCCGGGAGGAAGAGCAAACCTCGGAGGAAGTCGCTGCAGGCGCTCGGTGTCACGGCGGTTCAATCCTTTCTGCATCTTCTATCTTACACCTTCGATCCGGGTCCGGGGACGGGCTAACGCAATGGCCTTGCTCGCCACCAAGGCACCGGAGCGGAGCAGCGCTCAGCATTTTGGAAAATCAGATGCGTACGGAGAAATTCAGGCTGAAAACGAACAGAAAGGACGTTGGAGCAGTGCTCTGCAAGGCTAACTTTCTGTGCCCGACCTCTCGGCGCTCGCCGTTGGCTCCTCTCTCCGCTCGTCTCCTCCCCGTGTGCACAGCGGATGCTGAATAATTCCCTGGCAATGGGGTGCGGCGGCACCTCTGCCTCAAGTGGTGGAAATCCAGCCTGAATGATTGTTTTATTATATTGAATAACTCCTTTAGTCCAGCTGAGCACCGTTCTCACCTCTATTTCATTCCCTAGCAAAAGCAGCCGGACTGAAAAGCCGGAGGAGTGGGAAATATCTGCGGAGCACGCGGRACAGCCGAGTCCACGCGAACCCGAGCTGCAGCCCGTCCCGCCGCCCTGCCCCGGAGGGGCCGAGCGCCAGCCGGGCTCTCCCGTCCTTCCTCCGGCCGCGTCCGCCTTGCAAGCGAAGGGCGAGTTAACGGCGCTGGCGCCGCTCGCCGTCGGCCTGATAAAAATGGCACCTTGCCCAAGTCTTCTATAAATCACCGCTTCCATTCGGAAAGGAGTTTTCCGAGGTAATTAATGAGCCAGTATAAAGACATTAAACGGAGAACGTGTGGTGATAGAAAGGCTTGTCATTCACCGAGCCATCTTCCCCCATGTGAATAACCGCGGGGGAACAAAGGCCAAACTCCTTATAGACTGAAGTGCGCTATCTCTGATAGCTGGGAATGAAGCAATTCCCTGAAAATAACAAAGGCGCAGGGAAATACATTAGTAAACTAATTACAAGAGAGCTGGTAAAAACAGATGCTGAGAATTTCAAGCTATTATAGAAATGATTGCTAGCAGAAAAATGGGGGCTGACAACAAAAAAATTAAAAACCACCTCTCATTTAAAATTCATTAGCCTGTAAATCAGGGCAGCTCCCTGCCCGAGAGCGGGGCTGGTGGCATTTCTGCGGGCAGCCGTGGCAAAAAGCTTCCTCTCCCTCGCGCTTCTGCGTTCCACCATCCCCTCCGGAGATGCCAGAAGGAAAGGCGCGCTCGTTCGCAAGCGCAAAAAGACGGGGGCGGCCGCACGGGCCTCGTGTCCGGCGGCGGTGTGGCCGCCTGAAGCCGCTCGACGTGCCTCTGYTGGAGTTACGGGAGTTTCTAGCTCCCGTAGGCATCTCTCCTGCTTGCAGCAGGCTCCCGGGGCACGGGCAGGGGACAGCGCCGTGCGCTGTTCTGCTATTGCAGAATATCGCGCTTGCGGCGCGCTGCTCGGGCGGCTCGCCGCCTCTCCGAGCTCTTAGGAACCGGGATTACAGGTCCACGCTTATCGGAAAGGGGTTGGCTGCCAACAGAGTGGTCCAGGGCCAAAACCGGCAGCGTGGGAACATCCTCTTGTGCCGTCGCCGTCAACATTTGGGAGAGGGACGGCAAACATCGTCATTGTGCGACAAATCCGGACGGTAACCGTGTAATTTGTCTTAATTGTGTGTGTCAGAGCAGGAAGAGCCCGAGGACGCTGCAGGCGGAGAGCTGGCAGCGGAGCCGTGCCYGCTGGCAGCCTGCTGCGCGCGGCGCTGCGCCTGGCCGAGCGCTCGCTCCCGGCGCCTTGCRGGCAGCATCATTCCTAGGTGTTTTGCAAAGGGCAAACGCGTGCTCCAGAGGAGAGCCCGGCCGGCGGTGAGGTCTGGAAGAAGCCGTTTCCCGCGGCGGGGCAAGCTGGGGATGCGACAGGAGTGGGAACGCCGCAGGATGCCCGGGGGGACACGTCTGGGGTCTCCCCCAATGGAGAAGTCGCCCAGCTCGAGAGCGGCCGGCGTCGCCCAGCCGGCGTCACCCCTCGGTGCCGGAGCGCTGTAACGATGATGGATAACCTGCTCGCGCGCTCCGGGATCGCTAGCCCCGTGTGCGGCCCRCCCAAGCAAACGAGGAGTTCTTTATGGTGTTTAACGCTCCCCCTTCCCTCCGGCAGCAGGGCGGCAGGACCGCGGGTTGGGCTTCACCAGTGGTGGCATCAGGACACGCTAAAAGCTGTCRTGAGCCAGTGACCAATCCATCTTGAAAAATGCCTGCAATAGCCCTCCCTGATAACGGTCTCTCCCAGGSATGCCCCCCTCTCTGCCAGAAATGTCTTTCCTCCCCCAAACCAGTTCAAGAGTGCTAAAGGGGCTGTTTATCAGCAGATTCCCCTGCAAAGCCAGAGGGTGCTGGAGGACAGATGTGCACCTCGTGCTGCCGGCCGTGGTGGGGAACACGGAGGGCGGCAAGCTGGCGGTCCGAAAAAGGAGAGAAGGGAGAAATTTTGCCCACGAAGTCGCCGAGATGCCTCCTTTAGMGTGATTTATATGGCTCAACCTCGTGGGTAGAGCGCGCCGCTGGCACTTGAGGGCTGGACGGCGGATTGGGGCGGCTTGTCCCGCATGGACACGCGCCCGAGCCTGTCCCGCGAGCAGCGGGGCTGGGGGATGAGCCGCTTTACAGGCAGGGTGAAGCGGGCGCGGGCGACACGAAGCGACGCTCGTGGGGCTTCGCGGAGAGGAGCGAGCTGCAGCAATGCCCGGAGGTGACCTGAGCGCCGGGGGCCAAAACGCACCGCGACGCGCTGGTGCACGGAGATCTGGTGCAGGAAGGGCAGCGCCGGAGCTGGTTTCAGCCCGCCGGCRTTTCCCGTGTCATGCAAAGGATTCRGAAGTCATCATCGCRCATCAAGCGGCGATTTTGCCTCCTGGTGCGCTTGAGATGCCAAGTGGTGGATTTTTTGCCCCCCTTCCCTTGCAAAATATCTGTTGCGTTTCCGCTCCTGCGGGCAGATGCTCTGCCGCACCGCCAGGCATTAGCTCAGCTGCCTCCTTTGCAGCCCTGTCCCAGGGGCTTCGACAAGCGGAGGGGGAAAAAATCCAGGGCAGGGGGAAACTTTGTTCCTCAGCCGGAGAAGTGCRCGTGATGGGGCGTCTTCTGAATCTCCCTGAAATTATTTTGTTCAGCTTTGACTGGGGAGGATCGAGTCCAACTCTTTCAAACTGTGCAACAGCAGAGACGCAAGGAGGTGAAACGCCTCCGTCCCTGCTCTGAGCAGTCGTTTTGGCTTTGTGTGGGTAAAAGCACAGCGAAAGCAAGTGCTAGAGGAATAAATAGTTATTTGCAAATGTTCTCTCCATCTGCCCGACACAGCACGAGACGGGGTTTTCCCCCTCTTTCTTTCGGCCACGTGTTCTGGCCACTTCCAAATGAGCTGCATTCCTCCAAAATGTTTTCCTGGATTCGCACTCTTGCAGCCCGTTTTCCTTCAAGATCGGAGGGCCAGGATGGACAAGAGCGATTTGGGATTTTTCAGCCCTGTGGCGAGTGGGCGGGGGCGGAGGGGCTTTTCCTCCACGCTGCCGGTCTTGAATATTCCCCTCCCTTGCCCAAGCCGGGGAGAAAGGCGATTTTTCTTCCCTGGCGCTGGGAGCGAAGGCCCCCGCTCCCGCTACTCCTCGAGAATTAAATAGATAAATGGGCGGCGCTGCCGTTCACGCTCCGCTATGCACAAAGCGGCTGGCATGCGAAATTGGGCTCGGAGCAGCTCAGCCGCGGCCTTGCACAATAGCGGCATTAGACACGCCGGGCGGGCGCACGGACACCGGAGCCGCCCGCAGCTGCGAGGAGCCGCCGCGCTGCTGCGCCGCCGCCGCCGCCGCCTGCGTTCTTTAAAATGCATCTTTTTTTCCAAAAAAAAAAAAAAGATGAAGATGCAGCGTCTCAAAGCCTTGTAAAAGCGTTCCCGTCTGAAAACGGGTCGGCGCGGGGAGGCTGGGATTTGTGGTGTCCGTACGCCCCCCRCCTTTTGTGCCCGGCTCTTTCCTGCAGGCAAATCCTCCGTTGCCAGAGCGCGGAGGGGAGCAAATGAAGTGACCCGCTGGAGCGGAAAATACAGCTCGGTGGTGGTGTGCCCCCTAAAATCAGTCTAGCGTGGGCAAAGAAAGCTCCTCTCCCCAATGCCGTCCTTTCAGGTGCATCCCATTCCTGTTGCGTCGCCCCAGCCACAAGCCACGGCCCGGCCGGCGCCAGCCCAGTGTCCTTCGGTGCGGGGAAATCCAGCCGCGACGGCTTTTGGGGATGTCCGGGAGGGCCGCCGCTGGCCTGCCGAGCTTCTCCTCCGTGAGGGTGGCACAGCTGGACCTGCAGAGCCCCATCAGGGAGCCCCGGTGCCGGAGGCACGTCCCCATTAAGCTCTTGCTCTGTGTCCCGTGCTAACTTTGAAGTGTTTTAACCATCGGAAGCAGTCTGTATTTAACAAGTTAGTGGCAGAAATGTTGGGAAAGGTCTTTGCTTCTGAGCTGTCACTTGTAGGCTGCCGGCTTCAGTGGCGGTGAGGATGCCCAGCGCCTCCCCAGCACCCTGCTGTATCACAGCCAGCCTGGGTATTTGTTTCCCCTGAAGTAATCTAAAAGCAAAGAGCAATGCGGTTGCAAAACTAGCTGGGCTTCCCCAGTACTCTCTTAACACCGTGCTTGGTGCTGAACCTTTCGTCGTCTTCCTCCCCGTGTGCCTGCAGTTGATAATAATGTTTGCGTTTTAATGATTCCAACAGGCCTGGGATTTGCTTTGACATACCAAGTTAATGTTTTCTTTTTCTATATCAAATCTAGGTCAATCTCTGGCTTAGCACTAATGCTGAACTGAGCAAAAAAGGATTGGCCACTAATGGTTTCAATTTAGTTTTTCATGGAGTAAAGAAAATTTCATTCAATAGCTATTTTCATTTTTATTCCGTTGGCCTTTCCACGGGGTCTGCTAGGCTGGGAAGTGTGTTTGCTCTTCGATTATAGGAGACCCAGCAAACTTGTTTGCTAGCAGAAATCCTCCATGAATATGAATGAGGATGAGAGCTGCTGCTCACCTGCAAGATGCTGTGGGGTCAGCGCGGTGTCCGTAGGATGCACCTTTGGGGAGGGTTAGATGAGGGGAGATCCCGCGCCTGCGGTGCTCTTTAGGGAAGAGTCTCATCCATGATCCAACCTTTTCCCAATTGAGATCATCCATGCTACAACATGTGGGAGGAAGAGAGGAAGAGCAACTCCTCCGACTCATGGTCCGGTACGGCTGCAGACAGCCCAGCTGGGGTGCCGGAGTGAGAACGGTCCTGCTAAATGAGCAGTGCCGTAGGATCTTCCCTAACCAGTGGTGGGGCTTTGTATCACTAGTTCATCCAAAAAATGCTCCCTAACAGTACTTTTTGCACGATGCAGCTTGCCCCAGCTTCCAGAGCGGAGGGCTGTGCCTTCACACCAGGGCTCGTGGCGCACTAACAGCTTGCACCCACGGCGTGGGAGGCTTTTACGACAGCTCCCCGTCTGCTGCGAGCTCTCCTCTGTAGCACCTCCTCTTGCCTTTCCTTGCTCGGTGCCAGTCCATAGGTACTGGGGCAAAAATTCAGGCATGATGATAGCAGCACCAAGATGCCACGGCTTGGAGCATCTCTGAGATCTTCCACCCTGCGGAGATAACGTAACATCGCGGAGATAACGGCACAGGCTGTTCCCTGCTCCGCTCCAGCGCAAAGTCAGCTGGTTTTGCACCGACCCGGAGAAGCAATATGAAGTCTGAGGTTTCAGACTGCCCCGGCATCACCTGACGAGTTGCAGGGAGGTGACGTGCGGTGACATCCGTGACGGGCACAGCCCTGGTTTCTGCAGAGCCTGCCTAACCCTCATCTCCCCCGAGCACGTGCCGATACGGAGCAGTCAGCATGCACATGGTTTGGGGGTGATTTTACAGCTCACCGGCTACCTACGCTCATGCTGTGCATGGACGGTACTTTGCTGCACACGGAGATGGAAAAGGAAAGTTTAACGGGAAGTGGGGGGCACAGACCCCGTCYGACGACGGGTAGCGGGGCCCGGGAGGGGTCCGGTTCCTCCGTTCGCACGGGGGTGCTGCGCGGCTGGCGGGATGAGGGCGACCGCGGCAGGGTGATGGATGATGCGGGCAGATGGGTTGGAGAGCGCCTCCCTGCTTAGGAGCTCGAGGATGCCGGGGAATATTGTGATTGCATGTATTTATTTTAAAAATGATTATATCCATTAGCATAGAAATTAGATGCAGCTCCCTGGCTGCTGGCCAGCTCCACCCTGGATGTTGCGCAGCTCTTCGCCTCGGCTGAAACAATAGAGCCCGTCGGATAACGGGAGCCCTGGCGTTTTCTGGTGAAAGGACAGGCGCCAAACAGGAGCAGGCACTCCGCTGTAGGAGTTGGTTACAGTCGGGTGGGACGTGTGTAAAAATCTTATGTGGGTCAGCAGCGATTTATGCCCTCCGAGCGGTAGGTTCCCGTCCCTCTCCCCTCTGCGCACCCAGTGATCTATTGCCCGGCTGGAAACAGCACCCAGGTAATCGCTTGCTTTCAACTTTGGTGCTGTTTTACAGGAGGGGCCACAAAAGCCTTTGTCTCTACAACTGTAAATAAACTCGTAACCCTGTGGTAAAAATAGTGTTTTGTAGCTCAGTGCATGAATTTTTAATGCCTCTTCTGCAAACCAGCTGGTCTTGGCAAGGGTCACAGTGTTTCCTAGGCATTTAACATAAAACTGTGCTTCAGAGCCACATTACAGGGTCATTGAAGAGTAATATTTTACTTAACATCCTCATAACTGAATTATTTATAACTTTCCATGTTTTATTCATGATAAATATTAATACTAGTGTCTTTAAGAGTAGAGGTTATTGCTGCAGTTTTACCTATAAGAGATGATATTATTGAAATAAAGGAATGGCAATGAATTCTGCAGCTAGCAGAACGGTGCCTGTGCCAGGGCCGCTCTCATTCACACCTTCCTCTTCTCATCAGCCCTGCCAGCCCCCAAAACCTCAGCACCGGCGATCTGTGTATCCCAAAGGAATTTTCCTGCAGGCATCTGAATCCCTGCTTTTTTTGCTTTATTAACAAGCTTTGCGTCATTCTTATTARTTGGGTAAATAGCCGTTCTGCCGTTGGGCTCTGTCCCGTACCCGGAGAGGACATTTGCATCATCTTTCATCCTGGAAAAGTGAAATAGATATTGGCATCGTCTTTCAGCTTGTGCTGATGTGTCCGCACATCTGGCTGCCTGGCCTTGCAGAACCCCCTCCCGGGGCCGGCGGCTCTGATCGCTGTCCCCGATTCGGGGCCGCTGCTCGGCCCCGGCCCGGCAGGACCCGCGCACCCTCCGGCTGAGCTGCGCTGGGGCCTCGCTGCTGCGTTGCGCGATCGGCTTAACAAATCTGCAGCAAGCGGGTGGAGAGCGATGGTTCGGGGAGCGGTGCGGGTTAATGCAGCACATATTTAATGTATGATTGCTAATGGCCGTCTCCCATCTGCCCGAGCCCAACTGGAGTTTGCAGATGAATGATTAAGCTGCCCTGACACATACGCAGCTTGTTCCGCCGCCGAGGTACATTCATTACACTTGGTGCATGTAAAAGGGGACGAGGCTTTCCCGCTGGGGAGCGCGGTATTATCGGGCTGGGATGGCAGAGCAGGGGGCTCTCTCGGAGTTTATTTTATATGATAATGGGAGAGATCTTCCCGCRCGTGTGGCACTATAAATGAATCATGAGCTAAATAACCACTGGGATGTTTATTAGCCTCGAATATGTTTATTGCAGAGTCAACAGGCAGCACCTTCCAATTAATTAATAGTAATAATTACTGTATTATTTATGTAGCTCTAACARCGTGCCAGAGTCTTTCCACACAATGGTTACAGCTGTGACTGTGTGGGAACGGGCCGGTCTGTGTTTGTCCTGGGCGGGCACGCTGGGATTTGCCGTTTGCTGCCAGCGGCTGGATGGGGAAGCCAAGGCAGCTGCGGGCGTTGGGGGCACCCTGGCATTTCTGCCTCCGTTGGGTGCCTGCCACCTCGCRTTGCCTCAGGCCCTGTTTGACGGGCGTGCTTGGTGTTTGAGCTGCGCACGGAGCTGCAGCGTGCATGGTCCTTGGCTGCCCTGAGCCAGGGCAGTCGGGTGGTCCCGACCCCTGGTGTCTTGGTGAGTTGAGCTGCTGAGCTCTGGGCCACCTGCTCTTTCCATCGACCGAGGCCTGATGCTCCGTAGCAGGGGGATGTGACTGTTGCTTCYGCGATGCTGGGAGGCAGAGTATGCCATGAGCTGAAGCTGCCTGGAGCACGTACCAAGCAGAGATGGAAAATCAAGGATTGCAAGGTTTACCAGGGTGTCTGGGAGCTCTTTTAGTGAAGGTATGAAAATGAATTTAGTAGTCAAGCCATGCACATCAGAAGCATGTTTACAGCAGACAAGACAGAAAGACACCGATAGCATTGGAGGGAACAGAAAAGAGAGACATCTCTTTTCTGATGTGAGCTTGGATCTGAAACCCATTGCAGCTGTTGAGAAAGACCTCCAATAAGTGACAGCGCAGTGTCTGGGCATCCTGCTGCCCCTGTAAACCTTGCTGTAGAGCACATGGGTCATGGAGCACTGCCTCCTGTCCCAGCTGGGTCAACCAGTTCAGTGTGCAGGGGCAGACCTACAGCACGAGCTTGCCAGTTGTCTTGTTTCTCCATGCAGGAGGTTAGGCTGCAAACCARCCTTCTCTTCTGCCGGGATGGGTTACATTACAGTCCCATTTGCCAGCTCTGGGAAACTGGGGTGCTTCTAGGTCATGTGATGCTGTTGGCAATGGATCTCATTTCATGTGTGAATAGTTTTGTCTCTTTTTGTGTCTTCCAGCGATGTCTGACTTCCACATCCACCCTCAAAATGCAGTTGTGGAAGAAGGTGGCGTTGCGAGGTTCCAGTGCCAGATCCATGGCTTGCCTGAGCCGGTCATCCTCTGGCAAAAAAATCGCATGCCGGTCAACACAGACAACGAAAGGTAGGAGACGTCCAAACCACATGCTGCTGCCCTTCCGCCAGATAGAAGCAGGTGGCCAGGTTTGYTCTTGCCCCCACAGCTATCCCAGGACACAACAGACCTGGGCTGAGGCTCTTCCCCAGCATTTCCGCCATAGAAGACTTTTAGTTAATATTGTGGGCTTTCTGGGCTCCTTCTGGTCAAGGACCATACAGAAATGCTGCATCTCCTAGGAGAGCTAGAYAAACCCTGTTAGCTGATTTTTGGAGGGGACAGTGGCTCGCTCTGACCTTCCTGAGAGGAGGCAGCCCTCCTCCATGTTGACCTTCCAGCATGAAAAGCCCTCTCAGGAGTCCTAGCAGAGCTGGGGTGACTCTGGCAGCCTTTGTCCCCAGGAGGCTCCATTTGTGCAACTCTTTCCAAGTCAGAGCCGTGACTGAGGGTCCTGCAGGTGGGTCCTGAACTCTTGCAAGCTCTGAAAAACAACGTGGCCGCTAGCCTTGCCTTCCCAGGTGGACTCCCTCGTGATGCTTCAGCCACGGCAGCAGGGAGGGTCTGCGCAGAGTGTCCCGCAGAGCCCTGGGTTGCCGTTTCCCATGCAATCCCCCTTCTCCAGCCTAGACCTGGGCCGGCACGTCCTCGCTTCCTTTCTTTGACAGGCTGCTCCCTCTGCGTAGGAARTGCCCCTAATCACGGTTTGATCTCCCGAGCGGCGGTGGGGATGGCGCAGGGCAGGTGGCAGGAAGCGCGTGCTTCGCGCCGGCTGGCCTCCAACGGTCCCAGCTGCAGCTCGGGAGCCGTGTGGCCGCTCTTCAGGAGACAATCAGTCGCAGCACACCTTGATCACAAACTGACGTGCGTGCGTTGGGAATAGATGAAACCAGGAAGCTGTAAATATTTTCCTGAAAGCCCCTATTCTTAAAATGTCAGTTGTGCACCAGAAGACGGTTGGATTCTTTGGGGGCTGTAGAAAACACGAGGGCTGAAACAATGCCTGACCTTTTCATCTTTATGGTGAACTTACAGTAGAAGGACCCAAGAGGCCCAGCCCTGGAGCTGGAAACTACAACTGTCAGATTTTGTTTTAACTTGTGTTTTTCATCTGGGCTTTTTTTAGCCCAGCGAAGGATTGGTTTATTAAACTTGATCTCCGCTGAAGGCTCCTTGCTCACACAAGTCCTAAACTAGTGGCGTGGCACAGCAGGGCAGCTTGTCTGAGGTGGTATCAGTGGGGGTATGAGGTGCAGATTTGGGCCTGACACCTGTGTGCATCCAGATGAGATGTTGCAGGACATGTGAAGTTCCCTAGAGGTCCCTCATGCATTATTCCCAGTTTTTGCTCAAGCCCAGGGTCACTAGTGCAGGGATGGGGACAAATATGTGGGAGGGATTTGGGTGCAACCACAACTACTACTTTTCTCCAAGACTGAGGAGGAAGAGCCGGAAAGCCCCAAGCCACGTTCATCCTCACCGCTTCTCCTCTAGGGCAAGGGAGCTTGCCCAGGCCCTGGAGGAGGTGGGCTAGGAGCATTTTTCCAACCTTCAGTGTCCTGATTTTGAGCAGATTTGGCTTCTTGTGGGAGTAAGGTTACTGTGGAAGGTTTTTATTGTTAGCTCAGTAGATTAATCTCTGACACCAATGGGACTGGGTGATGAGGGTTGCTTCTCTAACGGAATTGGATTTCTGCATTAATCATGCTTGGTGCACTTCTGCGTATAAAGTGTATATAAATTTGTATGCTGAGTCTTGCACTTTGAGGCTTTGAAGGCAGAATAATAGCTTTGGAATTGAATCTTCTAATGCTGTGGGCAGATTGTTAACAAAAATGAAGGCTTCTTGTGGTATAATTCATCGAAAACAATGGGCATTTTAAAGTCCCAGAGAGATTGCAATCAACTTCAGGACGTATAAAACTGATTGCTGTCACGCTGCCTCCAACACTGAGCYGCGCTATTGGAACCCAGCGCAGAGAGCAGGTTATAGACACTTAACCATATGCTGATATAGAAAAAGATATTCTTCATCTTCCAGATGGAAATGGATTATTAACTCATCACAGTGTAATGACTTACTACCAACCAATTTAAACACACAGTTGCCAAGCAACCTGTAGTGTATGTGTATACTTATATATTTATATATATATGTGTGTGTGTGTGTGCATATGTATGTTTTAAATTACCTATATTTTAATATGTAAAATACATATTTAGATACATATGCACACACAGTATCTATTTTTAACATGCCTTCCCATGCATTTAAGATTACGTGGGTTTGAGTCCTGTATCTGGGACCTGGCGCTGGGAGCGTGGGGCGCAACCACGCGTTCCCTGGATGACCGTCTGTGGTCACTGTGCACCACCTGATGAGTGGTAGCTCACCACATCATGGTTGGCTATGTTCACATGAGAATGCACTTATGAAGCTCTTCCACGGGTTAAATATAGAGCATTTACATTGCAGCCTTCCAGAGAAAGCCATCCTTTCTAAAGGATGTATCAGAAGATTAAAAAAAAGGAACCTACCCTCTATAAGAGAAGATCAGAGACTGAAATACAGAAAAATGAAGTAACCGCTGCAGTGGTTGGTGTGGGGTGAGCCTCCTGGGCACGGCATCAGCGGGTGCTGCGAGCCCCCTGCCTCCCCGGTGGGGCCGAAACCGGAGCACCCGTGCAGGGCGCGCAGCCTGCTTTCCGGTCGTGTCCTGCCTTGCGAGCTCTTGTTTCTGCTTTGCRCTTCCTGCAGGTACACGCTGCTTCCTAAGGGAGTCCTCCAGATTACCGGCCTGAGGGCAGAAGACAGTGGGATTTTTCACTGTGTTGCTACCAATATTGCTAATGTGAAATTCAGCCGGGAGGCCAGACTCACTGTGTCAGGTTAGTACCAGTAAAYGTTGTCCTAACAGCCTTTCCGTCTTTTTCTTCCTGCTGCCGTTCTGGACTAGGACGGTTTAACAGAGTATTAGGATAATAGCACTGAAAAGCGTTCCTCTGTCCAGCAATAGTATGTTCCTTGTTCTGGATTGTTATGAGTTCTTGCCAGATCGGTCCATTTGATAGCAGATAAATCTGTCCCTTTGCCTTTAAATTAGTGCCRGTTTCTGCAGAGAGGAAGGATGGTGAGAACATGAGTTACAGCAGCTTTAGAGTAAATAAACTCTTTTGGAAATGTGAAAGATTCATCATATCCTTATGAGACCTGCCCACTCTGGAAGTAATTGCAGCACACAGGGCGATCAATTATTTATCTAATAGAGGAATTAAGTTCTGCTGGCTGTTAGCATTACATTGGGACCAAAGCGGGCTAACCTTTCCTTAGAAGAAGGAGGAGGAGGAATCATGAGCACCCCGGCTGCATTTTGATTTGGTTCTCCATCTACATTGGAAGGCAGTGGCATCAAACAGTGGAGGAAGGATTAGGTGCAAAGGTGCTCACCCCATTTCCGTAGCTTTGCTGCGCTCCACAGACCTGCCCGTTGCCCACCCACCTGCGCGGGACCCAAACTGATCTCTTGGAGCCCCTTGGAGCAGTAGCTGATCAGCCGGTTTCTAATGCTGATGTTAGTTTGTTGCCTTTAACTTAGGCGTTTATTTTTTGGTCAGTCTTTTTGATGTAAAACACTTTTAGCCTCAGATGCTAAAAGTGCCTCTCTTGACGGTGCAGTAACTGTGTCTAGCGTCTGGGAAGCGGGCAGTATCAAATCATGCAGCCAAACCTGATCAAGCAGCTAGGAGTGAATGACACCTTTGTGTCACTTCTTAGAAATGCCCTTAATACGCTCAACCTCCTCACATGAGAACGGGACAGTTTGCTTCTCCTGGACCTCAGAACGTTTGTTGGTTACCTTCTCTCTGCTGGGCAAAGAAGCCAAAGGTCTGGATGTCCAGTGTGAGCTCTCCACGCCTTGTGGCCATAAACACTTCGTTTGCAATGTACGGCAGGAAGGATGCTCAGAGAAGAGCCCAGTTTAAAGAAAGCAATTGTGTGTGGAAGAGAAGAGCACCAAAGAAATGATCATCCGCAAGTTGTGGCTAGGTCCTGCTGGCAGGATAGCCTCTGAGATGCGGGACGCGGTGCAGGGCAGAAACCCCTGTGACGCTGGGCACCTGGGTGCCTCTGCCCCGGTCCCCATGACAGCAGCAGCAGTGCATCCGCGGTGCTCCGCTGGGGGATCAGGCCCAGGCTGCCTGCGGAGAGCGAGCTGACAGCTTCGGAGATAGAAGAGGCGAGGGCCGTAGAGGAATCTGGTTGGGTGTGCGTTTCTCTTGGAGCTTTTTTCTATGCAGCCAAGGGTCTTCCCCTAAGTTGTATAGCTGCCAAAAGGACTGTGGTGCCAATCCTGCCCGCCCAGGGGATGGCAAACCCTGACAGCCCTTTGGCCGGAGCAGCTTATTTACGGGGTTTGCAGAGAGCGCTCGGTGCAGCGATGTCCTGGGGCCGGGCAGACCAGCGGCGCGTCTCCCTGAGCCGTGATCCTCTCGCTGGCGGGGTGCGTTGGTCGCCGGCGGTCTCCTCTGAAACGGCCGCCTGGGCAGCGCTTCTGCAGGGGGAGACTTCCGCCTCCGCCCAGCGCGAGATGAGCCTCTGCCGACGGCAAAAAAGCAGCTCGCGGGAACCGGGCTGAGGCTGAGGAAAGAGAGATGCTGCGTACGTCAGYCCTGCCGGGGGAAGCAAGCGGGTTAACTGGCTCTGAACGGCCTGGGAGCTTCGCTGCCTCTTACGTATCTGTTTTCTTGATCTATGTGAACAGTAGCCACACGGAGGGGAAAAAGAACAGTAAATTTTCAGCGTGGTAAAGTTCTTTGCAACAATTTACTGCTCCGGGTTATTACTTCCCTCGGAGCAGAAAGTGCTTGCTCTTCTCATCTGACCATCCCTCATTTCAAATGGATATTTTCCAGGTTTCCTGTCTGTGAAATGTTTGTGGTTTTTCTCTTCCTTAAAGAAAGCAATCGGATGATGGATGCAGGCGCAGCGCGTAAGTGTCTGCTGAAGGGCTGGGGCCGCGGTTCGGTTCCCGTACGGCCGCGGAGCCGCAGCGCCTGCGCGCTTGCACGCTCTCGGTCCACCGAAAACCTTTTGCCAGGGATTTGCCCCGGGTCTGCCTTGCCCTGGCTTTCCCAGCGAGCCCCTGGGAGGGGACGGAGGCTGAGGACAGGTCCTGGGAGCATGTGCCCCGGCGCTGCTGCAGCCGGGCTGCCGAGGAGGAGGAGGAGGAGGAGGGTGCCCGCCTGCAGGGATGAAGCAGCCCACTCGCAGCACCTTCCTGAGCTCTTGGCAGCAGCGGTGGTGGCGACAGCGAGGGGCATGGACGTGGCTGCCAGCCCCGCTGATTGATGATCTTCAAGTGGCTGCTTGGCGGCGACGTTCCCGAGGGGAGCCTGCCTCGGCGCTGACGCCRTCCCCGCGCGAGCCGCGGCTCCCCRCTGCCGCTGCTGCTCTCCTTTTGATCGCGATCTGAGCCCGCGCTCATCTACGGAGAATCCCGCATTTTGTCACTCCTTCCTTCCTGACCCCGGATCGAAGCGCTGTCCCGCTTGSGGAAGGAAACCTCCTCTGTGGCCGCGGGCGCCCGGCTCGGCTCCGAGGAGCAGGCGGCAAAGCCGGCAGGGATGGTGACGTGCAGGCAAAGGAGCCGGGTGCGGAGCGGGGGAAATGCCCGTCTCAGAGCCGCGCAGGTTTGGGCCAAATTCAGGCATCGAGCAGCAGTCTGCGTCCGGACTCAGCTTTGGCACGTGCTGGGATACCCCAAGCTACATGCCGGGGGATTATTTAAATAAGAGGTCGACTGATGTCCTGGAGAGTTACTGCATGTTCATCCCTGGTGAGAATCAGGATGCCTGTTTAGGAYTCTGAATACAAATCAGAGTGCAATTTTTTTTTTGTTGTAGCCAAAATAGCGTGCTTTATAAATCCTGCTTTGGTCTCAGCTCCCATTTATCGACCTTCTTGGCTAACCTTGAACAATGCGTTTCATTCCTCTGCATTTTGAAATATTGAAATCGTTATGTGATACGATGATAATATCGTATTATTCTAAACAGGAACGTTTAGTATTGTGATTTAGAACAATAAATTTACGTGGGTTTTAAAGGCACTCTGAGGTACTGAGCGGAAGGTATTGTTTTTCAGATCTCTCGAGGTTAACCAGCTGGTCGTATGAATTTATCGCGCATTCTGGTTCTCATCAGAAAATCTGCATTTTATGGCTTGCAGTGAAATGCATTTAGTGAGAAAGCCAGCTTTGAAGTCCCGCTGACACGGTGCTTCTTCTTGGATTTTGCCCATTTAGACACAATCGCCGAGTCGCTTTATCACCCCCCATTTAGCCCCTGCAGAAATGATGAACAGATGAGCCAGTCTGATGTGGCCTTGCCTTCGGACCGCTGCAAAATCCCCCCTGCTGCCTCCCTGATTTCAGCACCTGATGGGCTGTGAAAGGGTGAAGCTAAAAAGCGCAGGAAGAAAGAAAATCTTGGCGAAAAGCCCTTGCAGAGGTTTTTCGGTGCGTCGCTTCTCTCCAGCGAGATTTTTGCTCATCAGAGGCCCCGTGTTCAGGAGTCGGCGCGGGACGGCGGCTAGAGCGGAGCCCTGGCCCCTGGCAGCCGGCTGCTCCCGGCCCTCCCCGTGCCCCTCTCCCGTGCAGGGGGAAGAGCAGCCCAAGTATTTCTCTCTGCAGGTGTACTGACTATTTTTGCCAGCAGCAGCTGTCATGATTGAAATTCCTGAAACACTGCTTGACCTCAGCATTTCTAGAGTATAACCCAGCTCTCGCAGGAAAYGGGGACTCTGAAGATCTGGGGCGCGAGGTCAGACGGGGGCTTGGGGCGTTCGCGGGAACACCAGCGTGCCGAGGCTGCGCTGCCCGCCGCGGCCGCCGCTGCCTTTCCCGTCCTCRCGGGAGCTTTTAGCAGTGGGAGACATTTATTGTATATAACTAAAGGATGGATAATACTGATTCGTTTGTGTTTGGGAGGTTTCGCAGATGGGGCCGGGAGCTCCAGGGCTTGTGCTTATCTGTTGTAGTGAGGAATGGAGATGCCATGCGAGATCAGGGCCCTGTTGTTGTGCCTGTGGTATGGCCTCGGCACAAGGGACGGGGCTCGCGAGTTTAGAGCAGACTGACACACAGATTATCAGTGTCCCTGTTCAGTGATGGAGAATGGAGGACCTCTCCTTCCTGCCCATGGCCCTCCTCCTCCTCTCCTGCTTCCAGCAAGTGGCAGCGAAGGCTGAAGAGATGTTCAGTCCAGGGAGAGGGCACTCTCTGGGGACTCGGGAGATATGGATTCGGCTCTGGTGTATGTGACATGGGATGGTATCTTTGTCCCATGGTCTCCTGTCCAGTGGGATGTGTTCCTTTTTGCTTGTCCTTTGTCTACTTTCCAGTGTCCCTGCGCCAGGGCTTTTTTTATTATGGATAGTCTAGTTGGAGGCCTGTAGCTAGCGGTGTCCCCCAGGGGTCAATGCGGGGTCCAGTCTTGTTCAACTTATTCATCAGTGACCTGGATGAAGGGACAGAGTGCACCCTCAGCAAGTTTGCTGAYGATACMAAACTGGGAGGAGTGGCTGATACGCCARAGGGCTGTGCTGCCATTCARAGRGACCTGGACAGGCTGGAGAGGTGGGCRGAGAGGAACCTCATGAAGTTCAACAAAGGGAAGTGCAGGGTCCTGCACCTGGGGAGGAATAACCCCMTGCACCAGTACAGGTTGGGGGTTGACCTGCTGGARAGCAGCTCTGCGGAGAAGGACCTGGGAGTGCTGGTGGACACCGAGTTAAGCATGAGGCAGCAATGTGCCCTTGTGGCCAAGAAGGCCAATGGTRTCCTGGGSTGCATCAGGAAGAGTGTTGCCAGCAGGTCGAGGGAGGTGGTTCTCCCCCTCTACTCAGCCCTGGTGAGGCCACATCTGGAGTACTGCGTCCAGTTCTGGGCTCCCCAGGACATGGAACTACTGGAGTGAGTCCAGCGGAGGGCTAAGAAGATGATGAAGGGACTGGAGCATCTCTCTGCTGAGGAAAGGCTGAGAGAGCTGGGCCTGTTCAGCCTGGAGAAGAGAAGACTGAGGGGGGGATCGTATCAATGTATAAGTACCTGAAGGGAGGGTGTAAAGAGGATGGGGACATCTTTCCAGTGGTGCCCAGTGACAGGATGCGAGGCAATGGGCACAAACTGAAACACGGGAAGTTCCATCTGAATATGAGGAAAAACTTCTTCACTGTGAGGGTGACAGAGCACTGGAGGTCAGTGGAGGTCACTGGAGGTCACTGGAGGTCACTGGAGGACAGAGCCCAGAGAGGTGGTGGAATCTCCTTCCTTGGAGATATTCAAAAGCTGTCTGGACACAGTCCTGGGCAATGTGCTCTAGGTGATCCTGCTTGAGCAGGGGATTTGGACTAGATGATCTCCGGAGGTCTCTTCCAACCTCAGCCCTTCTGTGATTCTGTCATTCTGTGATCTGCTCACCGTCTTGTATGGTGGGGTTTCATTCTTGATTGCTGCCTTCTGGTGCTACTGTAGTGCAAATAAATAGTGATTGTGTCAGTGGAAAGCAAYGCGATGCATCCTCTCATTGCATGCAGTTGCATCAGAGCGGGCCRGGACAGGGGTGCTGTAAAAAGCATGGTAACAAGTACCCTGTGGGCTGCAGCCCTCGGAGGAGCTTCCCTGGGAGAGCATCTCTCAAAAAGACTCTCAGCAGGGGCTAGAACCTATGAGGCCCTCTTGGTTTCCTTTGCACAAGAGAGAATCAGATGCTGGGAGGCCACGCGAGTGCCTGTTAACGATGATGTTGTCCTTGCAGGCTCCCACTCTACCGTTTACAAGGATCCCATGATTCTCGTCGGTCCGGAGAACCTGACGCTGACGGTGCACCAGACCGCGGTGCTGGAGTGCATCGCAACGGGCAACCCCCGGCCCATCGTCTCCTGGAGCCGCCTAGGTAAGCCCCGCGGGCCGGAATTTCCTCCTCCTCTCCATTGCCCTCGCGTGGGAAATAGGTAGGTGCCACCAACTATTTCATGCAAYGAGTGGTTCAGCCCTCCCATTGCCACGCAGGTTAATTGTAGGCTCGGAGTGCTTTTTATCTTCTTGTCTACACTCTGTTTTTTCTCTCTGCCAAGATCCTGTTTTTACATATTAGAGAAGTGGGTTGGTTAAACGCGTAGACATTTCATGAAAGGTGATAATTTTATCTTTCCCCAAGTGACAGCATTTTCTTCAGCTGCATTGAAAACATCACCAGTGTTGGCCCAGAGAAGCAAAAGCATACACAAACAGTTCTTCCGCGTAAAACAGACTTGAAAGAGTCTGGCTTTCTGCTCAGTGAGTTTTAAACAATCTTGAGGGGAAGAGAGTGGTGAAGGCAGCATATCTGAAGCTCTGAAAAAGCAGATGCTTGCTGGTGGGGTTACTGGTGTTTATTAATTAGCGTGGAAACCAGAGCCCCTGTCCTGTGGCTTCATACAAGCGAGGAAGAGCTAAGTGCAGTGTTTCCTCCAGTCCGAAAGCAAGGGTTATTTTAGGTTCTACCTGTGCGATATTAGCTCAGAAAATATTTTGCGCAGAATGGCACTTTCTTTCTACTGCTAGACAGAAGAAATCTGTGCTAAGCAAATAGTTGGTGCCTTTTGTTTTGTCTTCTGGAGCTTGTAACTCCACGCRTGTGTGCGTGTGTTGGGGCGTTGTGTTTCCTGAACCCAGTTAATGTTTCCCAAGCACTTTTGTTCTGCAAGGTCACTTAATTTTACAAGCTCGTCTCCCAGAACCACGCAAGGGTAGCTGTGAAGCACAAATAGTGGTAATTCTGCCTCACGCTACTGTGCTGGACACAGAACCTCTCCCCTGGGGCTTTCCAAGGGACGTGCTGGTGGGGTCGGGGCCTGGCTCCTGCGAAGGGTGACCTCCTGCTCCAGGTGATGAGGACGTGCATCCAGCAGCAGTCCTGCACGGTTTCTCCTCGCTTGCCTTCCTGCTTGCATCCTCTGGTGGCTCATACACTCAAACCCCGTCTGCCACTGACTGATTTTTTCCCCAGAGCCATAACCGTCAGACTGATGCCATTTTAAAAACTCCCCAGATATACTATATCATTGTTTTGGTTCGCTTGGACACAAGGCGGCTCTACATTAGTGCTCAACTATAATAAACTACTTTATAATTGCCTTAATTATAACAGTTTATTGCCTTCTTCAAAACACTTGTCTCTATAGAGCAGCGTAATAATGAAGATGTAATAGCTTCATGCTATGTTCCTCTGGATGGTCTAAGCTCAGCATTGCCTTCAACCAAAAATAAATACCTTTTCCACTTTGCTTTGTGGCACGGTAACAGAGATGGAGCTACTGAATGGGAAAGAGACCCCATTATTTTACCTCTCCTTCTGCGTGAATGTTTCTTGTCCAAAGAATCACAAGATCTTGTTTAGTATTACCTTGGTCTCRACAGCCTTGTGGCTTACAGGCTTTCTGATGAGTTTGTGGACTTGTCATCTCTTTGYAGCGATTTCAGGAGCATTTTCATATCCCGATGCTTGTGCCGTCAGCAGGATGGAGAGGAGGTGTCGCTGGACAGGGAGGTCCACCTAGCATCTGTCATCTGTACGCATCTGTTTGAACCTCTTTACTCGCAGTTCTGACATTGTGGCATTTCTTCCCTCAGAAATGAGCAAAAGAACAATTTTGCTTTCACAGCTTTCTGTTGAGGGCAGGAGCCGTGAAACCATTTCCACTTTTTGCTTTGGCTTTGCTAAAACCTGGCTGTTCTTTCAGTGGGAAACGCAGCTATTTCTTGCTTGCAGGAAATCATTCAGATTCTGGGCCAGTTTTTGAGTGTTATACAATCAATTTTGAATTTAGTTTCCTTGGGAATATGTTGTAGCCCCTGACCACAAACAAAATTCCTGTGTCTCGCAGCACATGAAATGTCAACATTCATTAGAGAGCAGGCTCTGGGAGAAATGTAAAATCATTAGGGGTTTGTTCAGGGAAGATAGGGCTTTTCCTTTGAGAACTACGCACTTCAGGCTTGGACCTGTATGTGCGCACAAATGAATATCCTGGGCACTTATTGCAAAGCCTTTGGAATGAATGACGATTTTAATGTATCCTTACCCTTTAACTGACAGGCYGCTGAGCTGGCCTCCATAAAAGGTACCAAGGCAGAATAATACACTATTTAGAGAGATACAGAAGAGTGAGGCGAAAAAGAAAAGACAGTGATTATCTGATAGCGTTATACAGAAGTTGTCAGAAAGGGCCGCACAATGGGAAGGAAATTACTAAAGAGGGAGCCATTCAAGAAGTAAACTATACAACAATTGTAGGAGCCAATTAATTGGTAACTTATTGGACACAGAAGCTTGCAATAGATGGCTGACTGGTTGACAGGAGCACCGTTCCCGTAAGTGTTTAGAAATAATAGAGTAAATTTCACCACTTCACATACTGAATAGTCAACTGTTGCAATGTACTCTAAATATGCTAATCCACGGTGCCCAATGTCCGACAGAGCAGGAGACCCATGTGTCTAAAAAGTGGAAGGCTACTGTGCCACAATACAAAGAATGCACAAAAGACCTAAATGATCAACATTAGAAAGTTGTTACTTTCTTTCTACTTGCTGCTTACAAAAGAAAGGCGTTCGTGTTGTTGCATATTCATATCGCCTGGCACGTTTTAACGGAGCTCCGTAATTGGTGCCGGTGTGCCAATCACTTGGTTAGCAGGCGGAGAATGGGCTCCAGAAAGCATCGCATACACCTTGGAAAAATAAATAACTTGGCTCTCAAACTTCAGGCATCTTTTAACCAGGCTTTGCTCCAACAGGAAACCTGGAAACCTCTATTTGTCTCCAGCCAGGGCATTCTTTGGGAGCATCACCCATTTGGAGCATGGCCTGCTTTATTCACCGGTTGCCCCACTGCTCTTCCCGACTGGCCGAAACCCCGCTTCGAGACAGCGTGCCTTTCAGGGCCACATCATTGATCTGCCCTGCCGGTTCCTCGCTGGTTCCCGGTGCTGTTTTGCCACAMTCATCTGATCCGTATCAGCACGATGGAGGTGGCTGGACCTGCAGCCCCAGAGGAGGCTCGTGTGCTTGGGGCTCACTCACCTCAAAGCCCTTCCARCGAGCAGCATGAGGATGGTTTGCACGAATGGGTGACCGCTTCATTCCTAAACTAGGACCACAACAAACTCTTAAGCTTCACTGAATTGATGTGAGAGAGCATAGAGTGCGTAGGACCCTACTGAGGTCCTTGAGCACCCTGCAGGGTCAGGCCCTGSCCAGGACAGACAGTCTCAAGGTGAAATCTGAGCTCTGAACCTTTCTTCAGAGTTTGGTGAAGTGCTCTTGCTCTTGTCCAGGACCGTGCCCACTGCACGAAGCCCCTTTGCAGGATCACAGGCTGCAGCAGGAGCATCTTCTTTCCTCTGTGGGAAAGTGGGCTCTCAGGAAGGCAAATTCTTGTCAATTTGGACTGAACGTGGAGCCAGGCCAGCACGAACGTTGCTTTCTGGTGTTGCAGGTTTTCCCTATCRTATTGATGTTTGCCTTTTCTCCTGTCCTCATCAGGACAGGGAGTTGTCCAGCTCAATGTCTTATGGCAAGTAAAAAGGTTTATATCCCTTTTTAGTTTGGCTTTGCTTGCAGGCTGACCACCATCAGAGAAGTGAACTTGTTTGGCGTTGCTCTTGCTCCTTCTGCAGTGCTCCATCAGGGATCGACAGAGAGGATCTGCATTTCCACCCAGATTGGCTTGTTTTCAGCCCTCAAAATCTCTGCTTTTGACCTCATAAAAAGAAGTGGAAGGTCATGTTAAGTAAGCAACAGTTTCAAATCTGCTTGGGTCCCAAGTGCTTTGGGAAGCAAGCAACAGTGTTAGCTCTTGCAGTCTTATCTCCTCCATGGAGAGCTGACTTGGTGACGGAAAGCACTGCCAGGAAGGTGGCTTTTCTGGGTTTGAAATCACTGATGCAAGCCACCGTCCAGGTCTCCCTGTAAGTGAAACAGGGTTAAAATAGGTATCAGTCTTTGCAAAGCAGGTGTGAGACATCAGTCCCTCTGCACAGCACTTCTGCAGAGTGCTGAGCTTTTTGGATGCAAGTGATTTCTTACATAAGTATGATCTATACATGCTCTGTGTGTTACTCWGTTGGGCCTGATATCAGCTGAAGACCTTCTAATTGATCGGAAGATGACTCAGGTTGGGTTGGCTTGGGCTCCAGAGCCCTTTCTGGCCCTTTCCAAACCTGTCCCAGCTGTGCAGTGCTGTCTGGCCCTGCCTCTCCTCCCATCGAGGTGGCGCTGGGGGGTTCAGGAGTGCAGGACTGGGCTCTTTACCCCCAGAGCACAGCGGAGTGAGGAGGAGGATGGAGCCAGCTGCGAAAGCGGAGGCTGTACTCCAGAAGCCGTTTCCAGCGTTTTTTTGGAAGGGGGATGTCGAGCGAGAGGTGTACGGATTGATCTGGCACAGTATTCTTTCCTGGCTGTTAGAGAGGGCCAAACTCCCTGAATCAAATGGCGGTTCCCCCGAGGTTTCTGAGCTCGGGGAACTTTCTTCTTTAGGGAAATAAGAGGCGCTCAGTTGACAGGCAACGTTTCTTCAGACCATCACACCTCTAATTAATAGTTGGAGCTGCAGAGACAACTGAGGATATATAGACGCTGATATCTGGACCGTGTGGAGTACCTGGGGCAGGCTGGGTCTTTCGTGCTTAAATTATGTAGCACATCATAAATAATACAATAAGCCTGCTGACATTCGAGTCACATTTCTGCGATATTTCTTAAGGCAATGGTGTGATGAAGCGTCCAGGTATGGCCGCTTTGCGTCTTTCACTGGTCCTGTCCTTCCCTTGAGAGAGAGAGATTTGATTTTTGCACCTATTGTAAATATGGACTTGCAAAAGGTCTAATTTAAAAGATGAAATCAAGTTCAATTTGAATTTAATTCAGACCTTCTTTACACTTCAGTTGAAATGATGTTTGAAGGGAATGGTTCCTTCTTATTGCTCATTAAATGTGGGACAGGTCATGTTTTACTGTCCTTTTTATGACTGAGCCATTTACTGCTGCAGTGGCTCGACCAGCTATGTGATCATTTAATGGCGTTGTTTTTCTCTGTCTAAAAGACCTGAGAATTTTTCTTTGCAGTGTAAATAATGAAGTGGCCTGGCATTGCCAACGTGGTGAAGCAAGGAAAGCTTTAAGTTTAAAGATTCCTGAAAAACACTGCAAAGAGCATCGCTGGAGATATGTTTGTAAACGGCTTCATATTTTCAGTCCACTCTGCCAGCGTTTCCTGGTGAGATGCTGCCATTACTCTGGACTGAGAACCCTCACTGCTTTTAACTGCTCCTCCAGTAAACATACTCCCCCTGCCTTGCCCCTCTGCTCAGACACCCTGACACATGCTAGGACTGATTTAGAGCTGCATTTGTCAGACAGTGTCTTAAAACACAAACCAATGAAACAATAAAAGGCAATAGCCTGATACTAATGAAACACATTGTAATTAGAGCTGGCTGGGAATTTTCCAATGAAACGGGCTTTGTTGGAAAAGGGCAAATTCCCTGATACCGAACTGTTTCATGTAAGTAAAAGTCCTTCAATTTTGAAGCCCTTCTGCTGAAGCCCAGGCAGGGTCTGCTGGAAGCATCGCTGCTCTCCTGCCAGCCTGCCCCGGCCGCGGGGCTCTAGGGGCTGCAGGATGAAGGCAGCCTTTTCCAGCTGCCCTTCCGGGCTGAGGGAGCCAGGCAGATCCAATCGCCCAGCTTGGCATTTAGCTCCTTGGCTCTGGGCCAGGCTGTGTGTTCAGGGGCTGAGCAATTGAAAATCCAGGGTTCTCGTGGTTTCAGAAAGCAATGGGAGAGATCCAGGGCATAAAAATACATCAAGGGTTAGCAGAAGAAAAACATGTCTCTTCTGGCTCAGGAAATCCCCAAGTCAGTAATTGCTCATGGCTGGGCGAGTGCATTAGGGAGGTCCTGCCGGTTTGCTGCTCCTCTCCTTCCCAGACTGTCTCTGTTGGAAATAGGCTCTTGAGCTGGCTGGATCCCAGGTCTGATCTTTGGCCGGTCTAATGTCCCTGTAAGAGCCCAGGTAATGGCTCACAGAGGCTGATATGATTTCACTTGGTTTTATTGCTCTGTTGAAAAGCGTTCTGAGGGCTTCATTTTAATCTGAACGTTTTATTGAAAGCTTTCAGATTTCCTGAGTGGTGGTACCTTGGTTTTCCAAGCAGTGCAGTGTGACTGTGAGCAAACACTTAACTGATGACCCTGGTTTTCTCTGGAGGGCAGGTCTGCTAAGAGCATGAGCTAAAACCTATTGACTTTACTCAGCAAATCCCAGTAAGAGAGCATGGTATCAGTCCATAAGTGCTTAGATCTGTCCTCACCAAGGACAGTGCTCTGGAGAACCTCGCCCAAAGAACCAGCACGTGAGTCTTAACCTTTTTCCCCCTTCTTTCAGACGGCCGCCCCATTGGCGTGGAGGGGATCCAGGTGCTGGGGACAGGAAATCTCATGATCTCAGACGTCACCGTGCAGCATTCTGGCATCTACGTGTGCGCTGCGAACAAACCCGGCACTCGGGTGCGAAGGACTGCCCAGGGCAGGCTCGTTGTGCAAGGTGAGTGAAATCGGGGATTGCAGAGTGGGGATGCCCACTTYGCTGTGCCCTCCATGTGGTCTCGACCTGTCCCCTGGGCGACGTGGTGGGTTGGTTTGGGCAAATGCTGACCGTGCTTCTCTGATGGTATCAGACAAAGTGTTTCTTTTCTTTTCCCATGTATGCCATGCCCAGGTGAGTACATGTCTCTGTATCCCACGCAGGTGAATAGCAACCTCAGTATCATCCAGCTGGGGCCTTTGGGGCATGGCTTGAAATGGCCTCCCACCCCATCACAAACATTTGAGGTAACGGACCCCAGTTGTTACTGGTTATCGCCCTTGTATGTCTCAGGAGATGTTCAAGGACCCTCACTAAGCGAAGTGCCCTTTGGGGGTTATCCCCAAAATGCCCCAATGCCGTGCCTGGGGAATGCAGGCTGCTCCCCTTCCCCATAGCAACTGTCCTGAAATGCCACTTCTATAGGGCGATTCAACCCACAGCAGAGATCAGCACTTGGAAAACCAAACAAACCTCCTCCGCGTGCTCCGAGCGACCAGTCTCCATGGTGAGGGGAGCCCGGCAAGTATTTCAGCAGGCAAACCCAGCTGGCAGCGCGTGCTGAATGGCAGCAATCCGCCCCTGATTACAGGCACTCACCTCCTCTTCAAGCTAGTCCACTTAAAGCATCTCGTGCTCTCATCAGCTCACTCATTAACTATTGACTGATGATATCCTGAATCTGAAATTATACACCTCCTGCCGGAGCGAGCTAATTGAACCTTTCATGCTGGTGACGGGGAAAGTGCCCTCCTTCAGCCCTGACGCTCACCTGACAGGTCCCGGGAGTCGCTGGTGGCAGTTCAGCACCGCGTCACCTCTGCGGTGGTGGCGGTCCCTGGGCGCTGGCGTCCCCCGGTCCGCTTTGCCTGGGGAGCGGGTGGGGAGCGATGCAGAAGGGGCCATTTGTGCGGGGCTGCTCGTTCCTCCTGAGTCCCAGGTGCTGATCAGACACGACGGGAGGTGAAAACTCGCAGTGTCTTTTGCTGTTGCATTTCTAGGTGAGCAATGTCATGAGGGAACCTCCCAACTGACCGGGGGTGGTCACACCTGTGAGTCCCCTGGTTAAGAAATGCCACCCAGGCATTAAGGACAACCTCGCTGTACTGATACAAATGGTTTAGAGCTGCTCCGGATGGCTTTGCACGTGGTGCGTGTAGTAGAGGCTACTGAATCCAAACGCAGAGCTGATGTTGTCCGGCAGGCAGAGCCAAAAGAAGTTACTTGAAAAATCTGTGAAGTTGTAAAAGCGTAGCTATTGCATACCGTCGACTGCTCCTGTTAGCAACTGGTTGGGAGGGAAAAGGGTAGCACAACTTCTCATTGCTACAGGTGAGCAGTTTTCAGTCTCTTCAGAGTTTTGAACGTTGGCTCCTGAACAGCTGCTCTAGTGCTGGAGTTCAGCTGGGGTGGAATTACTGTGGGTTTTCTCCCTGGCTACCAAAATGAGACTTTGTCCTGAAAATTTTAATCGAAGGGCCATCAAAGCCACTGGCTGTGCAAGGGAGATGCTCTCGCATTCAGGGTTAGCGGAGAAGTGGGCGGTGGAGCAGGGAAGCGTGGGTGAAGCGTCCTCCAAGCAGCCCTTGTGGACAAGAGTGGCATGGCTCAGGAGCTCCAAGCCATCCCCACCTCTGTCGCCCGCCATGAAGTGCTTCGTGTTCCTGAGGGGTGGCCTTCCCCCCGGGAAGCTAATGGCAGAACCTGGCCCAGCTGTTGGACTCATCCCGCGTTTGCTCAGCCTCCCTTTGGCAGCAGCTTCTCCTTCATCTGAATCTCATTTTGCCTGAATTTTCCAGTTGAGAGGTACAAATGATTGCCGTTGAGGTTGTCTGGGAAGAAAACACCGATAATGACTGACATGGAAGACTGTGGGTTTTATCTTTGTCAAGATGTCAGTGATGCAAATTACATCCGTAAAGGGAATAAAAGCAAGGAAGAAGCGATCAAAAGCCTGGCTGGAGAGGAAGTCAGCGTGGGGCCAGGACAACGCGCAAGCCCTCAGAGCGGCCAGGCCAGGTGCTTGCTGCCTCCGCGCAGGGCCCTTGAAGTGCCCCAAATTAGCTTGCCCTGTGCCATTTAAAGGAGGCGCATTTTACAGGGAAACCCAGGCGGAAAGGGCGATGTCTCCTTTTGCAAGGCRAGGAGTTAGCAGGAGGCTGGGACCGAAGCCACGTCCATCCTCCTCCTCCCACCTCGTCCCATCTTGGCAGCTGCGTGGGCAGCGGTGTCCTGTTGTGGGGCTCTGCTCCCGCGTGAGCGCTCAGTCTGCTCCAGTGTCAACAGCCTTTCGCCTTGCAGCCGCTCCTTCAGATCATCGAACGCTGTCTTATTATCTCCCTGGGAATTCCTCCTCCCGTTGGAGGACAAGCCCCCCTCTCCCTCCCTCCCTGCCCTCCCCTGGCCATTTAGGCGCCTTTGATCTCTTTTATAAGGTTCTCACACAAGAAAGTTTCCATTTTCTCTTAAGATCCCAGCGCAGCCATTTGAATATTGCTTTGTGCCGGGCTGCGAATGAAAGTCTCACGGGGGGAGTTGCTGAAGGGCCGAATGCGTCGCCGGCCGAAACGGGGGGTGCGCGTGTGTGTGGTGCAAGGGAAGAGCAGGCTTCGGTGGAAAGGGGAAAAAAAAAAAATATCAAAGCGCTTTCTCTCTACCTCCTGTGCAATCTTTTGTGCTTTATTATGTGTTTGGTGTCATAACAAACTGATGGGCTGTGAATGGCCAGATGGTCACCAGTGTTCTCCACTCCACGCTTCATTTCCTCCTGAAAGCTATGCAGAAAAATGAGATCCCATCTCATAAATGAGTGCCCATCTTAAGGACACGTTTCTGAAGGCTCTGGTGACAATGACTGCCTTGTTCGTGGTGCTCGCTGCCGGCAGAACCGGGCTGCGCTTCTTGGTCCAGCAGATTCGGCCACCGCTGCGTTTCCTGCCGTTTCTTCCACCGCCCTCGCTCGCCGAGCGAGCTGTTGCAAGCTTCGGACGTGGGGCTGAATTCATCAGCAGATGTGTTGTGCTTGCTGTGTTTTCGGCTCGGCTCTGTGGGGCTTGGTTTGCCCTCGAGTTTAGCCATTGCATTCCTGGCCTAAATCCATGCTACCAAAGCAGCTTCGGAAGCTGCTCTGTGGGGCAGGCGCGCCCCACGGAGCAGTCCCCTGCCTGCCCACGTGTTCGTTTTCCTCCTGACGAAAAGTGGCCATGCAGGGACAGACGGGCACTCAGGTCTCGTCCGTCGGGAAGCTGGAGCGAGCTGGGATGCCTGAGCCCTCCGAAGCTTCCTCCCAGGAGTACGCGGGGAGGTGAAATGGGAACACGTCCCACTCCTGAAGAGCTTGAACTTGCACCTCGTCGGGACAAGCGTGTCATGATACTCATTGCCCTCTGATGGGTGATGGACAGCCTCCACAAAACCCCTTGAGTGGTCTCTGCTTGGCTCCCGGGGAGACATGGTCACAGTTCCCACGTATGGCCCTACCAGTCCCACCAGATGCTCAGTTAAACATCTGGGTGCGCTTTGTAGTCAACAGAGAGAAGCAAAGTGGGGAGCAGTTCTTCGTCTTCAGTCGCCCGTCATCTGATGCTGTGCCTAGCTGACTCCCCCGAAGACCTGCCTTCTCCTGTATACTCTCGTTGTATGTYACGGTAGCCTAATTTCTGAGGGTTTGTTGTTTCCAGGTTATTCCTCCTCCTCCTCACCCCAGCCTCCCTCCCCACGCCGGTGCTCTGGCTATTGAGAGTTGATGACTGTTTTGTGCTCAGGTGCACGGGGCAAGTTTTAGTTTGGCACTGGCACCTCGCACTTCAGGGCTCCCCGTTCCTTAGGACAGCCCCAGCGAGCTACCAGGGAAAACACCGGCACCTCCTAATGCAGAAAGGCTTGGTTTCACACGCTCCGCACCACAAACTCGTGCCGACGGCTGTGCCTGGGCAGCGAAGCTCCCCTTTAGCYGCGGAGGCTGGTGGCTGGTCACCGCCGAGATGAGATGTCGCTGAAGGGACGGAGCCAGTCCGAGTCTCCCGTTACAGCGTCTTCATAATAGCACAGTATGTTAAGTGCAGCAAAACCTACTGAAGCACTCGGTTAACAATTCTGAGCGTTATTGCTTTTTGATACCAATGTCATGCCTTTAAATATTCATTAAACCCACATGTTCTCCTCCCTCCCGTTAAGTCCTGAATAATCAAGCCGTCGGCATCCTTGTGCTTCACCAGCCAGGGCCGGAGCGTGCATGCTCCTCCTCGCCACGTCTGAGTCCGAACGTCAATCTTGGCCACGAGATGCTTCTTTTCGGCGCTCGCGTGACCCAGGCCTTTCGCCGGGTGGGGTGGGAGGAGGAGAGGCGTCAGGCTGGCGCACCCCGGTGCAGCCTGCGACGGGCGCTGCCAGGGTGCTCTGCTAATTAGGAATGACGAAGCCGGCGGAGGGCTGGCCGCAGGGCAGGCGCCTCCACTGCGGACGGGGATCCTGCCGCAGCCCGGGCCTTTCGGCCACGGCGGCTCCACGCTGCTGCTCCTTTTGCACCAAGAGCCCAAGTCGGGGTATGCRGGGAAACGAAGAGGAGGGCAAGACCCGAGCACGACGGAAAAATGCCTGGGGAGACGCCGGAGGAGCAGAAGGAGCAGAAGGACGGCCCGTGTCTCGCGGCGAGGGATGCCGCCGAGCGGGAGCGGCTCGGGCCGGCGGAGGTGGGCGCCGTTCGAAGCGGTTCAAACTTCTGCTCCCCGGAGAGCTTGAGCAAGTTCAACGGTCTGGTGTGGCTGTGCCTCCCTCGGAGGAGGGAGCGCGAGCGGAGCAGGGACGCGCGGAGCCCAAGGGGCCGCGGGGCTGAATAGCATCGCTGGCGCCRAGCCAGCAGCCGCAGCTGCACGTTCGTTACCCCCGAGTCACACGCGACACCGCTCCAATTACTCCCTCTTGACACAGGCTAATAAGGGAGGATAAGGAGAGCAAGTGATTCCAGAAGGGTTATGCCGGATGCCTCTTTCCATATTTAAACTTTGCTTCTGCTGGAGCAAGCAGCAGGTTTGCGATGTGGGGGTGGGGGAGCAGCGGCAGAGAGCCAAGCGGCAGGGTCCTTAATGAAGCCGCGGCGAGGAGCTGGGCGATGGCCCTGCCTTTGCTTGGCACCGGGTTTTGCACCTGCGAGTATTGTGGGCACAACTCGTGAGCCCGGATGAAAGCCGGGAGGTGCACAGCCACTTGCAAAATAATTGCTCTTGCAAAACCGCGGCAGCACAAAGCGAGGGGCGGGAGGTGAAGGAAGTCTTGAAAATCAAGTCTCTAATGCGCTCTGCTCTCACTGTACGCCACAAAGGCACCATTCACTGCAGGGCAGACTCCCCCCCCCCCCCGTATGTCCAGGCTTTCACCTTTTATTGAATCCCTCCGACATTTTAATTTAATTTATGAATTAATTTCATGTAGGGGGAGAACGTAGGAGGGCAGAAGAGGGAAAATGCATTGATTGGCACCCATTGGGCGGTTTAGCAGGAGGTTTTGGAASTACATATCCGTTAGTTTGCTGAGATCAGGTTCATTAGTCGACTCGGTCAGCAGCAGAAGTGGCCTGGCAATAAGCTCTGCCAGCGGACACCCCCCACCGCTAGCGTGAGTCCGGCCTGCCATGCTCCGCTTCGCTTTGCTTATTAAAAATGAAAGAGGGGGCTCCTTCGAGGAAGACGGGCTCTTCAGTGGGTTTCTGTGTCTTGCTGCTTGCAGGACTTGCAGTCTCTTCCGCGCCGGCACCTTTCGCTGCTCTCTGGCCTTGCTGCAGTGGTAACGATGCCGTTCCCTTGCACGCGCGCAGCTGGGGAAGGGGCTTTAGCGCTCCGCACTGTTGCAGCAGACGCTGAGGGGGGTTTTTTTTGGCCACAAACCACAAAGCTCTGCTCTTGCGTAGCTGCTTCTGCTCGCTTCCTGGGCACCTCTTTCCTGCCTGCGGTCGGCACGTTTTGCTGGACCAGTTTGTTCCCTTCTCCCGTCCCTGCATCTCTCCTGGTGGCAGAGCGCACCGACCCCTTGCTTGGAAAATGCCTGCTGGCCTCACTCTAGATATTCTCACTTTTGTCGGAAAAATTTAACGCCAGCCATCCGTTGCAGGATGCTGGCTGGTAAAATCATTGCGGACTGATACCTCTCATCTGTTTGCCTTCATCATGGCTGCCGGAGCTTCCACCTGATTTTAGGTCTCAGCAGCAACGGGGAGTATATTTATCACTTTGTCCTTTGAAGCGTAACTGCTCGTATAAACTCGCCTGTTTGGCAATGTCTTTCAGCCCTGCTTTCCATTGGCTAATATGCTGTTTTTATTCTGAGAAATGATTTTAAATCTATTCTGAGCTGCTGGAAGAGGGAGAAATCACTTTCTGTTCAAAAATCTTTTTGATAAAGGTTAAAACTTTTGGTTATGAGCAGCAGTTACAGGCATGGCAGAGTCTTCTCCCAGGCTCGGCAGGACCTCGGGACCCCAGGCTGCCCATGGAGGGCAGAGAGGGCTCCCCGCTCTCCTGCTGCTGGGAGGGTCTGCAGCGAAGCTGATGTTTGGTGGAGGGGAGAAGCACCTGCAGGGTTGCTCTACGCCCTTCTGTGCATTTCTGTCCAGCAGAACCTCCCAACCGCAAATGCCGTAATTGCCACATGCTAGCTGCAGCCTTCCTTCCTCTTCGTGCTGTCAATCGTGCTGCTTTTTGTAAGCCACCCTACCAGCGGGCTCGTTTCTGCCTGGATGACGGCTGTCCTCGGTGCTGTGCGCTGCTACGTGGGGTTATGCAAACTTCCCGTTTTATGCGTCTGCAAACAGCTGGAGATCGATAATCTTCCAGCCTGTTCCCCCTAACGGGCAGGGTGCGTTTTTAAATAACCTTTGTCAGATACGGATTTTTTTTGCAGCATTGGGGTTGCTTTCAGTGGGAGACTGGGGAGCGATGAGGGGTCTTGTACCCTCTTCCCATTCGCCTGAACCCAAGGCTCCCGGTCCCCAGCTCTCCGTACAGCACCGAGCTGACCTGGTGCCCGCTATGAAGCCGTGAGTGCCAGCGCACTGGGCAGCCAAATTGCATTATTGCACTGATTACAGACAGGCCATCCAGACTGTGGTTGTCTACAGCCTGTGCCATGCGTCGGCCAGGTAGCCCTGGGTCTGACAGATGCTGGGGCTTTCCCTCCCCGTGTTCCCAGGCAAGCGATGCTCATTGGAGAACAACCTCTGAGGTTGCTCTTTGTGCTGGGATCCCCATGACTTTCCTCATCCTTCTCCTCCTTTCTCCCCGCAGCCCCCGCGGAGTTCGTGCAGCATCCGCAGTCCATTTCCCGSCCCGTGGGAACGACTGCCATCTTCACGTGTGTGGCCCAAGGGGAGCCCCCGCCGCAGATCACGTGGCTGAAGAACGGGCAGATCCTGGAGACGAGCGACCACATTAAGCTGAAGAATAACAACAGGTAAATCCTTGTGCACGGGCCACTGGCGCTGCAGCGTGGGCTGGAGGGTGGTGTGAAACACGCAGCGGGTTGTGCCGTGGCCCTGGTGTAGATCTGGGCTTACCCTGCTCAGAAGGCTGGGATGTCCTGCCTGGTGGCCTCTGGAAACGGCTGTCCCTGCAGACGTATTTCATGTTATTTAGCTATGGACATGGCATCAAAATGGGCAAAGAGCAAGTTAGCTTCATGCAAACCTTGGCTTTTGCATAGATGGTTGATTTGTCGYGGATGCACGTGTTCGTTTTTGACCGGTTGGTGAAGGCTAGCAGGGAGCGCTGGCRCTTGCCCCCGCACTGCCCCTTGGGCAGGCAGGAACAGGTCCCGGTGTGCCCCCGTGCAAGCCCGGCTTTAGCCGTAGCCCCTCGCGTTGGGCAGTGGTTTACGTGCTCGAGGCCACGAACGGCATGAGCGATGCAGAGCCGCTCCGACCCTGCTGCTCGAGTGCCTCGAGGAGGGACCGCCTTAGAGCCGGCTCGGCTTCGGCAGACGAGGTGGGTCACTGTCACGCCTCCCTCGGATGGTTTCCCAACGGATGAAATGCTCCCTGGCCCTGCTTAYGAGGGAGGCTAAATTAAAAGCCATTATTCTGAACTACCTGGGCGCCAGTGGAAAAGGGAGCGGGAAGAGACGTCGGCTCTCTTTCTGCTTTAGCAAAGGGCTGCTCCGAAGCAGGGTTCAGAAGCAGGTCTTGGGCTCCGCACGGCAAAGCACGGAGGCGTCTGCTCCAGTCCCACCGGCTTCGGTTTGTGGGCTTACGCTTGAGTGCTTTGTGCTTCATTGTGCCCGGACATCGGGGTTAGGCTGTGACTGATGATGCTGGAGCCTGGCAGAAATTTGGCCTCTGTCCTGACCCTCTCCTGGGTGTTTCTGGAAGGACCGAATGTTGTCCCTGACGGCAGCAGGGAAGGATGCCGAACCGTGCTCCCTCAGCAGCCGAGGCACCGCGCTTTAACCCGTGTGTTTTGACCTGCCTGTGTGTGCAAATGCAAATACGTTTGCCCCCGCTTGAGATAATGTTTGCGTGGAAGCTGACTTTCACTAAACTTAAGCCTTTTATCTCACYGGGCAAGAGTGTTTTCTCTGAGTACTAAATAACTGCATTTTCATGCTGAAGTATGGGGATGTTTGTACTGTGGAAATAATATGGTGGGATGCACTTAGTGTGAAAATTACAAGTTGGCAACACAGTTTCTATGGAAATAGCGTGGAACAATATGCCGAAAAATAGTAGTAYGTGTGCTGTAAATCTGAATTATCAGTAGAGATTGGTACTCTATGGCGTGATATAACTGTTACGTGTATTAACAAATGCGTCTCCTGAAAGCAGCTACCCAGCCGTAGGGTCTGGTCCTTCAGTTTAGTCCATCGGGAAGTGCTGTGCAGGTGCCGTGGCATGTTCTTCCTGGGAGAGCACCGGTTTTATCTTTCAGTGTTTCRTTATAATATGGCTTTTTGTTTTCAGGTTTGAGGGCTGTTTTTTAAGCTTTGTTATCTGAGGGAAGACCGTGAGTTGCAATAAAATCTTCACGATCGGTGGAGGTTTTCTCCCAGCTGGAAGTTTTTAGGAAGCTTCAGGGAACTTTGCATATGTACATACAGCTGCTGCTTGTTCCAGGCTTGCAGTGTTTCAGCTCGTTTTGTGGGTTGCTGAGGCATTTCTGCCCTTACAATATGAACCGACCAGACACAGAAGAAGGGAAATTAGTGCCATCCCCTTTATAGACCAGGAAGCAGAGTCATAAGTGACCAAAGACTTTACAAGCAGTTGTTAAACCCATGACAAAACTCACATTGAGTTCAGTTCTGCGTCTTTCCTGCATGCCTAGCCTGTAAAATCATTCTCTTCACTGCTCAAGGGAGGCAAAAGTTGTGTCTCCGGTCGTGGTAAGGACTCCTGGCCGGGTCCCTGCCCCTGGAGCTGGGCTACGCGTGCATGTGAGCTGCGACTGGGTGAGCATCACTGGAATCGTTTTCTTATGGCAATCATTTAATGCAATTTGGCTTCAGTCTTTCTCGCTGCAAGCTAAGCGATCAGATTACATTGCATCTGTCACAGGCCGAGGGAGCTCGGCCAGTCACTGGGGCGCAGCTGGCACGCGGCATCTTCTTAAGCTATAGCAACGCRACGATTGTAAACCTGAGCCCTAAAGCCATCGTACTTGACGATGCTGAACTTTTGGCTTCCTTTGCGCTAGTTGTGGTCTAGCCTGACTCCCGACTTGAGGAARGTGGCTGTGCCCGGCAATTTCCAAAGCTGTCAGTCTGAGAAATGCCCTTGCTGGTGCAGTGAGGCTGGGCACGCCGTGAATTGGAGAAAACAGATCAGCGGCTGGTTTTCTCTGAGCTTTTCCAGGTTGTCCTTTGTTTCATTCTCTTGGGCATAACTAAATGCTGTAACTCACTTAGTTCCAGGCAGAATCAGTTTGTGATTATGCCTTGGATTTGTCAGTCTATTGCACTAGGAAAATATTTGTCCATGAAAAGATAGATCTCGAATCTTCTAGCAATGAAACTACTAAAGTGTACTATGAGCTATTTAATTAGATTACATGGTTCCGTAGAAAATTCATTTGGATTCAAACTTTATAGGGCAATGAAGGTCTGAATGCCCCCAGAGGGATTTTTAGAAAAAAGAATAAATCATCCCAAATCATGGTGTGTGCTAATTGATTGCAAAATATATCATTACAAGCAAACTTGTAAACAACACAGCTAGAAGTGAGGTCCAGCCCTGCAGAACACAGCGCCTTCGAGGTGCTGCGCTGCTCCCTCAAGCTTTGCAAGTGCAACCTCCACTGAAGACATCGCTCCTGCGGGCAGCGGCATAACTGCCCAAAACCACAGCTGCTGGGAAAATCCATCCATCAAACACTTGCTTGGGCTTCACACCGTTGTGGTATTGCGCCGCTGGGAAGGGCCCGTTGGCATGTGAGTCACCCCACGATGTCTCTCGGATGCAGCACCTGCAAACCCAAGGAGAGCAAACCCCCATGGAGGGGGACTTTGGGAGCCCACCTTCATCAAGGATGAGATGGCAGCTTCAAGATTCACGGCAGGTTGGCTGTGGCTGCCGTCTGCGACATCAAATCRCCTCCTGAGTCACACGCCAGGCGACTTCCAGGCTTTTAGCCCAATAAAATAAGCTTTGCAGGCCACGTCCGATAAACACCTCTTCCCTTGAGGTCCCTCGGATGTGGCTTCTGATGGCCTGATGTGCCGACGACTTCCGGGCACGTTAACATTAAAGAGGAGCCTTCTGCTGTGCTCTCTCCAGGGGTGGTGGTTATGTTTTGCAAATGCCAGCTGTGTGGGAACAAAATATCCAATCGATGATCAGAAAAATCAAAAGCAGTTCTGGGATAGCGCATAATTGTTAATGAAAAATGCATGAAGGCGCAGGCATAGGGAATTGTGGGGTTTTCCATTAAAAGCTGTAAATAAAAATCACGGAGGGAGCCGGCGATGGAGGTGTCTTGCCGTGCAAGCCCTGTGTTGGGGATGGAGTTGGCAGCTGTTGGAGTGACGCTGCACTGAACCGCGGTCTCGGATGGAGAAATAATTGGTGGAAGTTGGTGGAGCCTCTTTGACGGAGCCGTGCCCAGCGCCGGCCTGGCCCAAAAGCAGCCGTATCGCTGCAGGGGGAAGGGCTGGTTACTGGCCATGTTAATTGTGAGCTTGTGTGACATCGGGCTTTTTAGGTTGTTACTTCAAAATTTACAAGGAAGCACAAAACGGTACCCAAATCACTGCTCTGAAAGGTTTATGGCTTTTCCTGCTCCGACCCAATCAGGTGCAGGGGGGTAATTTTCAGCCTAGAAGTATATCACACCATGGGCTTTATATTGCTGGAACAGCAAGGAACAAAAAGGCCAACATCTTCAGAGAAGGCAGGCTCCAAATATTGATTTTCCAAGAAGATTTTATTTACAAAATGGTAATTAAGGGACTTCATTTGTTCCACTGGAAAAAGGCTTCGTTAGAACCTGGGCTCAGGTGGCATTTGCTCTCCTCGGTGACCTTCGCTCATGAACTGTCTCCTTTTTAAATTCTTTGTCACTGCCTGGCACTTGTTTTAGTGCCCTGGGAATGACTCGCTCCAAGGGACGTGTATGCCTACGGCTCATCAGAGAAAATATTCCTCCGTAAATAAACTTAAGGGCCACTTTGCTTTTCTTGCATGCATCGTTTTGCTCAATCCTAGCGCAGATACAGAGAGCAGGCTTCAAACAGAGACACCCACACGCTTGGGACAGAGCAGCCCTTTCGGTATCGAAGCAAACTACCCTCTGCCGCAYGCCACCGCCACTTGCAGGACGGCGTTTTGCTGCAAAAACTACGTCGGCTGGGTGCAGGGAGATGCAAACGTGGTTCGTGCATCCTGCCTGGATGCAGGCCAGCTCCGGGAGCTGTGAATCTGCATTTTGCCGGGATGCGCGCGCCAACTTTGGCCCGGCGCTGGGAGATGGCAGCTATCCAGTTTCTGAAGAGCGCGAACTCGCGTCTGGACTGGGGCTGTTYGCGCCCTTGCGCACACCCCGCAAGCTCTTGAATTCAGAGGGATTTGGGACACTGTAAGGAAGGGCAGGCAAGCCTGCAGGTTTTTTATGCAATGAGTTTGGAGAGCTTTGGTGATTATGAGGAAGGTGCCATATAGCAAATTATATTTTAGTTCCCAGAAGCATGATAAATAAGTACGTGGAGGACTGGGATGTGAACCAGCTGCTCCTGATTTAAGAATAATTTATGGGTTTGACTTTGTTTGGAAGACACATGGAAAGCCTGCGCGGTCTCCTGATTGCTTCGGCAGGGCTGGCCGGAGCGTCTCCGCACGAGCGCACTCCCAGTCTGGCCTGGTTGACCTCCAAACACGGGGCGTTTTCGTAAAGCAGCCAACAACCAGCCCCGAAGGGAAAGGCTCCTTTCCAGCGTGGCACCGGCCGGCGGCCCGGGAACGGGCGCAACGGAGCGCCCGCACATCCCCATGCATTTCGGGAGCTGCTGCAGACCGGGAGACAGCTCAGGAACACGCCGCGGCCGGGGGCCCCCGTGCGYCGGCTGAGCCCGTGCCCGCATCCCTCGGCATCTCGCCTGGCCTGCCGTGCCRGCGCCGCTGCCGCTCTGGCAGCCAAACCTGGGAAAGCGGGCTCCGTGGCTGGGCCGAGCGGCCGCTCCGCGTCCTCCGCCTCCCGCGGCTGGTGCAGCGGAGTCGGGGAAGGGGTAAGGCGCACGCAGAAGCCCGGCAGAGGCGGCTCTGCTCTGCTCTGCTCTCTTCCCGAGGTCTGCAGCGCGGACTGGTTCGTTCTCCCCATGCGTGTTTGAGAGACTGGCAGAGAAGGAGAGAAAAACCCTTATTTTCGCAAAGTTTATATGCTGCTCACCAGCTTCTCAGGCGCTCGGGTTCTGCTCCCAACCAGGATTTATAGGGATAGCAGAAAATCCGGCAATTCCGTTGGCCTCGGTGCCTGCGCGGCRTTGCAGGTGACGCAGCCCCGAGGTGATGGATAGCTGCGGCTCCTCCTGCGTGGCACTTCCCGACTGCAGATTCCCCCGGAAAATGAACTTCTGGAAGCCTGAGGAGCAGTTTCCAGCTACCTGCTCTCTCCAGCGTGGAGGGGGGTCGGCTTTGTTTCAGTTTCTTCTGGCTTGGCTGTGCATGGCAGTGCTATCAGCCGCCTGGGGATCTCCGCAGAGGCAGCGGCACTGCCCAAGGCTCTGCCCCGCTCCGGGTCCCCCACGGCCCCGTGCTGCGAGGGGGCTCTTGCACTAGGAGCGCTTGTCGCKCGAGAGGAGCCCCCAGCCCTCCCAGGGAGGAGATGTCTTCGGTGGTCCTGGGGTCGGGCTGCTCCCATCATCAACAACGTGGGAGTCCTTGCACCCCTTGGGCTGCTTTCAGCCAGGCTTCCCTCTTCCTTGCATCGTCCCCCCACCCACGCCGTGTTTTCGACGTAAAGCAAACGAGCTTTGAGGCAGCGGAGCCTCAATGCTCCTCGTTGTTCCTGGGCTGCTTTGTCTGTGCTCGGCGAGCTTAATGCGGCTCTCGAGTGGCGTGCCAGCCGCGGCTGCCTGCTCCTAGGTGCCCAGATGCACAGCGGCGGCGTGAAAATAATCCCGGCATTGACAGCGCAGAAGGAAGCGGTGCTGCTCCTTTCACACATCTGCTTTCTGCAGAGCTGCGGCTACGGCTTTCGGGCTGCATAATCCTGCCCGACACCATCTGTCCTCGCGGAAACCAGGCCTTGTTGACACAGAAGAGCCACACGTTGGGTCTTCCCCCCCCTCCTGCCCCCGCCCATGCCCCTGGCTCTGGCTTTCTCCTTCCATTTAATCAGATACATTGAGCCTGTGGCTATGAGGGGAGCTTAGGGCCCATTCTCTAAAATCACCATATCAGCCGAAACCATCGCATTTGATATTCCATTTACAATGTTTCCAAGGAAACAAAGGCACAGGACATAAATAGATGACTGTTAAACATTTGCTCACTCACCGTGGCCCCAATAATTTGCAAGACAGAATTATGAATGTTAAATCAACAGCAATAATAAATTTTTATACAAGAAGGCCAATATTTTGCTGCAATTAGAAGAAGCATTCGTTCTGACATACAGGCAGGCAGTGGCAGGTTATTTATCATTTCCACTTTTTGTGTACAATTTTTCATTTACATACAGGGCAGCTTTGATTATGAGTCTGGAAAAGCTGCGAAATGCCCCTCAGACCTGCAGAGGTGCTTGCAATTTACCCAGGTGTAGACACATCTGAATTCCACTGAGAATTCACCCCAGGAGGAGGAAATAATTCACTTTTCCCTGGAAGCAAGCTATGGATGTGGTTAGATTTGGACCATTTCTTGCAGAAAAGCATCAGCCAAAAGGCGCGTGCAAACTTTGACATTGGCCAAAGAGGTGATGCTGAAGGTCAAAGACATCGTGGTCTCCTAAACTCATTCATGCCAAACCAGAAGTGAAACAAATTTTGGATGAGCTGGATAGTGCTGGGAATACAGATGTACAATAAGGATTGATCCAGAGCGGTGCATGCGTGAGCGGTGCTCTCAAACAGAGGGGGAAGCCGTGGCGAGCAGCAGTTTTAAGCCATGCTTTGTGGGTGAGCACAGGACCTGGGCAGCATTGGGCCAGGTTATGAGAAACACCTCGTAGCGGGTTGTGGCTAAAACAGCAACCCAAGGACTGGTAAAAACCAATTCCTGCAGTCTGGGCAYGGTGGACGTAAGAACGCTGAGTCGAGGTGTGACAAAGATATCTTTGATTTGCAGGAATGTTTTCTAATTTGCCAGTAATTCTGATTTCATACATTGCAATGATACTAAAAACATAAAATACCAGGACCTCTCTTTGCCCGTATTGGAAAGATTTCTAATGAGAGAAGCTCTTCACCTCTGCGTTGAGTCCCCCAGATACCCACTTCATGGTAGTTCTTCCCATTGCTGAACTGAYGTAGATCCCTTTAGGACAAATAGTTTGCCCTATAGCCCATCCATAGGACTAGGCCTACTGCAAATTGGAATTTTTTTGCAGTAAGGAGTCCATTTACACTGCCATTTACAGTGCCGTCAAAGGTGTCACTGTGTTTAGGCGGGCCAGTCTGGGCCCCTACTAAAAGTTTATATTTCTGCAAATAGCCCCAAGTTGCCTGGTTTATAAACACATCCTGACTGGCCTAAGGGTATTTGAGCGTGTTTTATCATAACCTGCCTGAGCGACTGCCTCAAGGTTGGTTAAAAACGGCTCCAACTTCGAAGTCTGCCCTTCCACTTCCAGCTCGGTGCTAGGAGCAGTGCGATGAGACCCCACCAGCCCCAGGGTGATGCCCTGGGGGGTTATTTGCAGGGTCTGGTATCTGCTGGGTTGTCACAGATAGATAGAATTGCTTTATTCCAGGCTTGATCTCCGAGGAACCGTGCAAGCCCTGCAAYGTGTTGAGCTTTCAGTGATGTGTCCCTATTTGCCAACAAATATTATTAAGGGAAGCTGTTCTGCATGCTGAATGGCAAGATAGGGCTAATGTGTTGCACATTTATTCCTGAGCTGATATTTGCTGGTGTTGTTTTAAAGGCATTGGGCAGCTGCAGCCCCTGCGTTGAGCCTGGGATTGCCCCGGTTGTGCATGGGTATCGCCAGAGTCGTGCAGCTCAAAATGGGCTTTTAGTCCAGCTCGCTGTGCGTACAAGGAGTCTGGTCATCCTTGCGCCCGTTGAGGGATGCTCTCGACCAAGGTAGACAGAGACTGTCTTTATCTTCAGATTGAAAACAGCATCTGAGCCTGGTGTGGAGGCACCTGGCAGCAGGCAGGAAGGACCTTCTGACGGCTGCCGTGGGAAAGCAAGCTTTGATGCACCAGCGTCGGAAATACGCGCAGAGGTTTTGCAGACAAAACCTGCGACTTGCTCATAATCTTTGGCTTTTGGCTGACGGTGTTCAGGTTCTTGAGACTACAAAGGCAGGAGCTGAGGCTGTAACCCTGCAGGATAAGTCAGCTAATCCGGATGTTACCCTAAGACCGCTCTGATGTGCTGTAATACAATTACAGCATCACCAGCGGGCTTTCTGGTTGCACTCGTTGAGACTTGGCGTAGCATCCGTGTGCGCTGCCTGCGCGGGCTCGTTGCCGGTAGCTGTGTGATGATCCCCCGTAGGCGAGTTAGCACTGCATGCACCATCAGACCCATCGTGGTGGCCTTGGCGCAACTGGGAGGGGAGGGTCGTCTGTGCAGGGAGAGCTGTGGGTGTCCCCAGTGCCTGAGGTGCTTGTCCTGCTTGTGTCCCCCCGTAGCACTCTCACCATCTATGGGATCAACCAGGCGGATGAAGCCATCTACCAGTGCATCGCCGAGAACAGCGCCGGCTCCACGCAAGCCAGTGCTCGCCTGACGGTCCTGTGGGCAGACGGTCTGCCTGGTCCTCCGCAGAGTGTCAAGGCTGAGACGGTCTCTGCAACCACCATCCAGGTGTCTTGGAAAGAGCCTCTGCAGAACACCAAGGAGATCATCGGCTACGTGCTGCACATCCGGAAAGCTGCAGGTACGGCACTCTGCCCGCTGCTCAGAGCTTCCTTATCCTTCACATGGTTTAGCAACAAGGCCCACTGGCTAAAGCAGGTCTGCACCATGATAGACAGTGCTGCCACCCTTGTCCTCTCTCATCTCCGTGTTTCTGAAAGACAGAGACAAGGCAGTAACGGTGATGTGAATGCCAAAAGGGTGAGGAGAGTGGGGTGGCTAGCATTCAGCCTTCCTAGCTATGTTACCTGCCTTAATGCAAGACACTTTCTGGTTTGGGGCTCGTGAGAACCTGGCCTTCTTCAGCAACTGCTGCATCTGGCACCACCTGAGCTCTGCCTTGCTCTCACCCCACTCAGAGACAGCTTCTTAGGGAGTGCTGGGCCATCCCGCAACAGGCTTTGCTGTGTTCCTGGTGGCCTTTGTCCACTAAGCCCAGAGCTGGCAGCACTAACCGCGGCAGCACAGGCTGGGATTTCTTTTAGGAAGGGAAGGAAGGTGAAGCTGCATGGTCAAGACCTTGCTGCCCGCTTAGGTCTCTGGCAAAGCGTGCAGAAATGCGAGTGAACTAGTGCCTGGGCAGACACATTTCCTTGATAGGAAACAAAATTACGGCTTACAGCATCTGTTTAGTCCCTTTACCTCTTGCAAAGCCTAACACCGCTCTGCCCTCCCTTCCTTTGTGCTGCAGATCCCGTGGAGATGGAGTATCAGGAGGCTGTTAGCAAGAGCACGTTCCAGCAGCTAGTGACTGATTTAGAGCCTTCGACCAGCTACAGCTTCTATATAAAGGCTTACACCTCCCGGGGTGCCAGCAAAGCCTCCGAAGTCACAGTGGTGAGCACGCTAGGAGAAGGTAAGGAAGTCTTAACGCTTGAGCCGTCAGATGCTTGAAACCCCCTGTGTGTGCGGCAGCAGCGCCAGTCACCCTGATACCCCTCCTCAGCCCCTTGGCACACGGCCTGTATTGCTGCTGCTTGTTCCCGCTCCTCCGTGTACCCTGGGAGGTTGTGTGAAACTCATTTGTATCGCTACGTGGGGATCGACCAACTGTCTTAAACGTGGCGTTACCTCTCACGGCTTGTGTTGTGGCAGGGGGCGAGCGCACGTCAGTCCTCTTGTCCGGCTGATCTTGTGCATCACAGCTGCTCTGGGCTTTTCCTAAACTGCGAATTCCTTCCTCAGGAAGCTTCTCAGCAGTCTCCAGCAGCTCTGGTACTCGCAGCTCTTCTTGACAGATGCCGCATTTTCTGAATTTGAATTTTGTTCTGCTCCACCCTGGAGAAAGCACACCAGAGCTGAGCTGTCCTGACCTAGAGCCTTGGAGCAGCCTCTGTTTCAGTGGAAAGTTAGGGCAGTCTCCAAGGCTTTTCCCTGACTTTGTCTCCCAGAGGTGGCCACCAGTTAACTTCCCCAGGAAGAAACTGGGTGCTTTAATGTGGGTCGCTTGTGCACAGACACCAGATAGAAGCCACAGCCCCTGGGTGAACTGTCAGGTATCATCAGCCATCTGTCAGCTGCCACTGCAGGAGTGTGTTCCTGCAGGCTCCTGTGCCTTTCCAGCACCTCTGCGTCCTGGCTTATCTCACTTATCTGAAAGTAATTTCTTAGGAACACTGCATCTTTCTCTGGAGCGCTCAGTAATTATGAATTTGGAGCAGAGAGGGCCTTGGGTATGAGGACGTGATTTAGAATCAAAGGCAAGAGTGGATTGACTTCCAGGTGGGGGATCCAAATCTCATTCCATTTTCAGCTATTGCAGACATTTATTACAGCATTTAAGTAACAACGCCAATAAATCCTTGCTCTGCTGGGTTGTTACCCTGCAAGTTTATTTCTTTGACACTCGACAGGGAATCAGTCACCCTTTGAGTTTGTTTTTCCTTCCAATTTAGAGGTGGAGGGATTGACGAAGCTAAAACTTGAAACTCCTTGACCCAATGCTTTGAGTTCAGCTACAGCAGCTAAAAGCCAGCCATGCTTCAGAGAGCTTGGGATATTTTGGAGAAGTTTGGGTCAAGCTAGACAGGACTTTTTGACATTATTACCTTCAATCACGATAGGAATAGTTAGGTATCTGGTAATGGGATCATAAATTTCTGGGCTCTCTGAAGTTTCAAGGCATCATTGTCCTGCTCTACTGTCCTTAAAAAAGGCTTGTCCTGTGTAACAGAGTTTCAGCAAGAAGCTACATGTTCTGGACAGACAAACTGGCCCATTTAAAAAGTTACTCAACCCCAGCTAGGGTTTGCCTTGTAGGAAGATAAAAAGAGACTTAAAAGCCCCRGTTCTGACTTGATTTGTAGGCAGGTTGGGCGCAGGGGCCTGCAGGGCAGCCACGGCCCTGGTGTGCTTCGCTCGGGTCCCTGCTGCCCTCTGCTCACTTACCTGGGAGCGGGTCAGGGAGCCGGGTCCCGGGGCTCGTGTCGCTGCATCCGCGGCGTGGGGGACAGATGTGCCTGCTCTTGCACGCGGCCACGCTGTTTCGCCCCGAGGTGCCCCAAAGACCTGTGACTCGTGCAGGGGTGGGAGGGTGCGTGGATCTGTGCAGCGAAACAGCACTGGGAAAGGAGGGGATTTCCCAGGCACGGGGCATGCAGGAGCTGCAGTCTCGGCCGGCATCGATGGAGCCCCCTCCGGTTGGCTCCGAGCGATGGGCGTGAGATGTGTGCAAAGGTGTGTGTGTGCACCGACRTGGGCAAAGCCCCGGTGCCACGGGCCCTGGCTGTCACGCCGCCGCCGTGGTGGGACACGGGGGATGCTTGTGCCCACCTCGGAGAGCTCGGCTCCACGGGGCTGGGACAGCACTTACCTACCTGAGGGGCTCCTGGAGATGTTGGCAGCTGGAAATACTGCTCAGAGGGTGAATTACCATGTTAAAATGCGGTTGTTATTTGGAGCGGGAATACAGTGAAGAAGTGGCTGGGATGCTCAGGAATGGGGCTGCTTTGGGCTTTGGGGAGGTCGGCCTTCCTTTCAGTACCGGTAACATGGGCTTGGCTGAAGTCTCCGATGCTTTCTGAAAGTAAGAAAGATGCTCCTTCCTTTGTGAGCAGTGATGATTTTGGATGAAAGGAAGAAGAAGGGAAGATGCCAAAGAGCACCTAAGCAAGTTAACTCTTTCCTCCTTAAGCTTCTCTCGCTGGAAGGGTCTTTCTGTCCTTCGTGGTGTTCGCTCTCCTTTCCCCCAGCACTGACTGCTTTTCCATCTGGCACTAATTCTGCGCTTCCCGAGAGCGGGCGCTGGGAGCAGGGTGCGGAGCGGGCGCCTGCGGTGTGCCGTCCCGAGGGGGAGCAGCCGGGAGAGCTCCAGGCGGACGTGGAGCTCGCTCGCTCCCTGTAAAACCCCTCGACTTTCGCACTCCGGCGAGCGCGTGCTCCTCTGCGAGCTCAGCTCTGGGCTCCTTTACGCCATTTCACAAATGCTGTGGTATTTTAAATCGCAAACTATATCCGCTTCGTTAAGCAGCACACACCCCTGTTCTTGTCTTTTAATGCTTTTTAGGGTTTTCTCCAGGACTTTTTGACATTTCTCTAGGATGAAGACTGTTCCTTTAGTCACCTTCGGCTAAAGACGCCTTCAAGAAGAAAGTTGAAATGACCTGGGGAAAATTCCAAACAGCACGGAAGAGGAAAACAAGTATCCCAGCCCTTAGCATGAGGGAGATGCCTCACTTATATTAGATACATATTATGTCTTATATATACTTCTGTGAAGCACATATACACTCATGTGTGTGCATATATCTACACACACACACACACACACACACACACACACACACAGAGATATACTCCATTCTGTATACACTTACTTGTGTAATGACATTATAAACAGCACATGCATTCTACAAGTGCATACATATAATCGATATTATACATATCTATATATATATATTCAAAGTTTGAATAAATACTATATATTGCATACTTTGAAGGAGAGAGATTCTTGTGGTTTTTATGAACTGTAAGGCTCTGCAACCGTAAAATAAAGCCGACTCTTCACAAATGAGGATGGCCCACTTTAGTGTTTCTTTGTCCATGGGATAATGTGATTTCCCTTTCTGTGGTGTTCTCACTCGTGATTCAAGAAATGATTCTGGGAACAAGGGTCCAACTTCTTCGAGGGGGGATCCAGACAATTCCTGATTTTGCCCTAAAGGGAATTGGGAGAACTAGAAAAAAAAATTATGCCATTGGATTTTTTTTTTTAAAAAAAAAGCCTAGACTTGGGAAGAATGGTACGTTCTGGTGTAAATTTAGTTTGCTCTGTGTTTTGCACCCAGAAATCAGTAAGCACAGACTTCCCATCAGCGAAGCGCACGTCAGAATAAATCCTAGCCAGCAGGAGCACTTCGGGGCTTTTCGTCCCCTTGGCAGCACGAAGGCAGGGTGAGCTCGCTGTACGCAGTGGTCTCTCCTCCTGAAGTCACATGGTCGGCAGGGCCTCGTTCCTCTCCCCAGGACCTCTCGGAGGGCGCCGGCAGAGCCCCCGCSGCCCGCAGGGGCTCGGAGGAGGAGGGCAGCTCTTTGCAGCGTTGCAYGGAGCCACCTGCTCGCCCGCGGGACTCGTCTTTCCTTCCCCTGCGCCTCCAAAGCTCAAGCTTTCGGTGGCTGGGAGAAGGCAAACTGTTGTGCTGTGCTGTTAAATCGAGGAATATCCCTTTTTAGCTCTTGTCAGGCTTGGACTGACACGACCGCATTTCGTCGGCTTCTCACCGGTGCTCACTAAACGGCTGTGCTGACCTCTGTGCCAAAGGACGCCGCCAAGGCTGGGGCTTCAACGCTTATCATTTATACACCGTTTGGGGAAAAACGAGACAAAAAGCTGCACRGGTCCCGTGCGAGCCCAGCAAGCCTTATACTCGGGGACTTCTGAGCTTATTGGGATCGGAAAGTAGCTCTGCCTCAAAGCCTGCTCTTGGCCCGAGGCTGCTGGAGAAGCAGAGCCCTGCGGTGCCTGGTGCTTCGCACCTTCCGACCGGTGCAAAAGGCTCAGGAAGTGATGGGAGCATTCGGCCTTTTGTGGGAATTAGGTGGGAAAAAAAAAAAAAAACATTGATGAAAGGTCCTGCCGAGACACATCTCTGCGTTGATGTGGATGGCGAAAGGGAGGGCGAGGGGAAGGCGAGCCGCTCGGGGGACGCGTGGCCCGCTGTGACCGCAGCATCGCGTAGGGCTCCACGGAGGGCTTTTGTGCAGGACCAGCTTCGGAAAACCCGTGCGTTTAACTCACAAGGGAGCGGGTGCTGGCTTGCAAACCTGCACCTCTCCGCCCAGCGGATGGGCCGCGCCGGGGCTAGCCAGCTATTTGGGGCGCCGCGGCGGAAGTGGCGGTGACACCGTGCTGCAGCATACCCCGGGGATGAGGGCAGGATTTTTTGGCATTGGTGGGACTGCCATTGGTGGTAGCAAAAGACCTCCCAGTGGCCTTTGAATCAGGCCTCGGTGACACCGGGCAGCAGCAGGGACATCTTCCCAGCTGTGCATCCCTAAGGCCAGGTAAGTGCGTGCCTGCAGCTAGGCAGTGATCTGGGGCTGCTCAGGCGTTTAGGGCTAGTACTGAAGATGCTCCGTTTCTCTCCTCGATCCCCTGATCCCAGAATCCCAAACCTCCCTTCAAAGCTGACGGGGCGAGCCAGCTCCCGTGCACCCTGCAAGCCCGCGCAGGTGCCTGGCGAGCTCGGCTGAGTAGCAGCATATTTCCCCTACTGCTGTTAAGACGGATGTCTCTGGCTCCATCCCTTCTGGTTGCTTCCTCCCTCAGGGATTAATTGCTCCGAAAGGGCCTCGCTGCCCCAGGGTGAGGGCAGAGGAATGCATTTCCCAAGTCGCTGCATTCCTGCCCTGACCGGACGGGGCTGAGCATCGGATTGCAGCTGGAATCTGAAGGTAGCCTCTCCATTTGCTGAACCGAGCATAGGAAAAACCTCGGAAACTCATGCAACTTACTGATAAAATTCAAAATCCAGGATCTGGGCTAATCTGATTTTTCTCAGTCTCGTCTAGCACGGTCTTTGGCTCGGTGACTGCAGGGGAAGCCTAGTGGGGCTTTCTCGCCGTGCAGACCACAGCACGCACGTGACCCACTGTCTGTCTCTCTCTGTTTCAGTCCCAGCGATGCCATCCCTCTTTATCAAAGTCATCAACAGCACCACCGTCCAGGCCACCTGGGAGCCCTCCATCAAACTGGGCCAGCACGAAGGCTTCAAACTCTTCTATCGCAAAGTCCACCTCTTGCAGTACACCGGCCCGGTGGTGCTGCCCAGCAATGTGACAGCGTACAACATCACCCACCTGGGTACGTACGGCAACCACCCAATGCACGTCATCCTCCGTGGCCRGGAGGACCTGCCTAGGGCACGTGGGTCGGCTACGAAGGAGGAGGTGCTGCAGCTCTGCCCCAGGTTTTTTGGGTGCTTTTCCAGTTGCAGGCGGCAAAAGTTTGCCTCATGAGTTATTTGGAGCAGTCCCATGCGCTTGGTAAGGTGTGTTTCCCAAATCAGGACCCTCCTGGGGAGAGAAGCCTAGTGCCTTAGCCTGAAACGCCCTGCTTGTGCCTCTTTCCAAACAGACGCGTCGGTGGTGTACGAAGTCAAACTCCTCGCCTATAACCAGCACGGGGATGGCAATTCGACTGTCCGCTTTGTGTCCTTGAGGGAAACCGTGGAAAGGACAGGTGAGGAGCGGCCCCGTTCCCAGCGGCGGGTTGAGGAAAGCGCTTTGCAGGAGGGTTGGCCAGGAGCAGGGGCTTCACCCCGACACGTCCAGCAGACACCGTTCAGCTATGTGTAAAACACCTGCTGCTGCTTTTGGAGTCCTTCTAAGCTTTCCATTGGGAGTATCTTCAAAGCAGAGCTAGTTATTCCTCCTCTATCCGTGTTAGAGTAAATACTGATCTCATTGGCACTTGCCCGTGCGGTGCTTTCCGTCAGATACCGCGGCCCGCTCCGGCGTGCCGTACTCGCCAGCGTGGTGCCTTCGTCCCACCGCTGACACAGGGAGAATGCAAGGTTTGCAAATCCCCAGGTGGGAAGGYAAAATAATGACGTGTTATCCTTCGGCGTTAGGGACCAGAGCTGGCGGCTTGGCCCTTGAAGCGTTACGGGGCCGGGCAGGCGCTGCGAGGGGGTGGGAGGCCTGCGGGAGCGTTACCGGCCCGGCGAGCACCCCGGGGTGCCGAGGTGTTTCGGACCCCGCAGCCCTCTTGCAGGGCATGAGAGCAACAGGCCTCAGCRCCGTCGGAGCGCGATGGCGAGGCCCCGCAGCGCTGCTCGAGCTGCTGGCTTTGGCTCCGGGAAAAACAAAACCTCTCGAGCTAACTTTGGTTTTGAGGTTGGGCAGCCGGATCCCTTTTTGTTCGTTAAGTCACTGCATCTGCTAACGCCAGCCAGGATGACGGGCCTGGGTCTCCATGGAGCTTACGGTCCTTTGCTTGCTGCGGTTGCCTTCGCGGGGTCCGGCTTTGGGTCCGAGCCCCCCGCTGGGGCCGTAGCGGGGAGCTGGCCCGTACCGGCCGCCTCTCGCCGTGCCCCTTGCCGGGGAGACGAAGGCAGCTCCCAAAAGCTGGAGGAGCAGTAGGAGAGCAGCACCACTGACCGCCGCTTTTCCCCGTTTCGCCTGCCAGTGCTGAACCCGCCCTGCGACTGCATGAAGGAYGAGCAGAACAATAAAACCTCCACGACGGGTATCATCATCGGGATCCACATCGGCGTCACCTGCATCATATTCTGTGTCCTTTTCCTCATGTTCGGGTACAGAGGAAGGTAGGAGTTGCGGTGAGGCTGCTCGCGGGGGGCAGCGGGGACCCCCACAGCTACCTGCCCCSCAGGGCCTCCCACCCCAGCACGGTCCCTGTCGAAGGACCTGGCGCTTCCCGGGAACGTCGGCATTTCTGCTTTGGAAAGCACCGACCGTCGCCGTAAAAYGAAAGCTGTTCACTGAGAGGGGAGGAGACGTGACTCTAGAAGCGGGATTGGCTGGGAAGGAGCAGGGCACAGGAGCAAGGCTTGGCGGGAGGAAGGGGGCGAGCGGCACCGGCTCTGCTCACCCTCGGGCTCTGCCGCTTGGTTTTTCAGGCTGCTGATGTGTAAGAACGTGCAGGAGCAGCTGTCAACCCCGCAGGTCCCCAGAAGCCAGAGGAGCGCCGCGGGCCTCGTTCTCAACGGCGCCGCTCGCAGGGACCGCGACGACCGCGACTTGAACGGGAAGCAGCTGGATATGAACGAGCTGGAGAGGTTATTCCCGCCGCTGCCTTCCCAGGAGCAGCAGGATAAAGGGATAACGGTAAGGGCTGGAGGCGCGGGACGGGAAACGCAATAGGGCAACGACGCRGCCGCCCGTCCGAGAGCATCAGCGACCTGCCGGCGTCTCGGCGTTTTCCCTTTTTCTCTTGCCAGTCGGCTCCGGGGCTGCCTGCTTCCCGCGAGGAGACTCAGCTGTCCGCGCTGCCGCTGGACGAGTTCAGCGTCATCGAGGAGGAGCCGCCGGAGGCCCCCGCCGCCGCTCCCGCTGCCAGCCACGGTCCCGCCAATGAAGGATAAACTGCCCCGACTCGAACCCTCTTGTAGGAGTTACCAGAAACCAAACCCACGGCTGGTGATGTCTTTACAATGATTCGTCAATCTCAGGTCAATTTAAGATTTCTACGGTCTGATTGTTATTTTTTTGTTTTGCTTTATTTTTATATATATATATAAATATACATATATATATATATATATATATACACACACAGCCTTTTTGAAACTCTGTGAAGTTGAGCTTTCTGACCTGTCTCAGTGCGCTTCTTCCGACGGCCGCGTTATCGAGACTGGTCAGGATGGATTTTCCCACGGCTGCTAAGTAAGAGCCTCCTTGGCCGCGTTTGGCAAACTCTCCCGTCTCCGGCAGATTGGGAATATGGTGAGCCGTGTTCTCTTGGTGTCACGGACTTCTTCCTGATGAGCAGCTTTAGGACTACTTTTTGGATCTATTTTTTATTTTGAGAAGACTGGATGAGGAGAAATCCTTCTAACTTGACTCCAAAAATTGAGGCCTGGGAAGGCCGTCTCTCCATGGATTTGGTGATTTTTTTTGTACACTTTCTCTATTTCTCAGGATACTTTTTTGCTGATTGACTCTAAATAAGAAGAAGAAAGGAAAAAAAAGAGTGTGTGTCAAAGGAGGCCTGCCTGAGGGCTACTGAAAGACTTGGACAAACAACCCGAGTGGAATCCGAACCTACCTCAACCGGAATGAATGTCTTCTGGGAAGCAGAAATATCTGCGTCTTCCTTCGTGTTCAGCAACGAGTAGCGTAGCACTTGGTCAGTACAAGCTTGGTCCTACCTCAGCAGTCGCGCTCTGTACCTGCCGCGTCGTCGTTCTTGTCCTTGTCGTCGTCGTCGTCGTCGTCGTCGTCGTTCCAATGTAAAGCACTTCCAAACCTTGAAAGCAATGTTCTACCTCAAGCGTGATAGGAACTCGTGCGCGCGCGTCGCCGCCTCCCCCTTCCAGCAGACCCCGTCGGGCAGCGGGCTGGCGCCAGGCGCAGCCGCCGCGGCCGCGCGTCGCTAGTGTTATGAGCTTTACTTTTAGGCACGTAGCGGGGCTCCGGCGTGCTTTTGCATGGCGGAGACTCGTGCCGTGGTGTGTTTTGGGGTTTTTTTTTGTTTTTTTTTGTTTTACTTTAAAGACTGTCGGCTCTGCTCCGCCTAGAGCACCGCGCTCCGGGGCTCGGTCCCCGCAGGATGATTTAAGCAAGCGGCATCCCGAGCAGCGTGAGGCTCCCGCACGCTGGGAGCCGGGCGGCCGCCGGCGCATCCCTCCGAAGCCCACCCTGCCGCYGGGAGCCCGCACGAGGAAACCCCGGCGCGGCGCTTGCAAACGATGAGGAGCTGCCGAGCTAGCGGCCGGGGAGGGACAAGGGCAGGAGGCTCCCGGGCGGGCGATGCCACGCCGGAGGCTGCTCTGGGACGCCCCTTCCCGGCGCGCTCCGCCGGGCAGAGGAGCTCCCCGAGACCAAAGAGCGGATTCGCGCGGGACCCCCTCCGGGACCCCCCCCGCAAGAGGGTTGTCGGGATGCTGTGCCTGGGATGATTCCCGGCCGCCCGGGATGCTTAAGACCAGGGGGGATGCGAAGGTTTGAGCTCTTTGTATAAGCGGTGGTAAATCTCGCGTTGCCCGTTTCAAGAGTGAAAGGAGTCAGGAAAGGAAATGAGTTTAAGTTTAAAAAATAATAACCCTATTTTTTTAAGTGGTACCAGTGGGACGGTCCCTCGTGTCGGAAACATCCCCCCTCACCTGCGCGTTTGGCAGCTGGATAGCTGTGCGAATAACGCAGCGTACAGGACGGTACGGCAGACGCGGCTCGCCGGGTGCCGTGCCCCGAGCGGAGCCCGGCATCGGTGGGGTTATCCGGCGGCGGGACCACTTCCTTCCAGCTCCGGTTAGCCGGGGTGGCACGAGCAGCTCCAACAACAGCAGCGATCTCGCACGCAAGGAGAGCGCAGGAGGGTCGGTGCTCGCGGTTGCCCTCGCCCTCCAAGCTCCCTCCTCCTGTCAGCATCCTGCAGGACCGAAGAAATCCGAAGGGGCAAATCGATAGATGTATGAACCCCCCGGGTAGCCTCTCCCTGAACAGCCCCTCGGACCCATCGCTGCTCACGTGTCCGCCGTGCCGCCGGGAGGGTCCCTCCGGATGCGGGAGTAGGATGTGAAGGGAACCGGCTTGCGCGGGGTGATGCCCGGGTGTCTGCCTGCAGCAGAGCCCGTCGGGGAGCCAGGGGATGCCGGCGGTGGGAGAGAGGAGGAGGAGGAGATGCCCAACGGCTTAAGCGCGGGGGGAATATGCAGCTCCTGTTGGCCTTCGAGGGCCAAAAAGGGATCAAATTCAGCAGATCCAAGGGCTTTTATTTCCCTCAAACGCACGGTCCTGCCGGAATTCTCCAACACTTGCTCAGAAAAGCCCAAATGGCCAAAGGCATCGATCGGAAGTCCAAATTTCGCCGCGTTTGGCCCAGAGCTGCAGGACTCGCTGCCCAGGCTGGGTCCTGGAGCAGGTCCCTGCAAGGCGGGCGCAGCCCTGCTAGCTCCCGCTCTCTGCTTTGCTGCCACAAGGCAGGGAAATAAGGGCTGCGGTTAGACGTATCTCCCCGTCCGCCGGTTATGACCCCAGATCAAAGCGAATCCAAATCTCCTCCTCTCGCCCTGCTCCCTGCCCAGCCAAGCTTTTATTTTTGTTGGGTTTTCTGTGTAACGCTGAAGTTCACRTTGAATAAGTACTGTTGCCAAAGTGAACACATGACTTCTTAGACTAGCTTTCGGCTCAGAAATCCTGCAGCTGTGAACACRCTATTAATTTAATATCATATTATTGTGATATTGTAATAGTAACAAGTATTTGTCACTACTTCCTTTTATTAAAGGGAAATGCTGTGCCATTTGACTAGTTGAAATATGGTAGTATGTCAAGAATAGATTTTTTTTTCTTTAAATAATTATGCAGAAATGTGATGGCTTAAACCAATGCAGCTTGTGTGTTGGTTTGAGACGGTTGAAGACGGATGTGAATCTTTAAAGACTATTTTTAGACATTTAGCTTTTCCTCTTTTTGGGGTTTCTTTTACGCTCYTGTCAATCCGTACCGTTGGGACCTATCCGTGGAAGTCTGCGGCCAGCCAGCCTCCAAAGCCTGGAGATTCGGTAGGACGATGCGACCTTACCTGGATTCTCARAGCCTCCCAAGTGCACAGAGCTGGGCAGAAAACCTCGGGACAGCAAGCGGGGTCTGCGTGCTGTTGAGCAGCCCGTCTCTGGGGTCACCGGTGCCCCGACGGCCAAGCCCGGACCAAGACCAACCACGTGGGCAAAGCTTGCCTGGAGTTTGGGTTTTAATCTGTAAAACAAGAGGGAAAGAAAACAAAGAGTTTGGCTTTAAYTGACGTTTGGGGCACAGATTTAAATCCGTTCTTAATTGATCCAACCTGTTGCCCCTTCCCTGATGGGAATCACGGGAGCACAACTACGCTTGGATGGAGAAGAGGGCTGCAGGTCCCCCGCGCTCCCGGGACCCGGCCGGGGCCTCACAAGCGTCCGTAACGCGTGGCCGGGTCTTTTCTGAGCACTTACTCGTTTTCACGTAGGCAGAGGTTTCTTCATGGCAATCGCCTCCAGGCTGGGGCCAGGCTCTTGGTTTAGCGGGAGGGTTTCTGCCCTGGAAACCTGTCCCGGCCTTCCCGAACTGTGGGAGAAAGCCTGAAATTGGCTGTTTTGGGGGGCTTTGGGACATGCTGTACCAAAGGCATCTGTGCTCCGTCTGAAGTTCCCCTCCCGGATCGCAGAGGGCAAATGGCCAAACCCGACAGGCTCTTCCCCGCCGTATCGCTGGTCTCCACCCCGATAGTCCATGGATACAGCTCAAGCACTTAAGCAAAAGCTTGCCAGATTCCTTATTCTTTTTTTTCCCCCCTTTTTTAGTCAGGAGGAATCAAAATGTTACATCTGTGGACAAAAAAATTGCTAGTTAATGGGCAGATACTGGACCTCATGCAAGCTGCTGGGAGCTACTGAAGTTCGGGATAGGGATCTTGACCTATAGTATTTTTCCAAGGAAATAATCCCATTGATTCAACTAACTGCCCTTTCTGGGCAATTCCAAAACCTTCTTGCTTTTCTGGCTGCGGTGAGATGAAATTGCAGCAAGGACTAAAAAGTATCCAAAAGCTGATTTTGGTAACCCATAATGGGCACAACCTATTCTTGGAGATCTCAAGTTGACCGGAGATGGCTGCTACCTCAGGGATAGTATCCACCTTGTGTTTAGTTGAACAGGGACTAGTTTTATGCTGCGACAGGGTATTTTCATGCTGTTGGATTCAGGTATTTATTTGTCTAACGTACCTTTCTTCTTCCTTGTTTTGTAAAGATGCTGGAGCGTTTAAGTGCTAGGCCGGTTTGGGAATTGAAAAGCTTCCGCCCAAAATGACGTTGGATAAGGACTGTACGTTTTAAGTTGGCACTAAAAGCAAAGAAAGGCCGCGAAGCGCTGTCCCCTGGGGGAGACGTGCTGGCGGAGGGGAGGCTCGCCGGCCGCGGCGGGTCGGGGCTGGCCCGCGGCCCGGCCGGTTCTCCGGGATGCCTGTGCCGCGCGGCGATTGCGGCAGGGCGTTTCGGGCCGCGTCCGGGCGGTGAACGGAGGCGGCAGCAGTTCCCGCGCTGGGTTTACGCGTGTGCGTGTGTGCGAGGGGCGGATGATGGTGCGTCGAAGCAAAGCAAAGCAAAGCGTCACGTAATTCTTCTCCTCATTCCTTTCGCGGCTTGATGCCCCGGTCCAGGCTCACTGGTGTGCGCAGAGCTGGGATACCGGCGAGGAGAGGAGAAACGGGAGCAGTGCGAGAACGCTGCACTGAAGCGGGGGGTTTCCTCCACTCCGCTTCAATTCACGCCTGTTCGGCGTGGCTGCAATAGCCGTGACTTCTCCACGCGTCCGTCCCCGCCGGGCTTTCCACCGCTGCTCCCCATTTCCCTTCCTCCGCGCGCGTGTGCAGCGCCCCGTGGGAAAGCGCCGGCTCCCGCGCCGTGCCGCCGCCGGTTCAGTGCCGGCGCTTCCCYGCGCGGTGGAAAACGGCCGGGGCAAAGCCTCCGTTCATTTGTCACAGTGCTGTTGTKGTTTTTTTTAAGATATTTAGACAGCGGGAAGCCCAAAGTTGGCGCTACGTAGGGGAAAGGTGGTGTCTGCGTGCGGACACGTCCGGGAACGGGACGAAGGAGGGCTGCCGCGTCCGCGCGGCGTTACGGGGCGGCCCGGGACCCGGCCGGGCGGCGAGGTGCCCCCTGAGCTGCCTGGCAGCGCTTAAGCCCGGCAAGATCAGTAAAAAAGGAAATTCAAAGCCTGCGACAACAAACGGCAGCGGCGCAGAGCGGGGGAAGCGCTTGCTTCGTCTCCTTACTTTGTGCAAACACTGTCGGGAAATAAATCCCTCCCCGCGCAGGGCCCTTAGAGGCAGATTGAAGATCGTATCTAGCAACTTGACGCCTGCTAATTTATTTTCCTCACCCACCGAATCAAGAAATTAAAAGGGAAAGGCGAGGCGCGGGGGCTGCTTGCCACCCGGGCTGTTTCCGAGCCCGGGAAACGCGCCGGCGCGAACCTCGGAGCATCCTCGGCTCTGCCCGCTCGGGGCCGCGCTCTCCTCTCGGTTGCAGCAGCCCAAATGCACCGTAACTGTGTAAATCGGCGAAATGGCTCTGGGTTTGCGCCAGCGTAAATGAGAGCCGCGTTCGCTCGTCAGCGTTTGATGAAGCGACGGGCCGTGGGGCCGGGTTCAAAGCCCAGGGAGTCAGGGAAAGGCCGGATTTCACGGGGCTTTGGAGCCGGGTCTTACTTACAAAGCAAAGAGGGATTTTACTTTGATCGTCTTTACAGCATTTAAACTCGCAATATCTTTACGTTTGTAATAAAGTAATAATAAAGATGATGAAACTTTGTCCCAGTCCTCTTCGGGAATCAGCCGTTAAAGTAATACGAAAAACCCAAATTGCGAAGCACTTTTCTACTGTTTGTTTTCTACCTTTCTTACTTTAAACTGTCTTGATATTTGAAATCCCACTGATCCTATGATTGTTAGCTCTGTATAAAAAAAAAAAAAGGAATTAAAAACAGTTTTTTTGTAGTTTGCTCTGTTTAGATTTTAGCCTGTGGCTACTTGTACAAGGAAAAATAAAAACTAGAATAAATTAGCTCGAGCTCTTCGGCCTGAGCGGTGCTTTGTTATCGCAGCAGGAGGTGGGAACCGCGCTGGCGCCGGCTGCTCGCTGCAGAGACCGGCCAACTCATCACCGTGCTCCGCGCGCGGCTTCCAAAGAAACCTGGCTGCCCGGGGCTCCTTGTGCTTAGTTTTTTTGGGGGTTTTTTTTGCTGCTTTGCTCATAAATCCTGGGGCAGCCTTGGGCTGGTGCATGCCGCAGCACTGGGTCCCGGCCGACAGCGGTATTTGGGTCCCAGCAGCGCTTTGGGCACCGTTCTCCAGCGCCCGCCCTGCCGGAGCGCAACGCTCCCGCGCCGGCGGGGGCCGCGGCCGGGGCTGGCAGCGCTGCCCGGGGCAAGCCGAACGCACCCGGTTTTGCAGATTATTTTAACTACGTTAAAACTGCCGGGGGGTTATTGGCGCCTTTGCTTTAAATGCAAAAGGCTCCTGAAAGAGGTGAATGATTTTTCGTAAGTTCTGCTCCGCTGGGTAGAAAATCGGCGCCAGCGCGGCCCGGGCGGCAGCGGGCCGCAGGATTCGGGGCCGCGGAGGCAATTAGCTACTGCCGAAAGTAATTAACCGCCTCGAGAGCGGCGGCGAGCAGAGCGCGGCTGCGCGAGCCTGGGCCGCCCGTCCCTCGCCTGCCCCGGGGCTGCTCGGGGGGCATCGCCTCGAGCCGCCGATGCCGAACGCCCGGCAGCAGCGGTCCCCGGGCAGCGCTGGCGATGGACACGGGGGTTGGGGGCAGGCGGTGGGATGCCAGCGCGGAGCCGTCAGGGAACCTGTGCTGGCCCCCGCCGCGCTGGCAGGAGGGCGGCGAGGCTGGGCTCATCGCTGGCCGAAAGCGCCCTGGACATCCCACACCCTGAGTATCCCATGTCCTGGGTATCCCACACCCTGGGCATCCCATGTCCTGGGCTTCCTGCATCCTGGGTATCCCATGTCCTGAGCATCCCACACCCTGGGCATCCCGCACCCTGGGCATCCCATGTCCTGAGCATCCCGCACCCTGGGCATCCCGCACCCTGGGCATCCCATGTCCTGGGCTTCCTGCACCCTGGGCTTCCTGCACCCTGGGCATCCCATGTCCTGAGCACCCTGCACCCTGGGTATCCCACATCCTGGGCATCCCATACCCTGGGCTTCCCACAGCCTGGGCATCCCACAGCCTGGGCACCCCATACCTTGAGCATCTCACAGCCTGGGCATCCCGTGCCCTGGGCATCCCTGTGCCGGGTGCATTAGCAATGAGCAGCTCCCCAGGAGGGCACCCGGGGCAGGAGCCAGGAGCCGGGTCACACCGTGAACTTGCTCCTGCTGCCACCGCTGCCGGGAGCAGGAGGGGCCGCGGGAGCCGCTGCAGGGAGGGCTGGGGCAGGCCGGCGGCGGTCACGCAGCTTCGGGAGCACACCCGGCTTCAACAGCTTTGTGAAGGAACAGCCCAACTCTCTCCTCCTCCTCCTGTTTTTTTCCTGCTATTTTCAGAGCAAAAGGATGTTCAGAGTAAAATTCTGCAGGAAATTAAAGAAGCGGAGACAAGCAGCTCTTGCTAAAGAACATTTCAGTAAGCAGGTCAGTGAAAATAGTCACTCTAAGCAACTCCCAGATGCTTTTGGAACTGCGAAGTTGTAGTTCTGAGTGTCTAAATATATATCTCATAATAAACACAAGCGTAAAAACTGATTCTCTTGCTCAGTTGCAATGTGAAAGGTGAAAAAAGATCAGAGCTAGTTAACGCTAAGGATTTTATTGCAAATTCTGTGAAATATGGACCTGAAAAGAGCAGATTTTGGAATCAAGGTATTGCATAAAGCGCTTGGCTGTCATTAAAAAGGGACTTTCCTTGCCTTCACAGCAATAAAAAAAAAAGGCTTGAAAATATTAATCTGAAGAAGCCAAAAAAAAAGAAGAAGAAAAAAAGAAGCCAAACAATACTTTTAAGTCTCATGGTTTTCAACAGTCTTTTGGGTTTTGGCTATTGGAAATATCCGCGTTGTCAAGAAAAGGTACCTGCGTCCAAAACTCTCACCTCTAACAACCCAAAGGGCCGGTAAAAGACGCTTCGTTTTGATCGTAGAACCTCACATTTCCGCAGGAAACGTTCGATATCGACCTTCAGCTCAAGATGTGCTCAGGGAACCCGGGCCGGCCCTCAGCTCCCGCGCGAGCAGCCGAGCGCCCGGGCGGCCGAGGGCGCTCGCGAGCCCTCCCGCCGCCCCCAACGTCCTGGTTACAACCCCGCCAACGCGCCCGCAATTTATATTCGCCCATAAAACCCTAACTATCCGAAAGGTCATTTGCGCTTTAATGCGGCTTGCGCGTTATGGTTTCATTTGCTGACACTTTTATGAATCTAGCCTTAATTTCCACCGGGCTGCTGTAAAACCTTTATGGGGATGTTCTCTGCCTTGGAAAATCATCTCTAAAACCCAAGGGCTGGAACATCTTCATCAGCTGCGGGCGAACGGCGCAGAGCGGCCGCCGGCCCCGCGGCGTTTAGCCGGCAGAGTCCCCAGATTGGGGCTTCCAGCCCCGTTACGCATTGCTTCGCAAGGGCCCTCGAACCCTTGCTACCTCCAGCCAGGATAAATTAAAAATTGGCCTAATTTCGTAAGAAACTTGCTCATTATCAAAACCTCATGTTGTCCAGAAAGCTATTTCCTCAGCGCTAAAATGGCTAAATTAGTCTTGCTCGGAGTTGTAAAGGAGCTTGTCTTGTTTATTGAGCGATAAATATAAAGGTACAGTAACTAAATTCATCAGTCCCTAAACATCGCCACTGGGAACGACCGTTTCCGACATCCAATCTACAACTGCATGAATATTTTAGAGCCCTCTTTCCCTTGGGCGCTCGCCTTATCTCTGGAGCCTGGATATTATTTTCTGCTTTTCAGCTTTTTGGATGTATTGGAGGAAATGTCATTATTTGGACCTGTGCGGATTACAGTTGACTTTCCTAAGCCAATTTATATTGGCAGGCTGCTGTTCTTTAAAAACCCCTATAAATCACTCTTATGAATTTTAATAATCTAATGTGGTTTCAAACATGTTCCCTTAATACGTGACACACTATTACAGCCAGCAATAGCTCCCGAGGTCACGAACTGCCGTTCGAGGGCGCTGCAGGGAGACGCACAGCGCCTTGGCCCTTTCCGAATCATGCACGTACCCGCTCGGGTCCTGAACAGCTGGTAACGGGGATTACGATTAAATGGGGACGTCATAAAAAAATATATATATGCCTCTGCACCCGCCGCTTGGGCGAATTTGATTTCATCTGGGTGCTGAGAGAATAAAAGGCAGAATTAAATCTCGATTGCGTTAATCCATCAGGTCGGGGCTTAACCGGCGCCCTGTTTATCTGCAGCCCCGGAAAACGGGGATGGGAGGGATACGGGACCGGCTCCGGGGGACAACTCCTGTTTCAGCATCAGCCAGAAAGCTGGTGCCGTCGCGTGGCAGCGGGCACCGGCCGCAGGGATGGCGCGAGGACCGCAGTGCCCGGCCCTGGCCCAGCGGGGTGCAGAGCTGGCCCCTGAGCACCTGCAAACTCATCACATCTCCCTCGAGGCCAGGCAGACATGCTGCGATGTCGCGGAGGGCGTATTCCTCGGGTTCCCTGCGCGCTGCTGCGAGCTCGAGGAAGAAAGCCGAGCCTCGGCTGCCCAGCTCCACAAGCGCTTGCATTGGGGGTTACAAAAAACCCCCCCCCAAACCCAGTGCATATTTGTACATTTGTACGCACGGCCGCTCCGGACACGGCCCCCTCCTCGGCGCGTGGATTCAGCGACGGGTCACAAAACCCTCGCCACCAGCAGTAATAAATCTGCGGCCATGTAATTAATTTCTTTAGCCGAAACATTGTTTTTAGGATCAGGAGTTTCCTCCCCTCCTTGCCAAGACCCTGTAAAGGCAGGATGAGCCTGGATGACCGTTCCCAAGGCAGCGGCGGGGGTTCAAACGCAGTGGTTGATTTGGGGTGAGATTTTAAGAGCTACCTTTTAGGAAACCCCAATTTGGACGCATGGGAAGGGGACAGACGCGGTATGGATCGTACAACTTCACCAGCAGGCAATGTGGGACAGCGCAGGGGTGCAAACAAGCTGTCGTCCTCTCATCTTGGCATCTTTGCTTTCCAACAAGCGCCATGGCAAGACAGCCCAAACGCTGATCAGGTCTGCAGGTAAGAGCCCAAATGCAAAGCTGAAGACCTGACCACCATGGCCTAGAGGAACAAGAGCACTGTGACACCTGAACCCCATGAGATGTTGCTGGTGGGAAGCGCCCTGCACGCTCTGTTGGATGCACGGGCTGCCCGGTGGCACCGTGCTTCCCTCGGCACAGCAGCTGGCTCTCCCTCGTCCCTTCCAACCACGTTTCCACCGGCTTTCCGGGGCGCTCAGCACAGAAAGAGCTGAATTACCAGCTCGACATGGGGACAGCCTGCTAGGTCCTGAAGAGGTGAGAGTCTCTTACAGCCTAAACCTACAGCTCTCCGCACCGCTTCCCTCCGCTGAAAGGACCAGAGAAGCTCAGCCTCTTCTTCCCACCTGCTGATTTAGGAGCGATATCCTCTGCGTTTCTCTTTCGTTTCAATGCAGTCAAAATCGCAGAGGCTAGGACTATTTCCTGATACTTCTCCCAGTAAAGACGTAAGAGTAAGTCCAGAGTGTGATCTCAAGTGTTGATTCAAGCTGTTTGATTCACAACTACTAAGTGGTCTAGAAACTCCCCTGCACTTTGAAGAGAGGCCAGACCTCTTAATTGTCTATTGACTTATTTTGACAAGCTCTGCCTTCATCTAGCACACCACCATGAATAGTATTCATTTTCTTCACACCTAAGTTGCAGTTACACCAATGTGCCTTACGGAAACAGAGAGATTCCCACGCTGTGCAGAGCCATTTGCTCTTGTTTTCTGATCAGAGAGAAAAGGGATAACAGGGTGGGATGGGGAATAAAAGCAAAGGCAGAAAGGAGAACTAACAAGACCACCTTCTGCGACAGAGCTGGTTGTGGAGCATCTCTTGGTGGTGCCCGCTTACGTTAGCAGCTCTTGGGCATTGCGGGTCCTTGGGAGGAGTTGAAGAGGGCTTGGATTTGATGCACCAGTGGTAGCACCAGTGATGTTCCCACTGGAGAATATACTTCGCTATTGATGGCCCACATCCTTAAGCTGAGTTGACAGGCTGGCAAGGAGAAAATGACAAACAGGGAGCAAAAATTCATCACGCAGAAAATAAACATGGAGATTGCCCAGATTATTCTGGTGGAGTTCTTGGTCTCACAAGAATAAGGTTTTACGATTTTACCCTCAACCAAAGGTTTGAGGCTAAGCCTAAGGCTTGGCAGCAGGAAAGTTGAGCTCAGATTTTTTGTCTCTCCTGTGGCAAGCGGACAAAATAATCCCCTGGATTATTGCTCTTGGCAATGGGGAGCCTGCGACCCGGCCGCTTTGCATAATTGCGGCCACCACAGTTGCCCATGTGCTGATTCACTCTCGCCCTCTCTGGGAAAATTGAGGTGGGTGGGGGGAAGAGTCTCCCATTCTTATGAATTAGACATTCGCCAAATGGATCTTTAAAATGCTATTAGCAGCTCAAGGGAACACATGGTATAAAAATTAATTTCTTTTAAGTCTTTGTTATATTTTGGTACTGCACAGCTAAAATAAGGAAACATGGACAAGCGGTAATAATATGCACATCTGCAAGAAAGAGGATCATTAAAGGACATACTAATTGCAGACAGGAGAAAAAAGAAAAGCACAATCATTTATTTGTCATCCTAAAAATGCAAATAATAAACGCCTGCATCCCAATTAGGGTTGGCTGCATAGCAGCAAATTCTGCCCTTAGTTCCTCGGGGGTAAATCGGAAGCAACCAAGCTGAGGCCCACGGCAGGACTGCAGGCTTATGCCAGGACAACCCGCAGGAGGCTATGGTCCTGAGTCACTCTGTGCACCCTTATTCATACTCCAAACTTTTTTTCCCCCCCCCTTAAATTAATATAACCCACTTCCACATGGTCTTGAGTTATTGGGAAGAAGGTGCTCTGAGCACCTGAAAGAACTTATGTTGAGACGTCAGAGCAACGACAAGTTTAGAAAGGCTCCCCTGCCTCGAGATACTCAAAGCCGCGGGGAGGATTTATAATTGTGCTTCGTGTTGCTGGTGTGCAAGTGCAGCACCTCTGTTATGGGCTGGAGAAAGGGGGGTCTCCTCAAGGGGACTTCAATGGAAAATAGGGCTGAACCTCAGCCAAGTTAGATCCAGGCTCTACCAAAGCCATGGATCAACTGCCATGCTCAAGAGACGCGTCTCTATCAACGGCATGGGGTTTATTCCCAACTCTGGGCTGAGATCCAGGGGATCATTCAAGCACACATTCTCCTTTCAGTCCATGGGTTGCCCCTGTGCATCTCATCCCGCTCGTGTTTGGCACCCTACATGCACAGGAGTCCATTCTCCAGCTTCCCGGTGGGAAGACTCCGGCTCCAGAGGTTGGATCTGACCTTCAGATTTGATTCTTTTCCCAAAGACTACAAATCCAGATCCAGTCCCGAATCCAAGATTTTGGTTCAAGTCCCCAGAATGGCTTTGCTGGGCACCTTCTGAAGGTGGTGGAAGTCCCTCCAGCAAAGGATGCAGCAGGAGGGAAGCAAAGTGGGAGCATGTGCTCCCTGAAGACCCACGCAGGACCTTGCTCCTGCTTTCTAAGACTCAGCCTACAACTCTCGGGTCCAAAGCAACTGCTGTTTTAATGCTGAGGAAAAAAAACAGTTTGTGCAGAGAGCGTACAAGCTTTTCAAAGGCTTTTGCTGTGATGATTTACCCTGAAATGTTGTCACGTTCATCATTAATCTATTTTTTCCCTTTCTGTAACTTAACCTGTGACAAGCAGACATTGTAAGTGCTTGATTTTCCAAGAATAAATTACAGTTTCATAAATGCTATTTTGCTTCACTGCTCAATTTGCAAGTGAAATTATGCCAATTGCTTTGTTCACAGAATTTTATCCAGCATGAACAATACCATACCCAAGATATGTTTTTTTAACCCTCAAGTTATTTTCGTATACAATATAACAGGACGACATGGAAAAGCACACACCATAGCATATGTTTTTGCATTGTGCACTAACCATAAACAGATACACAGGCACGCGTGCACATAAAACCCTAGGTACGCAGATCGAGCAACAAGATAAGTCACACACACAGCAAGTCACTTCCCAAAGAGAAAATAATCCTTTCAATTGCAAATATTTACAGTTGCTGCACCCTGGTTTAGAGAACGCCCCAAGCAGCTCTATACAGAAGTGATTTACAGTTTTGGTTTGTGACTTGACCCTCAGGCCAGACCTTGCCATGAGACGACAGAGCTGCCTTTGCTCCTCAGCTTGCCGGCGCTTTGCAGGGAGAGGAGGATCCTTCCGCGTTTGCCTGTTGTTCAGAAGTCACTGAAGGCACAGGGAGAACAAATTGCAGCCCGCAAACCGTGCAGGATTGCTTTGCATTCCCAGCCAGGCATCCTTCAGGTGCTCTGCATTTGCTATTCAGGATGTCTAACTTACCACCCCGGTCACGTGGAATTGACCTCTTCCACCTGAAACACTTTTCTGCTCAGCCCATATTGAATATACATCCCTTGATGAGCTGTGCCTTGCGAGCAGCTCTGAAGCGTGCCTGCCTCCCAGCACCTGTGCGCAGTGGGGTTTTGCTCAGAGGGATGTGGTTGGGGAGGACACGGGCAGGCAAATGCAAGAGCGATCAAGAAGGCAAAAAAGCCACTTTCTCCCCTATCTCCTCATCTCTTCCAATGAACCGGGAAAAGCTCAGTTCCACCCTAGCGGTTTCTGTGCCCCCGCTAAGTCTTCCCAGCGAAGCTGCCAGCCTGGAGCCTGCCACCTGCTTTATTGACTGTCGGATGTGGGCCACGGGTAGCGTGGCCTGCCCTGAATATTCATATGAGTAATAGCACGTGCCCGACACCAATGGGTCCGTACAACCTATCGGGATGCTATTCCTGGCTAAGGGGGGCAAGGACCAAGTCCCTGCCCCAGCACAAACCCTCTTTAGCGTTGGGTTGCCTCTGTGTCCCCAAACAGGAGACACGGTCGCGTGTGGCTTTGGGGTCTCCTCTAGGCTCAGGCGTTACAGGAATGGGGGCATCTGAAATCCCATGTTTTCCTCTTTCTTAACGTGCCTACCACACCAGCTATGGTGCTGCATCAGCTACCTGGTTCCAAGGGCAATAAAACCCAGAGCTGGAAAAGCTAAGGTGTGACCTAACGGTTAAGGAAGAAGCACAAATGACAAATTTCCAGCTGGAAAACCTGATTGTAGAGACATTCACAGATTAATTTAATTAACCTCCCCACTAAGCAGCCCTTCACATTTCCGAGGGGCCAGGACCCTGCATCCCACCAAGTCGGAGCCCTTTGCAGTGCTGCTTGGGGTTTTCAGCCCGGACTGCAGCAGTGGCTCCCACCTGGAGCAACATTCATCTCGGGAGCTCGGGAACAGCCGAAGGGTCGCCAGAGCCTGGCCGGCCCCAGAGGGTCCCGAGCCCCACGCTCGTATGTGCCAGGGACGGAGGTTTCCAGCCCGTGTCCTGCACGTCCTCCTCCTCCCTGGCCAGATGTTTTCTGTAAGGCCTCCTCGACTTTCCTCCATTAAAAAAAAAAAAAGTTAAGGAATGACACATTTCCTTTCTAGGAAGAATCGGATTTGATTCCTCTGCCTGACCACAAGCGCTACAAAGAGCCGTGATATTGTGTACAAGGCAGGAATTTCCTTCTCCCAGGTTATTGGATTACTTTCCCTTTTATTGCCGCTTCTCAGAGTTGCTTTGTATAACGCCCCGTCGAACTCTTCACATTTACTATCTCCCAGTTCATCTCCAAGTCAGCCTGATATATGAGTCTCCTCAGACCCCCGAAGCGCCGGCTCGGGCCAGGCTCAGCCTCACCCTCTGCCTTTTTCCTCCTCGGAGGGTTGGGGCAGAAAACAAGCGGCAGGGACATGGGCGTTGCTGGAGGACGTTCGAATATTACGCGGGCGATTTCCCAGCCGCTCCCGCTGACCCTCCGGCCAGCAGAGCCCAAAATACAAAGCGGATTTCTAAAACAACCTTGCTACGTCCCAGCTTCGGTACGAGTTGGCCGGCAGAGGAACAGGAGCAGACGAGCGAGGGGAGGGAGGTGAAGCCCGCTACGATGGAGCCGGCTTTCTTCAGGATGAGGATGGGGAGAGAAGCAGCATGCTGCGCGTCCAAATGGTTGGGCTTTGGCTTTCTCAGATCCGGAATGGCTTTTTAAAAAAAACGAATGGAATTTCACAGAAACTGATTCAAAATATTGCATTTTTCGCAAGGCCTTAAATTTTTATTTTTCGTTAAAAAGACGACGAGAAGGACAGGGAACACCGTTTTCCTAGCGATTTAAACTGCTTAAAAGCTGGAACGCGCAGGGCTCCTTCCTGCCGGGGACCCTGCACAGGGACGGTCGTTCTCCCAGGGCAGCACGGAATGGTCGGGCTCAACGCGGGCAAAGCAGGTCGGAGACGAGGACGGACACGCAGGAAGAGGTTCCTTGGCCCAGTGTAAGGAAACCTCAGAGCTACACGTGGCCCAGGCTTTGCGCGAGACCGGTTCTGGTTTGTACCATTTACGTGTACTGTAGCAACCACGAAACCTGGTAAACGTTTTCCTCAACGGGAAAGAAGAAAAAAGCTCCTGCACTGGAGATGTTGAATGTTACAAGTTTTGTTTTAGAGTCTCCAACCTCTCCCAGGGCTGCGGAGGGCTTCATCAACCTGCATTTTCTTGAGGAGACCTTAAAAAAACCTGCTTCTTTGGGGACCCTTTCGAATGTTATTCACTGTCCTCTTCTGGTACAAGAGAAAGAGTGTCGGTTTATTGTTGGTGGTTTTTTGATAAATTTGGCTTTGTTTCCTCGAAGACAAAACAAGGCAGGCCAGATGTAAAGAAGAGCTTGTGTTTCTGGTGCTTGGGCTCACCGTCACATCAGGACAGACTCTACAAAAAACCCGGAGCTTTATTTCTGCTCTTTAATTTGAACCATTCCAGCTGGACCTGGTTGTCTTCCAGTTTGATAAACAAGTTAACCTAAAATGCTGAGCTGGATATCTGCTAATCAGCATAACATAGAGTACTGCTGCTTCAATGGACAGGTAGACAAAATATTTGGTGTTCCAGCAGAGAAACCGAGGCACAGAGAAAATACTTGACTTTCCTTGCAGCAGCAGATGCGAGAATGCTTTCGTACCCCTGCTCTGGCTCTGACCGCGAAAAACCCACTTCCCGGGCTCCGAGGCTTTCACACCGTAAGAAAACAGATCTGCTTGGAGCTTCTCGCTGAAACAGCCAAAATGCTTTGGGGAGCTTTGCCTCCCCCAGCTCCCTCGCACCCCTGGGAGCAGGACCCCAGACAAAGCGTTTTCTTTTTCCTGTGCAAATGGGTGTTTCAGGACAGTTCCAGACAGAAACATTCAGAGGTTTTGGGTGTTTTCCAGTGCTGAACAAAAATGAATTTCAGACCGTAAAGCTCATCGTTAAACAGAGTTGTCATCTCTTGGCCACCGCCGCCGTAAAGTACTTCCAAAAGGCAATCCAGAAATCCCCCAGAAATAAAACATTCACGACCAGACAAAGAACCAATTAAAAGGGAAAGAAAACCAAACCAGATTTCTAAAATCCAGGCACACCGTCCGGGTTCTCTTTGCCCGGGTTTCCACACGTTAGTGGACAAAGATTGATTTTATATCAGCGCGGCGCAATTACCTCCCCTAATCTCTGTATCTGGCCGGCTCCCCTCACTTTCCAATTGCAATCGAGAGCCGACTCCTTTATTTATCGCCCGCTTCGGCTCCAGACGCGCTGCAATAGTTAAGATAGCGATCTCCTGCAGAACATGTCAGGCTTAACTTTCGATAGGATCTAGTTTAAAAGGGAATTACCTCCCCCGCCACCGTCGGAGGGCAGCGAGCGCAGCAATCAAAGCCCGCCCCAAGCCCGGGCGGTTTGGTCCGTGGGAACTGAGAAAAGCAGAGGAGCAACCGAGAAACCAGAGCCTTAAAACCCCAACCCACAAGAAACGTGGCTCCTCAGCTGAGGACATTGCTAGTTTTTTCCTAAAAATCCCTCTTAAAACACGGTTTTTGCACCGTGGCTGCAGGCACCGCGCAGGGGGTCGCTAACCCGCAGCGGGGCAGAGAGCGGCTCCAGCCCATCCGCCGGGCGCACGGGGCCGCTCGCCCGCCTGCGCCCTTCCGGCGGCTTTTCGGGACCGGGCTGTTAATGGCTTTAAGTGGCTGCTAATCAATAGGCGCAGTTAGCGTAATTAGGAGCTTGCGTATCGTGGCGAAACGCCGGGAGCGCGGCGGCCGCTGTGCAAGGAGAAACGCGGACCATGGGCRCATCGATCTCGCAGTCCAGGCGAGAAGCCCTTGGCTCCCCCCGCGGCGACTCCTGAGCCCCAGACCCGAGCTTGCGCAGCACGACTCTCTCCTTATGGCCCCGGGYGGCCCGAAGGGCAGCAGAGAAGTGGATGAAAATCCCCGTGCGGCTTCACCCCCGGGAGCGCGAGCGCCGTCTCCCGCGGCGCAGCGGTGGGCTAGGGAGCGYGGGCGGGAAGCGTGCAATTTGGGGCAGAAACACAGGAAACAGCGAGCAAATACGCCCTGCTTTGCTCTTTTTCTCTACTTTGCAGCGTGCCCATTTGCCGAGGGGACTTCAGCCGAACCACCGGGTGGAAGCGCTCGGGGTGGCAATTGCCTCGTGGCAGCAGCGCGGTGCCAGCGCGGCGCCTTTCTGCAGCCGCCTCCGCACGGGGAGCCGCCGGCGGAGACGGTGCGGGACGCTCATCAGTGCCAGTGTCCCGCTCCCGACAAAGACCGCGGCTTCAAGCACGCAATTTAATTACTGGGCGCTAATCCTACAGGCTGCGCCCAAACTGGGGTCTGCAAGGGCGTCTCTCCGTCCGTGACTGCCGTCAGCGCCGGTCGTGCTCGCGTCCCGCCGTGGGACCCGCCAGCGGCTGCCCCGCGCACGCGGCTGCCGTCCCCTCCGGAGCTGGGCCTGCCCTTTTCCCTGCTCCAGCTCATTTAGCTATTCCGGCTAATTAAAACACGGGGGTAGGCAGCAGGCAACACCTCTGGCAGTGCACATCCGCCTGCCGCGGAGCGGGAGCGGGAGAGCCGGGTCCGGCATCGGCTCCAGGACGAGCCCGGGGCCACGCGCCAGGGCTCAGGGCGAAAGCCGGAGGGATGAAGGGACGAGAAAGCAGAGGGGAAGGAGAGGGAACGTGGCCCGGAGATGAAGCCGGGAAGTGACAAGGTGTAGGAAGACGACCCTGTTTTTCCATAACCTCCCAACCTTCATTAATAACGCTGTCATGGAGCGTATGTTCTCTGCTAATTAAAATGAATGGTACATGACAGAGCTGGGAAAGGAGGCGCCCTAATTTCATTATTTTTCCATCTTCCTTTGCTTCGTCCTTGAGGAGCGGTGGCAGCRAGCGGGGCCGGAGAGCGGGGCCCAGGCGTCCTGCTCGGGGCAGGGGAACCCGGGGGCTCTCCGGGCAGCGGAGACGCTCCTTCGCCCRCCTTCCCCTTTGCATTTCCCACTCGCGGGCTGCAAAACCTTGCAAGCGATGTCAAATCAAGGATTTTGCTAAAACGCCTCGGCTGCGCAGCCCGTTCCTCCCCCCGCTTCCCTGCACCTCTCTCTGCCGCCGTCCAACAGCATTCCCAAAAGACTAAACACCTTTGGTTTCCATGGCAGCCTGATTTTCAATGAGCATCGTTCAAGTCCTAACCGGAAAGAAAGTGTTTCATTAATGCATACAGGACACGCTGGCATCTCCCCGGGGCGACAGCATCCTTCCCCCTAAAACTCGCACCTTCTGCCCGCGTGATTTTTTTTTTTTTTTTTTTTTTTTTTTTAGCAAATTGATGTGAGCCAGCAGCCTTCCCCTCTGCCCGGAGCGGCGGGAAGGGGGCTCGCCGAGGCGCCCGCAGCCCTCTGCCGCGGCCGGAGTTTGCTTTTCAGAAAATCCGCTTTTCGGGAAGCAGAGCTGAGCTGCAGCTGGGAGGCGTCCGCCGTCCGAGCAGCTCCGGAAAGCAAGACAGAAACCGCTTTGCTGCCCCATCCCTGCCTCTCTGCGGGGTCACCAGCAGAAGGGAGCCGGGATGGATGGGTCGCCCCGGGGCGCAGGATGAGGCAGGGAGGGACAAGGACCAGGACCAGGACTAGGAGTAGGACTAGGACAAGGACCAGGACACGGTTCTGCTTTCCCGYGCCAGCCGCGATGCAGCCGCAGCCTCCTGCCTTAGGTGCCGGCAGCAAGCGCCTGCGGCTGGGAACCGCGCGCACGGCCCAGGGAACACGCAGGGCCGGGAAGCGCGTTACTTGCATCGAAGGAGTCTTGCAGACGCACAGATAAACCAACCGCCGAGCGGTAGCGGGAAACCTTTTTTGGAGGAAGCCCGTGGGTCGGCGGCGGAGGGTGCGCGGATACGGCACAGCCACGCGCTTCGCCCGCCTGGGACCGTTCAGAGATTTAAACGACTCCGGGTCACGGAGCAGCTTTGGCCCCGGCTTTTTAAAGCTCAGGGTATAATTGCTGCGCGGCCACGACACATCCTTGAACTGACCCCGCGGGGGTCCGAGCTGCCCTCCGGCGCTCGGCTGGGACAGATATACGGCCGTGACTCCGGCGCCCCTAAAAGCAGAGCGCTCCGAAACAATCAGGCTTTGTCGGAGGCAAAGAGGGAACCAAGCGACGGCCCCTTCGTCACGCCTCCTCCTAATTTACTGCCCCCAGATGGGTTCGCAGACGCTGCGCTTYGCATCGCTCCCGGGCCAGCGCCTCGGCGGGGCGACGGCGGGGCCGAAAGCCAGAGCGAGCGGAGACCRGCAGCGTCCCGGCAGGGAATTTGGCCGGCGGGAGGTTTGCTCGCCCTGCCCACGTCCCTCTGCCCACCGACGGCAGGGCGAGCTTCGGACGCTCCCGCTCCGGGCGTCCCAGACCAGGGCGGGTGGGTCTGGGCCTCGGTTCCCCATCGCGAAAATGGAGACGGGGATATTTTCCTGCCGGGAGCATTCTCAGGAATTTATCCCAGAAGTTAGGAAGGAGGCACAGGGACCCTATAAAGAGCTTGTCCGTGCACCCAGGGGTGGGTCAAAAGGCACCTGAGGAAGACGCAGACCAAGAAGGTGCGCAGGGCACGGCCGAGAGAAGAAGTAGTGTTATTTGTAGAAGTTTGTCTAATGCAAATTAATTTTAGCATATAATGACTATCCTCCTCAGCAGATCCTGCTCTAGTTTTCCACTTTTGGGTGCATACGCAATTCTTCGTTAAGACTCACTTTTAGAGCTCCAAGCGTTAAAAAAACCCAACACATTTTCACTTGCCTGGTGCCAATAACCAGTAAYGCCGTCCACGCTGTGTGCAGCTTTTTTTCCAGAACAAGACTGTTTCCCTAATTCTTTTGCTAGAAACACGCAGGTTTCAAAGCCAAACTTGAGCCTGGCCTTGCTCCTGCAGCCGGGYCCAGTTCCCATGGCCGTTCCCAAAGCACGCTCGAGAAAGCCTTCGGGAAAGCCTTCGCTCCCCTTGCACGGGGCTGCTCTCTGCCACGACAGCCAAAACCATTCGAGCCCCCAAGAGCAGAAACACATTGGAAGCTGGTAACATCATTAAATGAATATTGATAAATTATTTTGCTGTACRAACAATATTAATGTCACACCTTCCACCTTCAAAAGCACATCACAAGCATGGATTCATTAAGGCCCCAGACTTCCAAAAAAGACCGTTGCAGGCTTTCGATTACATTTAAACTCAGCGACTTTATTAAACGCTAGCAATATATTTATTTTAATAGAGTACAAAGCCTGGATTTGGCCACCCTAAACCACYGCTTGAGTGCAGAATCTCAGAATAACCCGATCAAACAAATCTAATGYGCGCAATATATCTTGGGTGAGTAATATACAGCCACATTTCCTGCTCCATTTACCCACTTTTAACTACACCTGACCTACTCTTATCCTAATAGAAAACGGCTGCTCTTCTCGCTGCCCCGTCCTCCACACATGTTTTTCTGGTAATGGCCAAACCTAAATCACTTCCCCTTCTCTAAAGTGCCGGGCACCAGCTGTCTTGTGACATTTAACTACACCAAGTCCTTTTGCAGGACCTCCAAGTCAGCTCCGCCATCTCCAGCCCTCCGTGTCCCGGCTCCGTCCCGCAGCTCTGCCCCGGGTCCAGCAGGATCCAGCCCAGCAGGATCTCCCTGCTCGGCCTCTCCCGGGGCACCCGGAGGAAAATCCCAAGAAATCCTCAGGCTCTCCCTGCCCGGCTCCTGCAAACCGGCGTCTCGCCGCGTCGGCGGGGCGAGGACGAGGTCCCGCTCGCACGCGGGTCTGCAGGATCGGGATGGGGAGCTGCCCCACACCGAGCGGGTTCCTTCTTGGCAGCGACAAAACCGGGTGGGAAAAGGGAAAGCTGCGGCTTCTAAGGCTGCTTTTCCCCCCGTGGAGCTGAGTTTGTAGCGATCCATTGAGGTTGATTTAAAGCTTCCTGAGCAGCATGCTTAAATGGCCAATTTCACTAGAAAATGCGCTTGATTCACAAGCAAGCGTCGGCTGCGGTTTTTCAGCCAGTGCTGAGAAATCACGGCTATATTTCATTACTGTTATTAATTATTATAAAGTATTATGGGGACTCAATGGCAAAGGCGAAAGGAAATATATACCATTTGCTGTATGGGGACTCTGGAGGAAATTTTGCAAGTTCGCTCCGAGGTGCTGAAATTGATGCTTGATGCAAATAAATGAGCAAAAGGATTTTCTGAAGGAATTAGCACGTGGCACAAGTAAATTGCAGCAGTTGTCTCTCTCCCTTCTGAGTGCTGAATTGCCTCTATAATTCCCCATCATTTAGCTGCATAAATCTTGCACAAATAAACTAGCAATTTGCATATGCACAGAAAAGAAATTACAGAAACACAAGGAAAGAAGTTATATTTTTCCTGCTCAAGCTTGAAATAAGTATGCGTTGCTTAATGGGTAATCTGCGTTTGGTCCTGGCTTAGAAAACAAAATTTAGGAAACCCTTTAATTTTAAATAACAAATACACACCAGAGGATGCAAAATCATTCGTGGCGCAGGCAACCCCCTAGCTCTTGAAGTCAACAGCAGCCCGTCATGAATTGTCTCAGTTCTCAGTCCGTGAAGTGCCTGCCCATTACAATTTCTGTGGAGGCCTCTGAGGTCTTCAGTACTACAAAAGAACACAGAATCGAGCCCAGAAATAATAAAATGCTATCCCCGAATTTTCGAGTCAGACCCACTAGCTGGCACGCAGAGCCGAGGACGAAGCAAGGTGCCGGCGGGCAGTGCAAGGCGCGTGGCCGGGGGAGCGCTCCGACCGCCCGGCACGGTCTGGGCGCTCGGAGGATGAGCAAAGGAGCTGTTTCCGATTAACTCCCCGTGTGACTGATCTCATTCTGGACTAAGAGGCCGTTATTCCAAAACACCGTAATCCTCTTCCAAATGACTTAATCTCATTTGGAATAACGTGCTTTCCTTCCAAAGTATTCGTACAGGGGAAAAATTGGGAAAAAAACAACCAGAAACAGCTCTTTGGAACAACATCTCATGCAGAAAAGCTCTCGGTGGGGACAGGCGATGCTGCAGTGGTTTGGAAAGGTTTCATGAACTGCTAGCGGTAATAGTTCCCGCCGGCTGGGGAGCAGCGTGTGCACAGCATCCCTCCGCTCCTCACGTTGCCCTCAAGCCCCACGAGGAACACGTTCTAGTGCTGGTGCTCCGAGAAGCCCTCAGCATCCTCGGCAGTTCAGACAGACCCTACAACGTGACACTTCTCCCCACACCGTGTCCCCAGAGCGTTGCTTCTTACTCCAACTACTCCAACTACAAGCCCGTCTGCTCAAGGATGCTTCCACTGGGGCAGGCTGGGAAGAGCAGGAGCCTCCTGTAGGATTTCGGTGGGGTTTTGAATTGATCCCGACCCCGAGGAGTGGGATTCCCTGGAGATCGAGAGCCAACCCATTGCCTTGCTTATCTTTACCCCGGGGATCTGCCATCGGATCAGCGGGAAAATTCACCCCTCTCAATCCCAAAACACTTCCTTAGTCCAGAGAGATAAATGGGCAGGCGCAATGGGATGGAGGAGACGTGGAAAGACAGAGGAAGGACACACGCCTGCGTTTCAGAGACGCGGTAATCGAACCCCCCCAGGGACGGCCGGGCGACTCAGTGGCCATGAAAGGTCGTTCACCTCCGGCCCTCGGACGAGGCTGTGCTCGGGGCTAAACCCSCGCCGTGCTTCATCTTACTCCAAAGGCAAAAAGACCTGTTGAATCCGGTATTCCCTGAAGCTAACGAGCAAGGCGAATATTTTAGCCTTCCTCCACATTTTTGAGGTGAAAGGAGTTCTTTATGTTTCTTTAAAGATCTTTGGAGAATGTGAGAGAGAGAGAGAAAGAATTTGGCTTCAAAACGGATCGTTRTCGAAGCAGCTAGTTAGTAGGTTTGGTGCAATGACACTAACGGGGTGTGCAAAACAAACATCACAGCCAAGCGAGTCCCATCAGTCTATTCACTTCGGAAGGGATGCTGCTGCGGTAACACTCGTTACCACGTTCACACTGCAGCCGTAGCAGGTTAACCACGTACTTTGCCAAAGCTGCAGCGGGTTCGCTGCGGACTAAAGGTCCATTTATGCTCCTCTGCACTGGTGCAGAACTCAAAGTCTTCTTTTAATCAAGGGAAACGTGGCCTCTCGTGTTATCCATGGGGCCGGATCCTCCTCGTGGTTGCACTGCTGCAGGCTAAGGCAGCGTTTCGGTGAAGCTCCTCACCCGCGCGCGGGGGTCCCGGCTGCCGCGGTGGGAGAGCCCACGCTGTGTCCCAAGGAGGTGAAGGTGAAGGTGCCCAGTGCCACCCACCCGCCCTGCCTCGCTCTCCTGCGCGTTTCCCGCACCGGCCGGGCAGAGAAGCGGGCAGCAACGCGGCAGGAAAGCGCGAGCTTTCCCCTCTTCCGTCCATTAACTAATCGCTCCTCCTGCAAGACACACGCGTCGATCCATCACGCATGATCAATACCTGCCCTTGCGCCCCGCGATGATGAAYGTCCCTGCTGACATTCAAAAGACCTCGAGCAAACCGGGGCAGCTCGCCCGAGCGCAGGGCAAAGAGCCGAGGCCGAAGCGCCGGCTAAGATGATACGCTGTCCCGAGATCTCTCCATAAGGCACAGAGAAATATTTTTGGCTAGAAAGCTTCTCCATCGAGATGACAGGAGATTTTGTAACACGCAGAGGCTGGAAGCTGATCCTGGACTCCCAGGAACTGGAAGCCGCGTGCCCAGCTGTAGCTAAATGCTGCGTTACCAGCTTGAAAAAGGGCAAAGGGGATTTTCCATCCCCAGAAACGAGGGCAACGTGTGCTTCTAGCAGATGTGTTCTGGCTCGACAACGAAGCTTTTTGAGCTCTGTAGCACATAAGCCCCGCGCTACGCCCCGGTCTGATCGGGAGAGCAGCATGATCCTTCCCAGCCTTGCAAGCCATTCTCCCAGGGTGGACTACCATGCATTGGGTTTACTTTTCTCAGCATGGGAAAAGGTGAAAAATAAAGCAGCATCCCCACCTTCAGACTCTGGAGAGAGTGAAAACTGCCCCTTTGAGACTGCTCTTTGTCCTGCAGATCTCCACATTTTGCCCCCAAAATTATAATTCAAGGAGAACCGCAGAAGGTCCCACAATATTTGTCTGCATGATTTAGGTTAAAAATAATTGCTATTCAGACATATCTGCCTGACATAAGTAATTAGATAACCGGGTACTTATAAGCTGTCATTTCCTATGAGCATATTTTAACATGGCCTTTGTAATTTGACCTTTATATCTGCTGTGGCTTCCTCTGCTCCGTGCTCCTGCGATGGATTTATTTTTGAAGATCGGACGTGCGCTTGCGAGTCCTCAGGCTAGGAAACCACACGGGGGACGTATTACAGACCCAGCAGCTTATGCAGGGAGGAGGAGAGACCCTTCCCAGAGCTTTCGCGGCTCCTCCGATGGCATACGTGCCAGACTCAGGCCTGGCGGCAACTCCACCAACTTCACCTACAATTCACCGTTTGCACCAATGGAGATGACCTAACACGGGGGCACTAGAAGAGGGTGGACAGTTCAGGACTGGTAGGGCATGCCACAGTGAAATGCCTCACCCACCTATGTGCAAAGCAGATACTCTCTTTCATAGGGAAAAATCATCCTTCCAGGAATATTGACTTTTCCCAAATTAGGTCAAAGCACCTTTTGCAGAAGAGCTGGAGCCCCACTCCCAATCCGTGGAAAGCACCTCCGGCCTCCCGAACCACAGAAGAGGCCGAAAGCAAAATGCAGAGAAGGAAAAGCACCCGAGCGGGTTACCTAGCTCGTCTGGCTGCTTTCGGACACGAACTCTGCAGCCCAGGGCAATGCTCACGGCACCTCCCAAACGCTCGTGCTGCCGAGCAGATCTGTACTAGCCTTTGAGCTCGTGACCACAAGCGACGTGACCCAGGGGAACCGGCGCATTGGAGCCGTCTCCGGATGGTTTGGAAAGCGAATCGAAGAACGTATGTATGGTCTCATCCACGAAAGTACGACCAGTTGGGGACTAAGCGGGGCAAGATGTAGCTGGGAGGAAGGCAGCAGTCCTTTGCGGCTGAGTGGCTCTGCGCCGACGGGAAAAGCACAAATCCCGGACAACCTAGAAGATTTCCTCTCCTTTCTCATGAATTCCGGGCTGTGGTAGATGTGTCTTCCCATAATCTGGCTTTGACATCCCTTGAGAAGCAATTTGATTTTTCTGGACTTGTCAGATTTCTAAAATAAGAAATGGCATTTTTAAACCTCACTTTTTTTTTCTTTTAATCAGATCCATATGCGTTTCTTAAAATATTTTCAAACTCCCATCATGGCTAATGGATTTGTTTTTCTTTTATTGTCATAATTTCCTTCATGACATAAAGATCCTAAATTTTAAGAGTAAGCTGCCTAAAAACATAGTCTGTATTTATTACGGCCGTGTCCCAGARACTGCCGCTAAGACGATATTTCTTTGTCTCTTAAAATCTTCGTGTCACCCAAGAGGCACGAACTCTGCCAGGGGAAACCAGCCAGCGCACTGCCATTGTCAGCCAGGAGTCAAAAATAAATTCTCTATATAGCTAAGATTTCTATCAGCCACAGGTATCGTTGGGGTGTTTCCACGTAGTAGGTGGTCCTTTTTTCTGGCCGTAGTATTTTTTGTTTTAAACTTTCCTCTTCGCTTTTCTGTTTCGGTGCAGGGAACACCGCCGCGCACGGACCTTCGCTCTCTGCAGCGGGTAAATGACATTTTTTCTCGAGGCTCGATTTTGCTGGAAAGTTAAGCTCCGTTTTCCATGACCCTCTTAATAAATAGCATGGTTTGCARATTTGGGGCATCCAAGCTCTGCACAGCCTGTCCCCGAGCAGGAYGTCCAGACAGACAGACGTGACCGCCAGGCCCCGCTCGCGGCAGGGGCTCGGCGCCGCTGCAGCCACCCGCAGCGCTGCCTGGCCGTGTCCGTCTGCGCTAACGCTCACGTTCACGTCCCTGCAGCCGCAGTGGGACATTTTAGGACCCRGCAGGGATATTCCTCCTTGCTGCGGACAGCGAAGCAATGGTACAAAAGGGTTAAACCGAGCCCCCAAGACGAAAGAACAAACCAGAGGAGAAACTGGGCTGAGCGCGTGCCGCYGACAACCGCCCGCCCTGCGCCGGTGCTCCCAGGCGCGCGCGTCCGCGGGGCCGTTCAGTCCCCAGCGGCGGCGGGTGCAGCCGCAATGCAGAATATTGTTATTGCTAATAAAGTCCCACGCGCAGAGTTTAAGCAGGSAACAAAACTGCGCTTGGAGGAAACGTGGGTTCTAATAACCTTCCAGGCTCCCTGGAGCCCAACCTCTACCATATATTATTACGTTTTCTCTCTGCAAGGCTCATCTTTAATCCCAGGCATATGAAGACCAGGGTGTCTTTGAAGGCAGAGGAGTTTTATCTGGGTTACAGATGTTTGTTATTGATTTTATTTATTCATGGGAGAGCAGCAGCTCTGTGTTACTACATTTTTCTATGGGGGGGGAAAATCAGGCAATGCCGTGTGCACTCAGGAGCAAGAAGGCCACCCAGTGCAGGAGGTGGGCACCTATGAGCGTGGCAAGTCTGCTTTCTCACCAACCGAAAAGGCAAGCAACGATGACAACATTTGCACATGCGGTTTCTGATGGTAGACAATCCTCCATCTGACAAACCAACCGCAAAACCCACTCTGGAGCTCTTATGTTGGGATTAGTTGGTTTGGGAWGTTTATTAGTGTTTCTGGCCATCYGGYCTAGCRTTTTAGGATATATAGAAAAACAAGGACGAGCAGGAGCCCTAATTTCTCGGGGTAAAGGTATAATTTCTCCTGTTTGGGGTGAGTCGGGATGACCAGCGTGGGCTGCTGCCCAGGGTGTCGGGGCAAGGTGAATGCCATGGCCTGCAGCACGAAGCCAGCACCGTGAAGCAGGAGGGAGTGAGAGGAGACGGGGCAGGGACACAGSTGTCCACGTTGCGAGCTGTGGAGGTCCGAGTTCAGGGAGCCTGCGTGCTGAATGCAACACGTCACTCACTGCAAGGGGAAGCGACGCGTGCCAGGCAGTGCCCTAGCGTTGTCCCTCGATGCCTCTTTGCATTGCATGTGCCACTGTTCCTGCCAGTCTTTATGTCCCTGCAGCCTGGACTGCATCCAGACCACCTAGGATTTTGTACAAGTTTGTCTTSCAGAACAAATTCTTGCCTAAGGAGTTGCTTCTAACAGCTACTGATGAGCATTTTGAGAAGGGTGGTTACACACCGACAAAAGGATTACAGCTTCGTGTACAAGATGATGCTGTAGCAGGGCCAGCCACGGGCAATGCTGCAGGGACCGGAGCTATTGCAGTGACACACTGGCTGCTGCACATCATYGGGAAAGCACGGGGCCTTCTCCTCCCCTCCCACGGCAAACGCATTTCTGCTCAGGCTGAGCTCCGCTAGCCTCAAAGTGATGGTGCTGGTGTGGCAGGTCCTGAAATTCTTCTGAGGAAAGCAATGATCAAGCAGTCATCACACACACGATATGCCGTAGACGGGTTTCTTGCAGGTTTATGTGCAGTGATTAGATTCTGCGTGTCTGAGTTCGTGCATCCGCTGAAAGTTTTTCTATACGTGGGACATTCGTTTTCTCTCTCTCCAGTTGACTCTGGTGCTTACTGAATCCACACTGCAGCCGTTTTCTCTGTGAGAGCATTAAAGAGTTTCCTCTACATGAATATCTCTTTTACGATACTTGAAAACTTTCCAGAGCGCTAGCTATCCCTCTCTTGATGTAGCTAAAGTCAAACACCAAGTTCAGAGTTATTTTGGGAGAACGGACGCGCTCTCTACTAACAGCCAGAATGCCCCACCAGGGCAATTCCTCCCTCGCCGCAACTACGCCCTGCCTTTGGTTGAAAAGATGCTACATCTCCCATTAAACCAGCCAGTCAACCAAGTGCTGCCTTCCAGCGGGGTCTCTAGCAAGCCTTCAATTTGTTTGGCACAGCTGCCTGCTAGTGGCTCCAAGGYGGATCTGATGAGCTGAGAAGGACCATCAGTCCTATATAAAAGTTGGGGCCGTGTTAGAACTTAAATTGCTTTCAGAACTGGCACAGATGGAAACAGCTGCTGGAAAACAGGGCTGTTTCCCATCAGGTAGACAAAGCTAAGAGTCTTTTCTGACTTGCCARGAGTTTGTTTCATCTGGGAGTTTGTCTCTTTTCAGGGTAGGCTGAAGAGCTCTTAATAGGATTTAAGGACCAGTTTATCTATCAAGGACGAAATCCCACAATGAGACCRTATCAAGGAGAGATTATCTTGTGTTCTCTGAAGGAGAGATCACAAGATTATCCTAAAATGAGGCTTGTTTATGCTGAGATAATGACAGATAATTGGTAACCCCCCTTGCATTGCTGGGTCACCCAGTGCGAGGGCTGAACGGAGAAAAGAAGAAGCGTTTCCAAAGGAAAGGAATCCAAGGTCTGACATGGACTCAATTTGAAAGAAAAACTTCTGGAAAGGATCAGGGCAAGGCCATGAATTTATGAAGTAGTTGTTCGCCYGACTCTAATTTTTAAAGCATTATTATCCTTTTAGCAAGACTGTCCGGTAGATGGAAGCCAGAGCTTGCRTGATGAAGAGCAGCTGAGCAGTGATTTGCAGCAGTTCCTGCCTTCCACACTGCTCTGTGCAGTGGACAGCCAAATTGCTTGTAAACAGCTTACCTCAGCCAAAAATTACAGGGCAAGGGGGTATTTCTGGTCTTGTGGTCTGACAAATGAAGAGGGAGAATGAAAAGTGAAGAGGAGCACCAATGACAAGTCCTAGACCCACTGGCTTTGGAAAACCCAAAGCTAGAGGTGAGGCGAAGGGAACTGCTTCTTCGAGTCCTCGGAGCAGATCTGCGCCCCCTCATCCGTCCGGACTAACCCAAAGCCCAACATGAGGGCAGAGCTTCCTGAGCTCTCATCCTGGCAGCACCAGACAGGCCCGGGGGTCCCAAGCGGAGCCAAGCCAAGCGCCATCACCGTCCCTTTCCTGCTCAAGCAGGAGACTGACACTGTGCCTGGGAGACACGGAGAGACGGAGCAAGAGCAACTTGCAGTAAAGAGTAACAAGGAAAAGGGGAGCATTCAGAAGGAGGAGAAAGCAAGCTCTTGCCAGGGATAAAACCACCCTGTGGCCTGACGGGTGGCTCGTGAAGCCCTATCTTTTCCAGAGCTCTGGCTCTCGCACTCCTCCCCAAGCGCAGCTGTCCTGCTCCATAGGACCAGGTCCAGCATGAAGGAAGGGACTCAGAGGGGCCGGAGAAGCCCTGTTTATCAATGGAAATAACATGTAGGTTATATATAGTACCCACTTAGCCTAAGGAGCCCCCAGCACGATCGTAGCATGCGCAAGTGCACGGTTAACGATCCCACCACTTCTATCCAATCCGAGCTGGCCTCTTGCACCTCTGGCAATCGCGGCAAAGGGAGAAGGGAGCAAGGGGGCAGGATTTCTGCCAATTTAAAGGCCCTCGTTGTGCCTTTGCAGCAAATCCTCGCCTCACTCACGGACAGYGTCATCTGCGTTTCCTCCTGCATTGCGTATGTGGCCTGGCATTATGCAAAAGCAGTGCAGGCAGGTCCTGCGTCTCGCTACCCTCCCTGGCTCTCAGATGCCACCTTCCAAATAATGTAATCAAAACAATCCAGCTAAAAGCATTTCATCTGGCCTAGACTGACATGAATTGTTTCTAATAAAACTAAAGCTCTGTGGGACAACTAATGGGTGCTTATTAGTACAGCCAATGGACTATTCAATCAACCATATAGGGAAACTAATGGGGATTGATGGCCAAAATACAAGATGAGGATTTACCTCTTTAAATAAATAGCTGATGGGCTGGTGATTGGATTAATCTTGTGTTTCTACGGGAAAATTTATACCTAGCTAATAAAGAGAAAAACAAAATGCGTGGATAACAGCATCACTAGGTCCCTGGAGGTTTTAATGTCATTGCCTTTGCCATCATGGCAGTAGGTGCGTTTCCCTCGGGAGCTGGGAAACGCTGCTCATGGGAGATCCAGACACTCATCTTTCCAAATATCAYCGTTTTGGGAGAGGAACCCTCATTTTGGATTAGCAGGTGGTGTAATCCGGACAATGCCAAATGTTATCGTCAAGATCCCAACAGGCAACAAGAGGTGCTGGTATGGAGAGGACATTTGCTGCTCCTCCTTCCCAGACATCAAATCCTGCAGCTTCCGCTCAACCACTTTCAGCTCCATCATGTACACAGTGGAGACCACCTAAAAGGACCTGTGTGCCTGGGACAGGGCTGGGTAGGACATGGTAGCGCCCTCCATGTTAGCAGGAGGGCATCCCCACCATTAAAACCAATGTCCTTGCCCGGCCAAAGCTGAAACAGCCACTGAACTGAAGGACTGAATCCAGCTGCTTCCTCCACCTTCTGCCTGATACGGCTCAGCAAGCTGGAAGCGGACAAATGCCACCCAGCCGCTGGCCATGGTGAACGACTGTTAACTGAATCGGCAACGATGGTGCAGGACATGAGCCGTGAGCAGAGCCAAGCTAACCACAGGCACCACGGGCACCCGGGGCACTGTCGGGCTGATCCTGGCAGTGGGGTCACAGGGACGCGAACGTCAGAGCTTGGCCATTCCCTCAGACATCCCACGTTAACTTGGGAAGTCCCTGAGCACAGCAGAGGCTGACAGAGCATGCCAAAAAAATASCCCCGTCTGCCTGTCCACGGCTTTACTCTTCCCTCTGCATCCGCTCTTAGCCTCTACCCGGGAGAAGGGTCAGGTCTGGATGAACCTTTGCACTGACTCAGTACGGCCGTGCTTTCTAAATAGCACCACCTTGCAAACAATCCTAACTTCCCCTGCTTAATCTCCTCCCTTCAGCAAAGGCTTCCCAGGATTTTTCCAAAACCCCATTTTTTTTCCACCTTTTCCCTCGAGCTGGTGGAGGAACGGGATGATTTGCAGAGTCAAAGGAAGGACACAGACCCCTTCGGGGCGTGCGAGGCCCTCCTMCCTGCAGCAAGCCATTTCTTTTCTCCCACCCCCCACTCCATCCTCCCGCTTCCTCTCCTTTGAAAGGCCTCCGACCGGATCACAGATGGCAATTCCTCTGTGACAGATCCTAATGTCATTACTGACGACAGACCAGATGTCCAGGGAGGCATATTGCTCCTTTTAACCCCAAATTCATCAAGAGCCTCACCTTTGTAGTTTGGGGCGAGTGTAAAGGTATCTTCATGGCAAGGGGTGGAGGAGGCACACATTTCCATCCCCCGTGCCTCATTTTTCTTTCTCCTCCAAGGAGGGCAGAGCTTTGCACRGCACGGCTGTGAACGCCTAAACCTGACACCAAAGGGGTCCCGTTCTGAATRGCAACGTCGTTAAAATGCTATAAAAATCTCACTTGAACTTTACAAGGATATGGGAARGGATATGGTTTGTGTGATAGGATATGCATGAGCCTTGGGCCATTATAGCCTGCTGCCCCTGCTTATTGCCCCATCTTAGGCACATTATTCCTRGATGAGTCTAGTAAGTGCTGAAAAGAGCGTTATAGGGGAATAGAGTCTGCATTAGGTGCATCCCAAAGTTTGGATTTATAAATGCAATAAGTACTTCTGACTGGGTGCATACAAAGAAGGGAAAAGTCTTCCTCTGGTTGAACTCCAGCCTGAAATTCTAAAATAACTGAATTGCCACATAAGGACCTCTGTTAGATGGAATAGGAAGTGTAACTGTTGTCTCCRCAACCTGTAACAACTTAGTACTGATGTTCAAGCTGAAGTCTCCTCTGGTAATTTTTAGTTCAAAGGTATTTGCTGCTGAGCCTCTGAGCTGTCACTGAAATGCYTTCCTTGTAGGACCACAAAGAAAAGAAATATTATCTATTTTGGTTTATAGAGCGATCCTGATGCCTAATGCATCAGYCTATTTCCCAGGACTCAACGATACCTGACTCTCTTCGGAGGCCAATGTAAATCAGATCAAACCCTCCGGCAGACACAGATTATGCCAGGGTGAAGCTGGTCAGAGAGAGACTCAACCTCTGCAAATCGTCCCCCATGTTTTCCTTCTTTAAATCAAATGAATGCAATTGTTGTGGCAGAACAGAAGGGTGCAAACCACTGACCTGGCTCRTTTTGTCTTTGCCTCTCTGCTAAATAACGGCACATTTTTCCTGTAGATGAACTGCAGTGCATCAGCTCTCTTGCTATAGGGCCTGGCAGTTAAATAAGAAGGAAAGTACACAAGCCCAGCCATAAGCAGGAGATGCAGCGCTGACCGCAGCTACTTAGCACCAGGTAAAAACTACAGGTGGCTTGTTTCCACTAACACTTTACAGCAAGAGCTCTCATGGTCCTTATCTCTCTTGGAGACAGGGAAAAATCCCAACAACCTTTGTAGCAGCGAAGACAAAGCTTCCCTCGGTGGGAGATGTCCTACACGGCATAATGTATGCTAGGAGGAATCCTGTTGTTTTATGGGACAGTTAGTGTGAAGTGCAAAGCAGGCTTGGGGCTGAAGCTGCATTATTCATGGGGATCTTAAATATTTCAGTGTGAGGGTGAGGTGGAACGCGGCATAACAATAATGTATTGTCCTCTTTCTTCCCCTAAAATGATTACTTGTGTTTAAGGTGAATAGCAGATAGCAAAAGGGGAATATTCTTTCACTTTAAATGTAATGTAATGCACTGAGAAATCCCTGGGTAAACCAGGATAATAGCGTGGCAAAACCTGCAGACCCCTCCATCAGGCAGGGATTGCGCCTTCACCTCCTGCCTTCCAAGGAAATTTCAGTTCTGTCTTTGGAGGAGGAACAATTCAGCCCCCGGCATTTACTTTTGGAGACGGTTCATCAGTTCTGCTGTGTTTAAAGGGGCAGAATCCGAAGATGGGTGTAGCAACACAAAACGCTCCTCCTGCAGTGTTCCCCCTCCAAATCAGCAGACTTTTGTCCGTGCCGTTCTCCGAAAACTCTCCTCCCGCATGAGCTGCTCAGTGAGCTGCAAGGTCCGGTTTGCACGGGGGCGGCGGGAGGCTGCGTTAAAACCGTGATTGCGATAGCGGGGGCGAYGTGGTCAGGGCACCCCAGGGAAGCGGCAGGGCAGCTGGCGAGAGGCACCTCACCCCGTCCTGCCTGCCCGGCCACCTTCAGCAGTGCCAAATCAGCGGCGGGAGAGGCTGGCGGTCCTGGCGAGATGCACTGCTGCCATCAGCTGGCAAACGCGAACCAGCGCASGGGGTGCGGGGACACCCAGCCCAGGCAGCCGCAGGCGAGACGTGCGCAGCTCAGTGCACGCACCAAACCGTCCGGCTGCGGTTTGCACTCCAAAGAGCATTTCGGTGCAAAAAGAGCAACGCGCCGGCTGGCATATTCAGACGTGGACCAAGGCTGGACCTCCTTAAGCAGAACTCACGGTTAAATGCCAGCTGTCTACTATCTAACCGCTATCCAACGTTGCTCATCTGAGCGGCTGCTGAAGCGCGAGGCTGGAGCAGCAGCACGAGTCAGGCCTCTCCAGCGATCGCGGACCTGGGCTGGGTGCTGCAGTGCTCAGCAGCAGCGGGATTGGCAGAGCAGCTCCCTTGCACGCTGTTGAAGCACAACTTACGTTGCACCGGAGTTATACACCGCGTTCGATACAGAGACTAAACGCAGCCCTGAGAAGCAAGCCGGCTCTACCATCTTCATAATTTCATGCCTCTTCCATCTAGATTTTTTTAGGTCATTCACTTTCTAATTTCCAGTGCTCCCTGTCGGTCCCCTGCTCTGCCCTTTCCAGCAGGGCCCCCGTAATTAGCCACGGGATCTCGGGGTCCCCACGGCCCGCAGGAGCTGGTGTTACCGAGCCTTGCACAGGCTTGTGCCATGCAAAATCGCCTCTACACTGCGTTTCCCTGACCTCCTGCTGGGTGAATTGCTGCCAATCTCACAGCTCATTGCCTGCCCACACCTCAAAGCAGAAGGCCTCGTGGTCTTCCCAAAATACACGTCTGTCGCCTGCTGGCTTAAATCATGAGAAAACGCATCAGCGAAGAAGGTAGGTGTTTAAAGAGGAAGTGAAAGCTGATTTTAAAAATATTACAGGCAGAAGTTTAACACCTCCCAAGCTAGATCTCAGTCATTTCTGGATAGCGCCGAGCGATCAGGTCCTTCTGCACATCCCACCCATCCTGGGAGCCAGGCTTGGCCCAGCTGCCTGCGGTGCCGCCAGCTCACGCGCCCCAGCTTCCTCGAGGACCGACCATGCCGACCCGCGTGGCCACTTCCCAGGGCTGCCTCGCTAGCGGGAGCGCGCGCCTCCCGCCCTGGGCTGCGCCGAGACCTTCGGCTCCCCATGGAGCAGTCCAAACTGCTCCTCTGGGGTCAGAAAGCTCCTTTTTAGGTGCGCGGTCCCCTAGCAGGCAGGCTCGGTCTTGCTCTAAGGGCTGGAGTTGAGGCCCTAGTCTGGGGCCTCACAGCTCTAGTCTGGTGTTGAAAGACTCACACAGAGTGAGGTTTGGCTGGGCTGTAGATAGCCACTTATTCCAGATACCCAGTTAGTCCAGATAACACAATTTTGGACAGAGCTACATCAGATTTCCAGACCTTTCTCACTTCTATTTCCCCTTCTGCAAAACACCCGACAAAGATAAAGCTCAACAGTTGTCTCTCGTATGAGATAAAACAGAACTAGCTCCCCAGATCTGACACGACTGAAGTGCAATAAAATCTCTGTTTCTGCTCTTTTTGGAAGCATCAGACAGAAACACAAGTGACTTCCCCAATGGTGAGAAACCCTGAGTTTTTCACTTCTCACATTTAATTTCTGTTTCTCTCCCATATTCCTTCTGAGCTCAGATTCAAGTTTTGGATACAGCACTGCCAGAAAAGCTTACGCTAATTCTCTGTAAATGCTTGCCATGAGCTCAGTCTATTTGTGACCTGGTATAAGTGCTGTGCCTCCTGTGTGGAACAGTTTGCATTCAACCATTTCTAAAATGAAGCTGCACCAATTTTCCTTTGGAATCTGCTCTCTGCATGGGGGGGAGACATAGCGCCTTAAATATTTATGAAATAATAGCCCTTTCTAATTTGTGTCAGAATCATTGAAAATGCAATAGTTCAAAAGATATCCTGGGGCTGTATGTACAGGTCGTAGAGTATTATGTCAACCTCTTTGATGGGTACCCCAAATTTCTGTTAATCCATCTGCATCTTGCCTCTCTCAAGGGTTTTTATCCCTTAAGAGATTCCTACGGTGCCACTGACTATCATTCACATGGAACCAGGGAAGGGGAATAGCCTACCTTTTTCTTAAATGGGGATGATTAAGAAGCAACTATGTCAGGCTAGAGTGAAGAGCTTGACTCTGCCAGGGCTGGCTCCATTGTCCAGACCATCTAAGCCAAGGTGGTTTTGCTCCTGTTCTACTACAGCATGAAGCCAGAGCCTCACAAGAAGCGGTCAGTTCTAATACAGCCCACCGAGGGCTGTTCTTGACAACACAGTCTTTAAACCAGAATCTGTGAAAACCATCTGTGAAACCTTGCTACAGGTTTTTAGAGGGATCGAGGTGCAGAGCAGAAGAAAAAGGGGCAGTGAAGCTTTGTGGCCAAAACATTATCACCTGATGGCATCACAGCATGTAACAGAAAGAGAAACCGGAGCAGACTTTGGAGGAACCAAGATGGTCAGTCCTCTGGTTAGGACAGTGTCACAGTTGGGGGATGGGCAAGGTGGTCGGGAGCCCCTTTTGCACCCCACCAGCCCTGGGGCTGGCCTGCTGCGAACGAGCCGCAAGGCTGGATTTCACATACAGCTACTGCCGTGGCAAGGGTCTCTTGAGCATAGACACAACCTTGCCACATCTCTTTCCCGTGGCTGTAGCAGGAGCAGATGGTGGAAGAGCATCTGTGCTCCTCCCTGCGCTATCAAGAGCAGGCTGCAGGGGCAAGCTGGGCTAGCTTTGTGCCACTGAGCACCACTTCCCACTTGGATCAGATGAGAGAATCTAGCCCATAACAAACACTGTCACCTTGYGCTGTAGCACGGCAATACCAGACTGAAGAGCGATTTAGGGAATTCAGCGAGTACAGCGCTTTGCCAGAAGAGACATTGCTGTCTCCAGGACAACTGTTGCGCAGTCCCACGGGTCTTTTCCTGTAGCACTGATAGGACTACTTTAAAGACTTCTCTTTTGTTTAGATTACCTGATAAGTAACAGACACAGCCCATACTGCATTTCTGAAAAATCAGAGGAAAACACAGATTGCATTGCAGGCTGGCACAACTTGGCACGCAGACCTGGCTTAGAACGCGCTGGAAAAGCTGCAAATCATCTCCTTGGAAAAGTTGTAAACCTCTCATTTGGGAAAGAGGGGGAAAAGACATAGGTTCCTTCTTTGTCCATGACATTCCTCCCTCCTTGAGGAGGATTTAGCAGGGGGACGCCAGCCCGGCAGCCCCGCGCTCTCTGTGTCCTTGCAAAGCAGGTGCCGCCCAGCCGCTGCCAAGCCTGACCCGGAGGGTCGCTGCTGCCCTGGCTTGGACCGGAGCCCCTGACCTAGAGGTGAACTGCTCTATATCCCATATCCACTCTCCCACTGAGTTTATTTTCTMGTGTGGCAGATCAAAGACTGCTGTAAGGAGCAAATCTATCAAAGGCTCAGCACCCTAAGATAGATCCAGCTCGCTTTTATGTTTACTTTTAACAAGCATGCCCCTTCTTATTGTTTAGCAATTGCTTTCAAACGGATAATTATCAGATTTCCCTATTAATGGGAAAGACCAGCCAAGCATAAATCTTAAAATGTGCTACTATCTGCACAATGCATGTATCACATCAGGGAAAAAATAATCTGTTGGGCAAAGCTATTACAGAGTGACCATGTCTAAAATCAGCAGCTGGTTTTAATTTTAGCAAAAGAACCCCTCCGCTTCCCAGCAATGCCAAGAACTCTGTTCTTCCCACTTTTTCTGTGTAAGCGCTGCAAAACTCCGGTGTTACCCTCACATATGTCGCACGCTCCAGCAATTCAAATTGGGAGGACCTATACACTTGAGACAATGAATACCACCAGTTCATTACTGCATCTGCCAACGTGGTATTTACCCATCGAGAAAGCGTGATTTCCTTCTATACATAGTGAACCCGGCTCTCTAGCCACACCATTTTTCAGTTGAAACTATGTTTGCTTTAGTGGAGTTGTTCCTGAATTTCACCAGAACAACCGAAAAAGCCTTTCTGGCTGCCTGGGCATAGGCATATGCTACTGGATATTCTGGCCCTGTGGTGGTTTGGAAAGACCTGGAAAATTGTCATCTAATAGGAATTAACAGAGAGCAATTTTCATCCTCTGGTGTGCTTGGGTGAAGTGAAAATTTGCTTTATTTCCCCCTGTGTAGTGACTTATACAGATCTGAACACCGGCCCAAATAGCTGCTGGAGTCTCCATCTTTGAAGTCCTGGTATCTTCCAGGACTCCCCAAAAAGCCTTGGAATCAACTGCAGCCTTGAAGACCATTTTGAGTTTTACTATAGATTATGAGTGGCTTTGGGTGAATTGCTTAACCCCCTTCATTTCCCACCCCCCATGCTAATTGGGATACTCATGCCTACTTTGCTGGGATGTTGCATGAACTACCTGGTATTTGGGAAGCTCTTAAAGCCACTTAATTAGCATGCAAATATGAAATGTAGTCTTGTTTTTAGGTGAGAACTACAATAACTCAGAACTGACCACATTTTGTTTTCATTTTCCTATGACTACATAAATTCACCTATATAAGTGGCAGAGAAATATGATTCAACATATTCACATGACTATTTCCAAAACAGTTGTTGCTTTCACTTGAGCAAGTTATTTTAAATGTTAAAGGCAAGAATATTTTGCCCAACTGCCTTAAGAAGGTTGTTTTATTCCACATTTCTGTTTTCAATAAATCTCTCAGGACAAAAATATCCCCTGCAGCATCTATACGGAAAGGACAAAAAGGCGTTAAATCCTAAGGGGGGGGGGAGGGAAGAGATAAATAGTTTACTTCTATTATCTTTACCATATGTTCTATTCAAACTGGATACACATAAACAGCATGTAATCTTCAAGCTCAGCTTTAAACTCTTTGAAGTGACCTGACCATACTACTGATTTATTTCAAACTAACCTTTCTCTTTGAACCCTAGGTCAAGGTTAATTCTATAATAAAACATACCTTATACAGCTGGCTTTTCCAGTGTTGCTAGCAAGTAACGAACCCCTCAGTCATAAGCATTTGTTTTACTGAGTGTAGTATTGTATTTCTATTTTCCCTTCCCTMTATTAATTTCCTTCACAGACCCTAGTTAAGGAGAAAAAAAATCTCTTTTCCGGTCCATGAGATCAATTTTAAACACACTGGAATTAAATGAAGACATTTAAGCCATGTTTCTATGCTGAAATGTATCCACCGACACCAGAAACTATTTTTATTACCATGTACGTTAAATAATCAGATCTGCAATTTCATAAGAAGCTGTACAGCTACGTTATTCAAACTCTTCCACTGGCAATGACCCTTTCAGAACCTTCTACAAAACTATTTTTGCACTGAATCATAGCAAACCACTAAGGATAGTTTTTATATCTAGACAAATAAAATTGAAAAGGGAAATATATTTTAAGGGCACTTCTCAAAAAAAACATAGCTCCTTGGAAGTGCTCCCAGCCAGTCTTGCCTGCCTGTAGATAATGCAAGAGAAAGTAGTTTGGGCAGGGGTGCAGAAGCGCACGAGCTAGCTTGGCCATGGGGGATGCAGTAGTTAAGCGATGCTGAGGCGCATGCCGTATTGTTCAAAGGTCTGTTGATCAGTTTTTTTTGGAGGACTGGGAAGACGCATTGTGGATCTCAGCCTTTGCCCCGCTGCACACACTCACAGCACTTAATTAAAACGCAGCAATGCATAAGCTAAAACAGCTGTTGTAATGTATTTCTTCTGACTCCAAAGCCTTGCCAACACCATGCCTGTTAGAGCTGTTGCGAGAAGGATTAGATGAGATCGGCCGRGTTTGCGGTTTCCAGCGTTGGTCATGCTGGAACACCATATCTGGTGTTGCTAACAACAGGGGAGAACTGTGCTTCTCCAAAGCTGCCAGCTAACTGGCTTCGCCATTTTGGTGTAATTACAAGTATAGGACTCCTTGTCTACTCCACTCCTACCTCCCACAATTTTAAAAGTAAACCCCTAACTCTGGGAGAAAAGACAAAAATCTAAAAGGAGACTGGCCCTAACAATCACACTGATAACTTTAACAGAAAGGCAGTGGCCTTTCGCTAACGTTGATCCTGACATACCCCCCCACATTTTGTAGGCCTGAGTCTGCAGCGGGTTGGTGTCCTGCACCACTGGCACACAAAGGGGCATCTCCCTTAAAACTGGCACCAAAAGCTTTCAGGCTTCAGTCTCTGGTTTAGTGGCTGCTTTGTAAAACACACGTTTTAGTTCAGTCTTAGATGAATTTAACCAGCCAGCACTCTGGGTCAACTCCAATGCAGCAAACTTGTTATCTCATCAATATCTGTCATTGCCTAAATCAGCTGAGCTTGCCGTAATGGAACCACCATCCATTTGAGATCCCAAAGGTACACATCAGTTTGGGATCAATGCGCTCAGAATCATCATTAACTGTTATGATGCCAGTCATGTCTTAGATCTATTTTGGGTGAGTTTCTTCACGCCAGGACAAGTCAACAAAACGTCTTCGCTTTGAGAGACTCTCTTAAAATAATATAAAGAAGTGGTGGCACGGTGAGATTAGCATCTCCAGAATTTGTGTCTCCAAGGAAAATCCTTTCCCTCTAGCTCTCCCCACTGGCATCTCACCAGGCTGGCCTTCACTTCTAGCTTTTCCACAGGAACTGCTGCCCTTCCCCATTCCTTAATCACTYGCCAGGAATCCCAGCTCATGCCTATCGATAAGGATCGATATYGATAGGTCTGGAAATTGATAGGCATCGATGCTGCGCCATATYGAGACCTATCCGCAGCGGTGGGTGCCAATGCCTCACCGACAGCAAAACCCGTCCCAGAGCGAAACCTACAGATGCCAGCCGAGATTGAGAGGGGTCAATACCGATCCATAGGGATCAGCAGCTCTAGATCTTGTTCCCCAGCAATAGGGAGTGGACCTCAGGGGAAGGCACCATCTTCCCCGCTGGCCCCTCTCCCGCTCCCTGCCTCGGGGAAGGCGCCATCTTCCCTCCAAACCCCTCTCCTGCTCCCTGCCTCGGGGGAAGGCGCCAYCTTCCCTCCAAGCCCTTCTCCCGCTCCCTGCCTCGGGGAAGGCGCCATCTTCCCTCCAAGCCCCTCTCCCGCTCCCTGCTTCGGCGGGAAGGCGCCATCTTCTCCCGGGGCCCCTCTCCTCCCTGTCTCCGGGGAAGAGGCACCGCCTTCCCGCCCAAGGGGCCGCCTGCGCAGGGCGGCAGAGCCGCGGGGTGGCCGGGCGGGCTG
>NW_020447308.1:5724174-5782213 GCF_003343035.1 Apteryx rowi | reverse complement strand
AGGCCAGGTGAGGTTGCCTCTCCGCGGTGGGGGTCAGCGAAGCGCCACGGCTGCAAGTCAGACGCAGTAAATTGCTTATCCATTTAAGGAATCTAGGTTTTGAAGTAAATTGGGGATTCTGGCTAATGAACTCATACCTGGAAACGTCCAAATCCGGTACTGAAGTGGGAAGAGGTGCAAGAGGGCGCTTCCTGCCCTGCGCGTAATTAAAAGTAACTAAAGGGTCTGCATTTTAGATGGCCTGAATGCCTCGTTTGTCCCACTTCAGATGCTGCGTGGCTTTTTTTCCTCCAGGAGCTTGTCTGATCATTCCTATGCGTACCTTACAGATACTCGTGATAAATATAAATATTTTATAACTTCTCTGGCATTTGTTTTGAGAACACGTGACAAACTTTCCCACAAAGTCAATGCAAACATTTATATCTCCGAACAAAAACTGTTTTCAGTTTACAAGSTCTTAGGGTGAAATATTGTTTTACTTTCACTAGAGGTCTCTGTTTAATCATAATGAAAAGAAGGAAATTGTACTAAACGTCTTTTTTGTTAGCTTGCAGATACAAATGCTTTACCAAGCCTGAAAGAACTTCTAGAATCTTTTCCAAACACAGAGAAAAGGACCTGGGATTTGTTTAGTTGGATTTTATCATCTAAGATCTTGATGATACAAAGTACTAAGAAGCAGGAGGTAAGTTTTCAATTCTGAAAGTCTTGATTAGAAGTTGCCTTTTAAGGCAAACTTGCATTTCAGAGAATGCCAGAAGTTAGTTGGTTATTCTAAGAGTTTGAAGTTCAATGTGAATGAATGTTTTTTCTGTGTACAGAGAATTCTTTATATATAGTTTTTTATATTTTTATATAGTTTTTTTAGTTTTTTATTTTTTTTTATAGTTTTTCAGAAAGCTGGTTAGAAGAAATAGTTCTCATTGTCAGTAGCTGGTGATTGGCAATAACTGTAATTGGTTACTCATTAACATGGCACATACACACTAGTACTAAACCAAGGAGTCCAACTTCAGGTATCACGGAGCTAGGTCCTGCTTCTTACTCAGACAAAATTGTACTTAAGCTGCCAGCCTGCTACTTGGGAGATCAATGTTCATTTCTCTGCTTTTTACAGCCTTCCTGTGTGACTTTGAACAAGTTTGTTTTAATTTGTTATACATTTGATAACAAATGCATACTGCCCCACAAAAATGGAGAGAGCAGGTTGTGAGCCACTGATGTGCTTCTGTAAAAGGGACCAAAATAGTTGCGGAGATAAGTAGCAAGATGAAAATACCTTCTAGTTTCACATTTTTTCCTCTTCCAAGATCAGCTGATGATGTATCATCTTAGTAGTCAAACTGGCACGCTAAGATTGTGATACCCTCCTTACATCACCAGTTAATTTCTAGTCACGCTCTAACCTTTTTTTTCTTGGGAGAGAAATCATGATTCAGCTTTGATAGAGAAGCAATTTGCTAAAATAGAGGATGGTAAGAAACTGTCAGAATTCTCACAGTACACTTATTCCTTCTGAACTGTGGGAATGTTGAATTGTAATGCAGAGGGAATTAACAAAATATGTAAAACGATTTGGAAGACTAAGGGACAGTAAGGAGAATTTCCAGCGAGTAATCTAACTCCCTAAACCAACACGAGTGTTCTTTCCTGCCTGTAAGTATGAGAAGATCCAAGAACTCACTGGGATGTCTGGTGCTGCTGTTCCTGCTCCGGACTTCCTGTTTGAGATAATGTATTGCGAGCAAATGAATACCAAGTTTGCCGAGACCAGGGGAGAACGGGACCTCATCTACGCGTTCCACGGGAGCCGCCTCGAGAACTTCCATTCCATTCTGCACAACGGCCTGCAGTGCCATTTGAACAAGGTGAGGCTTTTGCTCTTTCTTGTTGCTCACTTGAAGCCAGTGACACTTTTCAAAAACAGGCACAAATTCATTCAGGAATAGGAAATTTGCTGATGATCTTATACTGCTGTTTTCACCTCAGTGTAGACCTTTGTGTGTGTGGTTGTGCTGGATTTTCTAATGTAGGCTGAGGTAAAAACTAGAAGTGGCATGAACCACTGCCCTATTCTCCAGTGTGACTAGTTATGGCTATCCTTTACTTCTTTGTAATGGGTTTACTGGGTTAACGATTTTAGCTAGTGTGGCAAAACTTCTGATTCAAAGTTATTAAAGCAATTATATTTGAAAGGTATTCGCCCTTAAAGCGCTCTTCCCTCTTTTCTTGTAAGGCAGGGTTCTAAATGGGAGTAAAGCCTTGTCTGTATGTAGAAGTTCGACTCTTTGAACAATGGCAAGCTTAATAAATCAGTGAAGGGCCCCAACAATTTTTCAGTCGTGTTGATATAAAACACTTACACTGGCAAACTTATTCCAAATATGGGAAAGAATGAGTCCATCCATGCCAAAGGCCATGCCAAACAGGCGTTAATTTGAGGGATGGGAGAAGGCAGCCGCCTCACCCCAAAGAGGTGGTCTCAGGACAAAAGCAGTGGGCGCACCCAGCCCAACAAGGGTAAGAAAAGCCTTTCTTGGTTTACTTTCAGAAACAGAACAGCCAGTCTGAAAATAAAGAACACTTGTATGCTGCTTATAGGGTGCACTGCAGACTTTTAGGATATATTTCTGCTCTATTTCAGACATCCCTGTTCGGTGAAGGTACCTATCTTACCAGTGATCTGAGCCTGGCTCTCCTCTACAGCCCTCATGGGCTTGGGTGGCAGCGGAGTGTTTTGGGCTCTATCCTTAGCTGCGTAGCTGTTTGTGAGATCATTGACCACCCAGATGTAAAGTGTCAGGTGAAGAAGAAAGGTGAGCCTATTGCAATAATAATAATCACTACATACGGTTCATCTTTTGTTAGTACGTCTCATATTTCAGCCTTGTGCATATATGCTCTCATACAAACTGTGCAGCATATGGAGTGTATACCCTTCAGCAGGAACTGGCTGGGGGCACCTTTTCTGGTTGACCCTTCACAAATGTACAACAGCCTTCTTGACTGTGAAGCTTTTCTTAAGACAGTCAATTTAAAGGTTGGAAATTATTTTGGTTACTTCATTTGTTTTTACTAGTTTCAATAGCGTGATAAAGCATGTTCCATAATGCCTGGTCATGTCATTTGTGATTGAAAGACAGAAGACTCAAACGCATAAAAATGAATTTTGTGAGATAGGAAACCTCCGCTCTGATTGTCCGTCTGCTTTGACTGCTTCCTGCTTGGAATGCTCAATCCTTCAGTGTTGTTTCTCTTTCCCTGTTAATGCTAGCAGCTGTTCAAGCACTCCGTGAGATCCGTCTCCTTTTTACCCTGGCCCAAAGCAAAATACCATCCATACCAAGGATAACTAGGAGTGGTATAGCCTTAAATAAACTTTTCAGTCTATTCTTGGATGCTAAGGGAGTCTGGGAAGTGCCAAGACTAGATCTTTGGTTATCTCATTCCCACTGTTGTGGGTGAGTGGGTTTCTTTGTTTTGTTTTATACACTCAAAGTTGGGTGTCTCTTTTTGCTTTTCTGTTCCCCAAAAGACCTCTTCTCTTCCCATGCAGATTCAGAAGAAATAGACAGGAAAAGAGCAAGAGTGAAAAACAGCGAAGGGGGTGATGTACCACAGAAGTACTTCGTTGTCACAAACAATCAGCTTTTACGAGTTAAATACTTACTAGTATATTCACAGAAACAGCATAGGAGGTAAGATTTCAGCTGTCTGGAGTGATGAGCATGCTCTAACAGCCAGATAAACACATCTCATTTGTGCAAAACAGCAGACAACAAGCAAGACGATGACGCTTCACTGCCAGAATTTGGGTTTAGCCTATTTCCTGTGGAAATAAGGCTTACACGATCATGCTGCCTCTATAGCCATCTCTGCAGTTATCCTTCCCCTTCATGGTAATTTAACACTCAGTTTCAGCTAAATTGGGTTTTTCACCAAATCTGTAAGAACCTAGAAAGAATCTCTGAGACCTGTAATAGTCTGTCTGTGGCAGGAAACAAGGGAGAAGCCCAAATGAGTGTCCCTCATAAGGGCAGTTTTAACTCTGCCCTTACTTGTCCTGAGGAGGCAGCATTCACCCAGCTAATCAGCCTGTGGGTACAGGCCAGCCAGTTACAGCCCCGGCACAGCTCCGAACCAGTCACGGAAAAAGGTGTGAATATGGGGAGAAAGGACTGGAGTGGGACATGATGACTTGGGGTTCACAAGATACTAGTTATAGGGAAAAGAGGTATTGTTCATTGCACTGCTCACGGAGCAACTTTCTGTTTTTATTGCATTAGTGTACTCAGTCATTTAAAATAACAAAACCTACGATGATCACTTTGTCAAGGTATTTGTACATCTCACAGAATTCCTGCACTTCTCCCTTTTCAGGCCCTGTAGTCAATCTTCCTGGTTTTCCACCCACCGTTTTGCTGTAATGATGATGCTGTACCTACTGCTGCTAATGGTGATAGGGGCCAGCAATTCACCAACCTTCCTCTACTACTGGCACAGAATGTTTGACTCGGAAGGATGAATTGCCTGGGATGATGAACTGTTATTTTCACCACGTGCCTTAATAATAGCAAATCCACTATGTACTGCATCTGTTTAAGAGCTCTGGAAATGAAGGTGCCTGGAGCTTTCCAGTTCTGCCTCCGCTAAATTATCTTCATGGCATCTTTCCATTTATTCTTATTTCTGTGTTCCCATGATTTATGAGGATGCCCAGTACAGCTGAAAAGGGTCGTGATGGTGCAGTCTAGCGTGAACAAATTGTTAAGAGTCCATGAAAAAAAAGTTATTTAAAATTAATGAAAACTTAGTGTGACTATTTTCTGTCAAACTGAGGTAGTAATATTTGCATGTAGTTGGAAAGGAAGATTATTCTGTATGTCAGAGAAGGTTACCTGTAGCAGGTTTTACCAGTTTATTTTTAGAAACTGTATTTAGTGATGTTTCTCATGTAGTGATGCAGACGGTCACTTTTAAGACTAACTTTGTTTTTGGCCAGGAATTTTTATATTTGAGCATAAAGAGAAAACAGCATGAAATAGCAACCAAAATGGGAGAAATTAAATGTTTTTTAGTAAAGGTTTTTTTGGTTTTGTTTTGTTTACATAAAATCCACACAGTTTGTGCTCAGTCATGACTTGCCTTGTTCTTAGCGTATAGATCAGGCTGAAATATCAGCTCAGCATCAATACTAAATAAGGGTTTTCCTGGTAAACTGCCTTCCACTCGTATCTTCTGTGCCAACAAGGGGGAGGGTGAAGGTTTCCACTTACCCTGACACCTGGCAGGCTTTTTAGGGTTGGCACTGCTTGGTTTTTGGGATCTACCTTCAACATTTGTACCCATATTGAATCGTTTTCTGCCTCTCTTTACAAACAGATAGGCTAACTAGCAGTAACATACCAACTATTTCCTGAAACAGTTTTCTAAGAAATGGAATAAAACGGCAGCAGAGCTGGCAGGGGTGTATTTTGTATCTGTGAACATTCTTAGTATAATTAGCTTTGCGCAGACTTCGCCTAGGTCTCCACATGACAGCTTGTGCACAATACTACGTTTGTAAGATAGATTGTCCACGTTAAGTTTTCAGAACGAGGTTGAGTTTTTTCATGGTCAGAATTACAGCAGTTACACTCTTTGCAATGTGCTTTGGCTTAATGCTGGTGTGTAAAACCTCAGTACATCTCAGAATCATCTTTTCTAATCTTGAAGTAGGGAATTCTGACTGTGTTTCGGGGGGTTGTTTGAAAATAAGCGAGTAGGGCATGCATGAGTTCATTGTAGAACATAAAGAAGGAAACATCCTCCCCCTTCTGTCCAAGTCTCTTGTATTTGCTGTTGTTACAAAACAGCATTCAACTAACTGAAACTGAAAAAGGAACAAAGAAATATCCTCTGATTAGTGCCCTTGGGCATGGGACAAATGTGATGAACGGCCCAGAGATTCTAGGTGCAGAAAAGCTAGATATCTGTCACTGTTCAAGCTTGCACTCTGGCTTTTAGTTGTGGACTTGATAAATGCAGCTTTTCATTGGACAGTGAACCCTAAAAAAATTAAATAAATCTCATCACATACTCCCAGGAGATGAGTATATGATTACAACCTTACTCATTAAATATTTCAAAGAAAATCTTGTCTTTCTCTGATGTTGTTCTGTTACCTAATTGCCAGAAATAATGACCTGGTAATCAGGTTTTCTAACTCAAGTCTAAGAATTGGTCCATTTACAGCAACCCCTCTTGTTGGTGGATGCAGCTAGAAGCATTTATTCCAGTTAATTTTGCTGCCAGAACAAATTTATTTATTCACCATACAGCTTGCAAAACAAGAACATTATAATCCAATTCCCCATTGCCTTTTACAGTCCATTAATAATGCTCACTGTTACAGCACATTGCATTTCCTGAGCCCAAGAAATGTGCGCACTAATTATAGCATTGATTTGAAATTAAAATATACATAAATATCACATGACAGATTTAACTACTTTATGGTAGTTAACTCCTTGATATTCCCGTGCAGAGACTTGGGAGTTTGAAGCCTACATGGAGTTCCTGAAAGTATTTGCCCATTTCTGGTCCTCCTCAGTGCTCATTACTGGTGTGCCACACGTGTACATGCCAGTTTAGGATGGCTAATGTGCCAGACAGAAAACCTAGAAGCATTTAATCCCATCTAAAGGGGACGGTGTTGTTAAAAGGCTCAGTGTGTGTCTGCAAATGAAGCATCTTTTGGAACAGATGGGATACTTGGAGCCCTTTGGAAAAGGAGGAGGTTAGGCAGCAATTGTTCGATGGGCGGTTGTTTCACTGCAAGGAAAGGCACAAACCTGGGAGTCAGCAGGACAGACAAAAGGAACAGATGGGCAGAAGGGYAGCAGGTTTTTGAGGCCCTGTTACTAGGGTTTCTTTGCATGGGAAAGTTCCTGTAGAATAAGCAAAGGAATTAATGCATGGTGGCCATTCAGCGCTAAATCCTGCCATCTGTGTGGGGTTTTATTTGGCTTTAAACTTTTTAGTTTAACTCAGAAAGTGTGGAATAACAACATCTATGCAGGGAGCTAATCCCAAACRGATCTGCATTAGTTGCTGTAGGCTATTTCCTCAGAGAGAAGTATTCTGGGGGTATTCAAGGCAGGAATTGTGTAGTCCAGCACTGCAGCTAGACCATGAGATACCAAAGGAAGAGCCAGTGGAAAAAGCCACTGTCAGGTTTTGACTAGACCCACAAGAAAGAGGTGTTTGCAGGTGGGCACCCAGGGTCTGATGTCCTGACGTACATGTCTCAGGAACCCCTTGGAGGGCTCTTAGTCCTGTCCCTCCTGCTCCTAGCATTGCAGTGAAGCTGGGCACAAGCTCCTCAGTGCTTTAGCTCCACATCTGTGGAGCAGGGGTGACACTGTCCTCCAAGATAATGGGAAAATAAATGCATTTAAGGTGCTCAGATTCTACCATAATGGACCAGCAAAATTCTTAATATACTAATATTGTGCTTGTTTTCAGTGCTCCCTGGTGATTTCAGCATGTTTCCCAGTGTGGCRAGAGGCAGTCAGCTGAATGGATTTGAGTGTTGTGCTGAGTAACGAACAATGTTACGAGTTAACCTAAAGTTCATATTAGCCTCTTAAGGCACTTGCGTGGCTCTTTGAGCATGTGCAGTGCTATAAAAATGCTAATGGGAAGTGAATCAGAGTTTAATCCTTTGTTCAGGAAGAGTGTGTCTGGAGCAGGCAGCCCAGGATTAGGTGGTCATGAAGCTCTAAAATACACAGCTACCTGTGCTTATTAATACATTCATCACATTACTGTGGTGGATATTAAGAATCTGGTATGAAATCAGACAAATCTGATCTTGCAACAAATGCATCAAGGGCAAGAAGAGCAGCTGGTGTTTCGTGGTGGGGGAATGGAAGCATTTTGGAGAAGTGGAAGATTTCTCCTATGATAAGGGGAAATAGATAATATATTAAGTGAAAAAGGTCTTAAAAGCCACCTGAGGTGGAGGGCAGGTGTTGGAGATCATGGTTTGAGGCAGTGTGGGGGAGGAGGGAACTGCTACAGATAAAGGAGAACCACCTCCTGGCTGAAGATGACCAAGGAACCAGGTTTCACATTCACAGTGCACAAATCTTTTGCTCTCTAAAGTATGAACTGGTTTAAGAAATGCAGAATCAGAAACGCAGGCACGGCTTCACGTCCAGAAAGGCAGATCCAGGCAGCACAACCTTAAAATTCAAGCTAGGCCTGGGCTTCGTTCCACCTCTAGCAGAAACACATTAGCTGAACTGCCCCGCGGTGACCCAGCAAACGGCTGCCCTGGCTCCTCCTGGGCAGCTCTCCCTGCTCCAGCTCTGCCTGCCCGCTTGGCGCTCTGCAGGCAGCGCACACTGCTTGGCAACATGCTTTTTTGGTGACATTTTCCTTCTATTATGAAAGCTGTCGCTTTGGGCACCTTGCCCACGTTCCAGGTTTCCTGAAATGTCAGCCTCGAGCACCACCAAAGGAGAGGAAGGTAACAGCAAGAGTGCCAATGGCCAGAGGATAAAACTCAAAATGCAGGAAGAGCCGAGGGGCAGCACGACCCAGGGCCTGGGATCCGGAGCGTGGCTCGGACAAGTTCCCCTCTCTCCAGGGCTTCAGGGTCAGCTCTTCCCTGGTCACAGACACACTCCTCAGTTCCCTACTTCATTTTATCCCACCTGAGTCACAAACTCTACAGTTTTCAGTGCACAACTTGTGCAAAACCCAACCCYTGGAGGCAGGAAAGCCCCAACCTTGGATGCTCTGGGAATAGCTGTTCCAGCCAGCACACCGTCTGTCCAAGCACCCTCCCACCCCTTTTTCTGCGAGGAAGGTGTCCTCTATAGCATCCTGAAGAATGCTTTTCCCACTGAGCTAGTTTGCCTAATGCAAAACCGGCTTCTGTCCTCTCAAGATACCTGTGGGTTGTAAAGGCTGCGAGTCCTTCCCACAAGGAAAAAAGTGTTTCTTACTCCATGGAGAAGACCTCAGAGCTCTCTTGCAGCTGTACAAGAAGGGACAAGTGGCCTTAAGCACATGAACAACACTGGGCTGTTCTCTCCCACATGGTAGGAAGTTGATGAAGAATATCCTCATAAGATTACGGACACTTTCCTGGCTGTTTGAGGCCCATCAGACACCTTACGGGTCTGTCTCCCCTTAGATATCTTCAGCCATTTAAACCATGAGACCAAATGAGAGTCTGATGAATAAATTATCTTCCTGTACCACAAATCACTCCCATCACCTTAGAGAAAAATTCCTATTTGCATGGGCCGAGCTGAGACAGCACGGAAGCAGTGAGCTCCACTCCCCATTAGCATTGCATAATTAACCTTCAACAGAGCGAGCCCGGGAAAGCAAAGCAACGATTACGCATCTCAGTGAGTTTGGAAGCTTTCTAAAGGGTTCGCGTTAATCCCCACCAGCCAGATGGGGCCCCTGCCGCTCTGACTGAAGTTTTTCCTTGTGCAGCACATTTAGCATAAACGCTGGCTTAGCATGGGGAAAAGCAAGTGTCGGACACCTTTCTCCAGCCCAGCGTCAGCCAACCTGCAAACACCACTTGCCACCTCTCTGGTTGAAATCCCACTTGCTCTCTGTGGCTGGGGAAGAAGAGCAGGAGGAGGCACCGATGCAAAGGCAAAGTCTGCACCAGTATCCCAGCAAAGACCGAGCTCCCGGGATGCAGCGCATTCCTCCTGCAGAACACCTTTCTCCTTGCACCTRGAGAGGGAGGCTGGACGCAAGCTTGGACGAGGCACCCGGATTTCACATGGCTGAAGTTCAGCAAGATCTTGCCCCTCTGTGCAGCAATGCCCTTGGCCACGAAGGCACTAGCAGGTCCTTCTCAACCCATGGGGATCCATCCCTTCTGGCAGACAGGGTCAAGCAAGCTCCCCCAGTGCCCAAAGGATGTTTGCTGACTTGGTGTTGGCCCATGCAGAGACACCTTCCAACTTCCCTATGCACTCATCCAGAGCAAGTCAGGAATTGTTTTTAAAACAAAATCTTTCATCGTTATAAAGTCCAGATGCTCATTAAGAGCCTCAGTTGTCACAAAAATACCCAGAGAACTGCCTCCTGCCAAGCGCTGGGGTCAAAGAGCTCCTGAATTGCCCAAAGATTTCACTGCCTCCTAAACAAAGCAACAACAAAAAATCCACCAAACTCAAAACTAAATTTAGCTTCAAGAGCTAAGATGTATTTAACAGCAATCAGCACACAAAATGAACAAGCAAAAAACCCAGCTATTTCTCTTTGCTCAGAAGGCAACAACACAATCGAATAAACCCAGCTTTTCAACCTACACCCTTGGGAAAGGCCACAACCTTCATGGCCATTCAGAAGCAGCTTTCCCCCAAGAACACACAAACTGGTGAAAAGCAAAATATCCACTTTACTCACCATTCAGCTGATGCATCACAGCTCCTTCCCTCATCCCGATCCTGTGCAGAGCTCCAGCTTCTGCCCCAAGCTCCCCTCCAGCAGCATCCCTTCCCCACACTGTGCAGCCAGCAGCACCCACCTGGCACCCATTACTGCTGATTTGGCCCCTCCACCCTGCAGGTGTTTCCCATCATGTTACTTGCTGGGAAACTCCCCCAGCATCACCCTGGCCTGCAGAAATGGTTGCAGGTACCCTGCTTCAGGCAGAAGTGAGCTGGGGTGGGGGTGGCTGAGCCCGCAGTGCCTCTTGCTGGTGTCAGGTTGAGCAGTTAGGACTAAGCACGTGTGTATAAATGGGAGAGGTGAAAACACAGAGGAGAAACTGTGATTTCTGTTCTATCAGCTGCTGCTGGAGACAGCCCAGTGCATGGTCTGAGACCTGCCAGCGTGTTCCCTGGGGAGGGACCTGGGACAGAGGCAGTTGAGGGGGACAGACCAACATTGTGGTCTTGTTCTCTCTCTCCTGTTATCCCAAATGCTCCCTCTCAGTTGATCCATGTGCCCCAGAAAGCGGCTAGGTACGGACATGTCTATCTAACCCCCCGCATGCCAGAATAAGGCAGTATTTCCCCTTCTGGCAGGCTCCAAAAGGGAGAAGAAACCCCCCCCCCTCCCCCAGCAGTTCTCATACCTCCTCTTGCCTGAGCCTCTCCACCTCCCCAGCATCTCCTCCTTCCCCCCTGCAGAGCCAGCCCGGTGGGAGAAGAGGGGCAGAAAAGGACCCTCCCCTCTGATTCTGAGGCCATGGAGAGGAGAAGGGTGGGATGAGGAAGACCTCATGTGTGGAGCAAAGGATGCAGCTGAAGAATGTGGGTCAACACCCACCCACCCTGACTGTCCTCTGCTGGGGTGGAACACCAGATGCCACCCAAAAATTCAGACCCTGTAATAGCTCTCACTAACACAAACACTGCTCCGAGGGTCCAAGGACAGCAATCCAAGAAACACTTGTACACAAACAATTCACGGACGATTTATTTCTACTGTGCAGGTTGCAAAAAGTACAAAACAAGCACCCTGCATTAGTCACTCCCCAAGATTTAAATCCTTCTTGGAGCTTCACTCAAGGCTGTGGGAGAACCAGACGGGCATGGAGCCAGGAGAGCAGAAATTTCGAGAGAGACTTTCCTACAACGGACGGGGAAAATGGAATCAAAACCTGCAGTTCCCGCTTTTGCAATGTCTCGGGGCCCARTTCCCCAGAGCACTATGCATCTGCACAAATTTGCAGTTGGGAACAGGCCCCAAGGGGCACCCACAGACTGAGCCTCCCAGAAAACGTGGCCCTCGCACCATATGGCTGAGAAGCCAGTGTGTCTTCTCCCATGGGTTGATTCCGGATGTGTGGCAGGTGCTCCATCCCAGAGTTGGTGCTAGGGGAYGTCTGGCCTGGAGCAGCACACATAGGCAATAAAAAGGCCAGTTTCCTCGTTGTCACAGGGCTCCAAGTATATGGAGGAATAACTGTAATTACCTCCAAAATCAATGTTTTTCACCCTGAGTACAGGTTGCAGAAACATTCCCTGTTACAGTTTTTGGCTAGAGGCTCACACTGACCAAAGTAAGGTGGAAACTCCTTGTGACAGTCTCCAAAATGAGGCTGCGGGATGAAGCAGCCCCTGAAACTGGGTCTCTGGACTCCTTTCAGATATGTCTCTTCAGCACACCGTGTGCACAGTTGTCCCGTTGGAGCCCCCTGATGCCACCCCACCATTTCCAGCATCATCTTTGACTTTCTTCTCTGAGTCTGAGACAGGTTTGGGTCTCTCCTGCCTGGTAAATGCTGTTTCAATGCCTCTGAGACACAACTGCATGTCCTCCCGGAAGGAGGGGGTGTACAGTCCATAAATGACGGGATCGGTGCATGTGTGCAGCAAGCCAAAGAGGAAGAAGCTGTGGTTGATGTACTCAGGCATCCTTTGGATCATGTCTGGCTGGAACCAGTACCACAAGCCCAAGAGGTAATACGGAGTCCAGCAGATGATGAAGGTAGCAACAATCACTATGGTCATCTTGAGAGTCTTCATGCGTGCCTTGGAGATGTGGTCGTTTCTATTTCTTATCATCAGACCTGCCAGGGGAGAGTCAAAAGGCTAACTGTAGATAGCCAGGAACCAGGAAAACAGGAAAACAAAAACATCCGTGACTGCCGGAGTCACTCTATCTGCCAAAGAGGGGAAGATTATCTTACGGTCTGGTCAAATGCCCACAGAAAGCAGAGGGCAGTGAGCATGGGGGTCAAGAAGACTGTGTCAAGCCCCCCAGCTGGGTTACCGCAGGGTGCTGGTGGGCTGCTCTATGCCAAGGTTTATCTCCTCTTACAGTGGCTTAGTGCAATTCATGGGCACAGACCATGACGAATACCAGTTTTCAGAGTGGCTACCCTTCAAGCGAACAGTTGCTTATAAAGCCAGGTTGAGGTCTGACCCTACAAAGCCAAGGGCATGAAGTCAGTAAGACACCAGACACCTTCAAACTGTTCCCATGCACCTTTCCTGCAGGCCTTGGATGGCGCAAGGAGAACCTGGAGATCCTGGCACAGGTGGGCAAAAAAACCCAGAGAGAAGCCATAGCCTTTGCCACCCCTTGCCATGGCGTGTAATTTCTTGCACAAGACTTTCTCTAAAACACTTCCCCCCATGAAACTCTCTGTTATTTTCCATCAGAGGTGACTTTGCACTTCCCTTAATATTGCCTGGCCTTGGAGAAGCGAGAAGATCTGTCTAACCCTACAACCAAATACCCCTTTGAAATCACAGGGGTTTGGGATGGACCCAACAACACTCAGGGATAGAACAGGATTGATCGGAAGGAGTTGTGCTGAGTATTAAATGGCCATGGCCCGCTTACCTTTGTTGATCTTTAGCTGCTTACTGATTTCCCATATGATTCGGATGTAGCAAATAATCATGACACTCAGCGGGGTGATGTAGAGGGTGGTGAAGGTGAACATGTTGTAGACAGTTTCTTCCCAGTGCTCTTGGAAACTGCCGTGAGTGACACACTGGGTGAAATTCACTCCCGGGATGGTATGCAGGTGGAAAAGGAAAAGCTGAAATCGAGAACCAAATAACAACTCAGAGATGCTGTGAAACAGGGCACTACATCCTGAAAATGTTCCTAGCTGGGTTACTGAGGACAGTCTCCTTCTGCTGTTGGACTGGGAGACACACTCTGGTGTCTCCCAGGCTAATTCACAGGTTTGGCCAGGATGGATGGGATCAGCCATCTGTGAAGTCCTATTTGCTATCTCAAAAACCTCATTGTTTTGGAGGTAGAAGTGAGTTAGGGTCTACGCTTGAGTAGACGGAAGACAGTGTCCCCTGCAAATCTCCTTCAGGACTCAGCRGGTTTGGGCTCTGCCTGAGCACTGAAATGTGGCCTTCACTCTTTACTTTCTGTCCTACCTGCATGTTAATTTGGTCAGTAATTGGTCTGGTTTGTCTTGGTCCAGTCCAATTTTTTTTGTAGTAATACAATGATGCATTTCTAGGAGCAGATAGCCACATGCATCAGAGTTTAAAAATAATTGCTCCTAGAGTTTTCCCCCCTACTTATATAAAGTCCATGTTTTAGTGAGCCAGTGTAATAAGCAAGGTGTAAAACGGTGCTGAGCACCGTGTTGTCCCRGTGCCAGTGAGGTCCATGGCTGGGGATGGCCTTGGCCGAGCCCTACCTGGGGCGAAGCCAGCAGGACGCTCGCGGCCCAGGCGGCGCAGAGCAGGAGCTTGTTGCGCCGGCGGGCGCTGGCGAAGGCGAAGGGGCGGAGGACGGCCGCGTGGCGGTCCAGGCTGATGACCACCAGCACCAGGGCGGCCGCGTACATGGCGAAGAGCTTGAGGAAGTTGAGCAGCTTGCAGGAGAGGTCGCCGGCGTACCACTGGACCGTCACGTTCCACACGGCGTCCAGCGGCATCACTGCCACCGTCACCAGCAGGTCCGCCAGCGCCAGGCTGAGGATCAGCGGCCGCACGTGGGACTTCCTCCTCTTCCTCATGAGGCTGCAGAGCACCGCGGCGTTGCTGCATGCCGCTAGCAGGAAGAGGACGACGGTGACAATGACACGGATCCTGGCGGCTGGCGTGAATGTGGGCTCGACCCAGTGCTCGGGACAGCTGGAGGCAGAAATATTGGCATCGCCCTCGGCGGCGGGCTGGTGAGGAGATGCTCGGTGCTGCTCTTCAGGCATTCCCTGGGGAAAAGCAAACGGCACAAAAAAGCAAAAAAATGGCAAACCCTTTTAGTGCTTTAGTGCGTTGTGGCTTAAATACGAGCAATTATATATATAATATTATATATAAATGAGGAGAAACTGGGAGGCTGGCGGATGCCCTGTGCGGGAGGGTTGGCGAGGAGCCAGAGGCCCTTCCGGCAGCGATGGCAGCGGTCTGCCGCCGTCCAGGCCACCTCGTCCGGGCTTTGCGGCYGGTTTTGCGGAGCCGCGGAGTCTCCCGTTCCCGGTTACACGGCCCATGTGGTCCTCTCCCGGCTCGCGCTCCCCACCTTGCCGTAACTATAGCAATCGCTCGCAGCGATAGGTATTTTTAGCTCTTTGCAGCGCGGTTCAGCAGCTGGGAAGCGGCCGGGGCGGCGTGACGCGGTGGCCGCGATGCTCCCCAGGGCCGCGGCTGTGCGGCTCGCCGCGCCGGAGCTGTGCCGGAGCCGGCGTCGCGCAGCTCCCCGGGGAGCCCCGCTCGGGGCAGCTTGCTCGGAGTCAAGGTTTCAGCACGGGACGGTCAGCAGGGACTTTTCAAGCAGGCTTTGCCTTTTAAACCCCCCCCGCCCCAAGGGCGCTTTCACGTGTTCAAACTTAACTTTTGCAGGAAGCCTCCGTGCCCTGCTGCCGCGCGGTGCGGGCACGGCCGGGTGGGGGACAAGGGGGTGAAGACCCCCCTCGTCACCGGCGGTGCTGAGCCCGCGGTGCTGGGGACGCCATGGGGAGCAGAGCTGGGCAGAGGGGGTGGCAGGAGCAGGGGCACACGCAGGGTGGCCATGGGGGCGACCCCCCCCCCCCCGTAATCCCCCCACCCCGGTTTCGCTGAATCGCCCTTTGCTCCTGAGCGCGACCGGCTCGACGTTTCAGCAACTCGCATTTCAAGGGCGACTGCTTGGAGCTCGCAGGGCAGCACAAGCCCGTAACGTTCCCAACTGCTGCGAGGTCTCATGGTGCTTTAAGCACCTTCCGCTTTACAGATACCAAAATAACGGCTCCCCCCGCTTTGCAGAAATGAAAGAGCAGCACTGAGCAAACCTGCCTCTCCTCTCTCCAGCCCAGGCAGGACCGCGATGCCGGCACCTTGCCGCAAGCCTCCCTCCTGCAGCCGCTTCCTCTGCACCCCAGCCCGCGAGAACCGCCTGCCCTGCTGCGCTCGCCCCCCCTCCTTCCACACCAAAAAGCAGACAGCAAAAAGAAAAGGCAGGAAAAAGTACCAAACTGATTGCTGCCTAGCTCGGAGGAACGGGAGGAGCCCCGTGCCGCCGTCCTGGTTCAGTCCTGCTGCCGTACCTGGAATACGCATGAAGGGAAAGGGCTCCTTCTCCTCCCGCCGCCTGCGCTCGGTGCCCGGGAACCTCAGGCTCCTCTTCTGCAGCGTCGGCAGCCCGGCACTGTGCCGCGACGCTGCTGCGGCTCCGGCGCGGGAGCGGGGAGCACCGCGGCGCGGGGGTTAGCCGGCCACGCCGCGCGCGAGGAAGGGGGAAGGCGGCGGTTCGGGCACGGCGCGCCGGCGGCCGAGCCTCGAGCCGTGCTGTTGCAGCACAGGCGTACGCCCGCGGCGCCGTACGGAGCGGGCAGAACTGATGTAAGCACCTCCCGCGCTGGTCCGTATGGGGGAGCACGGCCCGAGCGGCGCCTGGGCAGGCGCCCGTCCCAGCAGAGCACCCACGGAGCGGGGAAAGCCGAGGGACCCGGTCCTGGCGCTCCGGGCAGCAAGCCGGCATCCTTCTCCTCGCGCGCTTAACGAGCTGCCCACTTTAAGATTTAATGAGCAGGCAGCGGGGACAATGACAAATCTGCCGTATTCTAAGGAATGGCCAAAATTCAAGATGTTGCCTCTGGTGTTACGGCCAAGTGTGGCCCCATCAGGGATAACTGCCAACCCTCAGTGCATCGGTTTTCTATAAATACAGGAAAATGAGTTAATTATCCCTGGAGATTCTGATGAAGGCTCTGTTGCTTAGACAACCATAGGACTCGCAGCACACACGCACACACACACACACACACACACACAAGTGATGCTCCTGGGCCACGCAGGTCCTCGTGAGCACCACCGGGGTGGACACAAGTATGTGCCTGGACTGGGAATCTGCTAATGAGGGAATTAAACACAGAGGGAAACTGAGGTCATTTTGCCATTTGAGAAATACACTCTTTCCTCTGCACTTTCTCAGCTCCCTTTTTGCTCTTTTCGTGTTTATTTCAGCGCAACGCGGTGCAAGCAAACCCTGAACGTGCTGCACGAAACCCGGGAGGGACAAAGCGCTCACAAGGCCTTAAAACCCACGATGCGCAGTGCAAAGGCCGGGATGGAAAACGAGCCCGTGCAGCTTTTCCAGCCAGCAAAAGGAGGGAGGATTGCAAAAGCAGAAGCTGTGGGGCTGCCAGAGGGCCAGCAACGGGCAGRAAGGGGATTTGCACCAGCCCCCCAGAGCAGGGCTCGCCGTGCAGGTGAAGCTGCGGCCGCCGCGCCCCGGCGCGTCCTTGCAATGAGATGATTAAAAGATGGGAAGCCCGTGTCTGCTCAGCTGTGTTTCAAGTGTTTAGTCTTCCCTCGGCTTATAACAAAACCGACGCTGGGACCCGCAGGACAAAGCGCTCTGGCTGCGGGCAGAGCAGCGAGGCCCCGCGCGGGAGGCGGTGCTCGAACGCGCTGCACCAAAGCACTGCTGAAAGCCCAGGAAAATTACCCCGATGAAGTTTTTGCACCGGAGGAAACGAACATTAATTTTTAGCAAAGCTGCTGTGCCCTGAAGGAAAATATATCTGCTTGCATGACTGTTCAAGCTGCCGACTTATCACCGGGGAGGTGACCCATCTGGACCCGGTGCCTGGCATGCCACCGGCGCGGAGTCGCAGGAGGACGGCGGCTCTGTCGAGCAGGGTTTCCAGGGCCGTAGCTAAAGGGAACGCTCTTGTATTTTTGTGCAGACTTCTCAAATCAGGTCCTCGGCTCCAGCCGGCRCCGTCTCGGCACGCGCGGAGCACGGCGCTGCACCTCCCTGCTYGTACGCGCAGGGCGACGCTCTCGCCCCCGGTTTGCGCTCGAGGCCCAGCGGCACCAAGCAGGGCGCTGACGCCGGAGCTGCCAAAATCCGAGAGAAACCCCACCGGCGGCACCGGCTCAGGCCGAACGCAAGGTCCGTGGGGAACGGCTGCCCCTCGGAGCCCGCCGAAACCCCCCGTTCCTCACGCGTTTAACTAGCGAGAGGGAGCGAGCTGGAAAACCTCTGCGATTCACACGCTCGAAGCGACTCGCACCCGAGGGAGAGAGAAAACCCGCTCCGTCCCCCAGCCCTTCGCCCGAAACGCCGTCTCGCGAGCCGAGAGAAACCCCGCGGGACGAGAGCGCTGCCAAGACCCCTGCCAACCCCCCTTAGCAGGGGCGCTGCGGGGAATACGCTTTCCCAGGAATACGCTTTCCCGGGCAAACACGGTGCTCAGCCGCCTCCCGCGGTCTGCTCCAAAGAGAGAAAACAGCTGGTCCCTGGCTTCCAAGGCTCGGCTGAAAATCAAATACGGAATCAAGCCGTCCCCGCGGTCCCGGCCGCTCCAACAAAAGAGTTTTACAGCGAGTTCAGCGCAACGTTTGGAAGAGCCATCCCCAGCGGCTCCGGGAATTGAAAGACACGAAACACATCCCAGGCACGCGCTTGATCCTCGCGGCCTCAGCAAGGGTGCACTCGAAGCCCCCGTACATCCCTGYGGAAAATCCCCCCGGAGCCGCACGCGAGAGGGCTGCCGCCCCGGCCGTGGGAATCGCCCGCCAGCGCCGCTGGCTGCTGCACGGTGCGCGAGGAAGAGCGTGGTCCCTGGGAGGAAAAAAGCACAGAAACTGCAAGCACTTTGGACGGGAGCCTGTTTATTACAGCATCAGCCTTTTTTTTTTGCATCAGCCTCCTGGTTAGAGTAGAGATTAATTCAGCGCCACATGCTAATCCTTAATTTTTTTTTTTCTTTCATTAAGCTCTTTGCACCTGCACTAAACCAATTAAATAGCGAGTCAGGAATGTATTCCCTGTTTGCCTGCCTTCCCAGCTGGATACCTCTTTGTCTGGAAACGGCCTCCCCTTTGCCGACGGCATGACGCGAGAGAGGGACAGGATTTTTCCTRGGGAGCGTAAACCTCGCTCGTGGCACCAGAAGGGCTTTGGTCCCGGTTCAGAGGGGAGGCTTTCAGCATGCCGTCATGCAGAAATGTCCTGGCCCCGCGCTACCAATAAGTCTTATTTTGAGGGTGTGGTTCCTTGTTAAAATGACTATTTTCCTCTGGCGTTCGCACAGTAAATTCTCCCCCCCCCTTTTTTCTTTTTGTCTCCTCGAAGGCCAGCTGGGATGTTGTCTGCTCAGCAGCCTTCAGCTGCATCTCCGGACAGATATTCCCAAACTGTTTTAGCCATCTGATTTTTGGGCTCAGGAGGCAGCGCTGGCCAGCAGGGCTTGTGTCCGGGCGCCCGGACGCGGGTGTTTCTGGGCATCCTGCCTCCGCGGGTCCCGCGAGCTGGCGCTGGTCCAAGTCCTCTGGATGCCGGGGTTGTACATCGACCTTGGCGGGCAGCGGGACGCGGGGAGCCACAGCACCTCTAGGCTCCGCGGATGGGACTTTTCCTCCCGAATCCGCACGGATCAGCGTCCCCGCTGCTGGGGCTGCGGAAACCAGCAAGCCGCAGCAGCTGCGGTAACGATCCAGCGGCAATTTCTGCACGAGCAGACTTAAAGGAAAGCGCAAGTAATGTCACGTGCAGCTGGGAACCTCGTGCTGGGAAGCTAGCAAAGGATATCGCTTCCGATCTGGTCAGCCTGGCGCGCGCGCCGTGGAGGCTGCYGGAAGGTCTGCTGATAGACCACGACCACTGACCGCGTCTCAGGGGAAAACCTGCCTTTCCCACCTCCTTCCGGGGAGCTGCAAAGGAGCCAACACTGCTCCTTCTCCCAAAGGCAGAGGGACCGGAGCAGGTGGAAACAACCCCATACGGAGCTTTTACCTTGCCCAGCCAGAGCCTGGCGCGGGAGCAGCCGGGCGGCCGAGCCCCTCATCCCAGGCTGCCGGCCCTCCGCACCGCCCCGGCCCGTGTTTTTGGACGGTCTCTTCCCGTCAGCTGCCTCCGAAGCAACGCAAAGTGATGGATGAGGTGTGCGAGGCTGCAGGAAGCCACCCCGGGCTGCGACGTCTCCCCCTCCGAGGGCAGGCAGCTGCTGCTCCCGCCTGGGTGTCCGCACGGGGATTCCTGTCTGTTCGGGAGGAYTCATGATTTCAGATGCAGAATTTTCCTTTTTTTTTTTTTTTTCTCYCTCCCCTCTTCCTTCTCCAAGGCCTGCATTGTCTCAGGAGCAACTTGTCCAAGGAAATTCTTGTCTCATGCTGGACTCGAAACAGAAAGTCTAGTCAGGGACATCTGACATGCGGTGTTGTTGCGAGTAAATACCAGCGTCCCTGAGGTCATTTCCTCGGGTTAGCGGTGAGCTCACCCCTGGAACGGCTTCCACCGTTACCCAAAGTTCACAGGCAGACAGACAACCGTGAAGGGCCCGGTTTTCACCCTGCCCGTCGAAAAACAGCCTCTGGGCTGCGGCTCTGCACTACACCGGCCCGCAGGAGCCCTGCCAGGGGACGAGCAGTGGCAAAGCAGATGCAGGTTGGTTGCAAGCGCGGCAAAACCATACGGGAAAGGGTTTGCTTTCCCCGGCGGCAGGAAAGTCGCCTCCTGGCCAGCCCGTGCTTTAGGACTCGCCAGGTGAGGGGCTGCCGCTGCAACAGGAGCGGTTTGGGCAGAGCAGCGTGAGGGTGCTCCAGCCACATCCCTCCCAAAAAAGCAGCCCCCAAACGTGGCAGCGCACGTCTGAACAGGAGAGGGACGGGCCATGGCCACGTTGCACGGCCACGCCAGCAGGTGGGTGACAACTACTTTTGCTGAGCACCTTTCTCTGCTTATAGTGGCTGAATTCATCCCTAAGGGTTTATGGGAAAACATCGTGAAAATGGGCTTTGCAGCAATCGCATTTACACACTTAGCAGAAACCTTGCAAGCGGTCAGACCTGTACAGCTCACAGGCGCTTCCCTCGGAGCTGCATCCCTGCAGCTCGAGCAGAGCCGCTGCACGGAGCTTTTCAACAGCCTGTGGAAGGCGGAAGGTGAACGGCAGCGAGTCCACGCTAACGCAAGGGATTTGCAGCTCTGCTCGAAATCACCACGGCTGGGAGAAAGCAAACGGAGGAGCAGCCTGCAGCCACCACACTGCAAAGGAGTAAAGCCCAGCCATAAACCCAGGCTATTACTGGTCCTAGAGGATAAAATACTCCAGCACACGCGTGCTCTTGACTTCAGTTCTTGCACTGCAGGTTTGCCACAGCAGCAGGCACCAGCTCAAGCTCCATCTTGCAGCAGCACACACAGTCACCAGCATCATCCCATGCCCTTTAAGAGGACAAGTATCTCCAGGTGCTTTTCAGGCATTAACGAATTAGACCTTGGCCAGCTGTGAGCCCAGAACAGCCCATGAGCGTGACCACCACACCAAGTAGAGGGTTTGTTGTCCACAGCTGGGACAGCAGCGCTGCAACCCCCTGGGCCCGGCCAGCCCCACAGGGAGTCAGCACCAAACAGCGAGGCAAAAAAGCAATCGCGTCTATCCCTATTTCTCGATCGGAGCTGATGCTATACCCCCTCACTCCATCCCTACGTCCCCCAAACTGGGCAGCGGCAGGACAAGCGCCCGCCGTGGCCCCGCCAACGTGCCGCCCGAGCCCCGGGGAGGCGATGCATTTCCCRTGCTCACCCAGCCCTGGCTGCTTCGCTGAGGCTGCCGAGTGGGAAGTTAATTAGCGTCGCTGCTCGGATTCRTTTGCAATCCCGGGGCTTTCACAGATAATCTGGGTCATCCAGTCGCCCTTCAGAAAAGYCCTCGTTTAGCAGGGAGGGTAAAACGCATCCCTGGGGTAACCYGCCTGGCACCAGCTCAGCCACATGCGGCATCTCTGTTGCCCMACCAAGCTCAACACGTTGGCAAACTGCTGCTTCGGGCCATTTCTGCACGAAATAACACTGTTTCTGGATTCGGCTTCATGCRTCGCATCGCTTGGAGGCCGATGCGCTTTCGATGCTGCAACCCATTGCTCGTCTTGTGTCTGAACAGCTCGCCTTGCGTTGCCCGGCGGTGCCCATCGCACCAAGCCACGCTGGGAGCCCAAGCCAAATACCCCGCAGGGACACTGCGGACCCAGACGGGGGACCCAAAGCACGCTTCGCATAACGTCGGCTGAAGTCTCATCCCCGTTAATACCGGGAAAGCCCAGCAAACGCAGCTCGCAGCTCCCCCATCCCCACAAAGCAACCCCGCTTCGTCCGGAAGGGCGTCCCGGAGCCGCTGCTGGCTCCCGCGTGCTGCCGGGTGCCGCGGCCTCCTCCGGCGCTTGCGGCTCCTACCGCCCCGGCGCCGGCAGGAGCGCCCCAACCCAGCCAGCACTAAGTGGGTATTTTTCTTGAGCTGGAACAAATTAGGAAATGGAATGTTTTCCCTGTGACTAACGCATGGAATTGAACAATTTTGCCCTTGTTTTATATGGGTCCTAGTTGCTCTCCTTGTCTTTCCCTTTCATGCTCTCTTTTATCCTCTGCGTTTTTTAACTCCCTTCTGYCAGTTCTCAGCTTTGCCCCAGGATCATCCCGCCGGACTGGCAGGACCCGCTCGTGTACAGCCGGGGGAAACGCCAGACCTCCTGTACTGCAGCAGTACGTTGGGCTGCAGCACAACCCGGCCGTGCAATGGGAAAAGCAAGGCTCTCCAAGCTAAAAAATAATGTCTTTTCTCTCCCAGCAAAAATCACATATGTCCTGCTTGGCCAGGTAACCCCCAAATCAGCCAACGCTTCCCCTGCTGCTCTCAGAGCTGGGGGATGAAGGTGACAGATTTGGGGCAATTACCAAGGAAGTTTCACAGGTCCATCAGTTGCTGGATCTGCCAAAGTCCAGGGTTTTGGTGACTGTTGGAAGAGCTTGTCATCACCCATAGCCAGCTTGTGGCTGTCACGGGCTGGACCTTCGGCCGTTGGGCCTGCACATCACACTGATCCAAACATCAAATACCTTCCTCTCTCCCACGCTTCCAAAATCAAAGACCCCAAGATATTATGGCCCCAAGACCATCTTTAAGGCCAGAAATCTTGGAATTTCCCTGCTGGTTTTCTTCCTAGTGCCCCTGTGCTGGGCCATTGCCCATTGCCATCCCCAGCTGGTGCCCAGGCAGACTTGTTACGGGAAAGTGATTATTACTTATGTCACAGAGATTTTGGCTATTTCTCCTCCCCTCTGCAAAACAAATTGCAAAAGGTAACATGCTATTAAAACTAACAGATGCTGGAGGTGTGTGGGGGGGGTAAAACTCCTGAGCCCACAGGTTAAAATGCTGCTCTGCTCACGCCGGAGCGACCCTTTCCCTTCACTCGCTGCAGCCAGGACCATGCGCCCCATGGGAAAGGCCACATTCCTCCACGTGCTTTGTTCAGGCCCCGTTCTGATTTTTCTTACAGTAAAAGCTGTATTTACAACTTCGTTGGTGCTCCAAGGAGTTAACACGGGATGGAAACCAGCTGCAGTCCTTGCCATCTCCTCCTTCAGTATTTCTGGAGAGGACACAGGGTTCTTCTTTATTTTTGTCAAGGAGCACCATCTGCAAATCTGTTTGAGCAGGGCACTATGAATTATCCAGATGTTGCCTTTTCAACAGACTGTGCTTACCACCGGCTTGACCACATGCTCCTTCCCAAACACAGCTCTGAACCACAGCCAAACTCAAGTGCTGTTTTCTTCCGTTTTGGTTAGGGAGAGGTAAGATGTTGAAAGCTGAAAGTCTAACAGAAACATCACCGGCAGGAACCAAGAATTTCACAAGCAAGCTACCAGGAAAGCCTCCCTGCTGGCTGCTTCACCAGCATGTTGTTCAGATCCTCTTATCTCCGAACAGCCTTCAGGGCTCGGAAACGCTGGGAACAGAGGCCCCGGGGTGAGGTTCGCGGAGCATTTTTCAAGAACGACTGCTTTTAGGAAAGGAGCCCAACTTGGGTGACTCTGCGAAGAGCTAGAGCTAACGCTGGATGCAATGGGCTGAAGGAGCAGCGGAAGGGCCGTTATTTCAGGTCCCCCTGCCCGGTTTTTACCCCCGTACCAGAAGTCGGCTCCAGCGCAGGGCCGGCCGAGCTCCCGGACAGCGATATTCCCGGCTGTACTCTCGTCACACCAGTCTGGCCACGGGGTTTTGGTCCTGATGCTTCCACCTTGTCAGATCCGGTCTGTCAGGGAGGAGGGTCTGGAAGGAGGCGCTCGTTCCCCCGATGTGAGCGTGACGCCAAGTTTCTCTCCTGACCTGCTTATCTTGCCTTTGCAAGCTGGTCCTGATTTTTTAATCTAATCCAGGACAAGCTGTTAACATCCAGGCACTGTCGGCGGTTTCCTTCGGTAGCTGTTTCACCGCCGTTGTAGCAAACACAAGCCCTGATCCAACACCCATCAACACCAGGCGCTCGAACCCTCTGCCCACGTCCGCAGGTCCCCGTCTGCCAGGGAGGCTCTCCGAGAGGAAGGAAGCTTTTCTTAAGTTGAGCAGAGCTGGGTTTAAAGAAATCCAGCAAGGCTTACGGCAAACCCACACGGACACTACCAAGAAAGGTGATACAGCTATAACCATCCTGGGGGAAATCCCACAGGGTTAGGGTTGGGATTGGGGTTGAGGTTAGGATTGGAGTTGGGGTTGGGGTTGGGATTGGGACTGGGGTTAGGGTTAGGGTTGGGTTTGGAGTTAGGGTTGGAGTTGGTGTTAGCGTTGGGGCTGGGGTTGGGGATGGGTTTAAGGTTAGGGTTAGGGCTAAACTGGCTTAGCAGAGCTGGACTTTTTTGAGCATGTGAAGACACTCGTGACCTCGCTGAGGCTGGGGGACGTGCTACGGCTCTCGTCGCCCCAATAACCGAACGGGGAGGCAACGACACCATGGCGCGGGCTCTCTGCAGGTTCCTGCAAGAGTCGAGTGGCTTCGCCCCCTCGAAGGCGACGGAGCGGCCTGACTGCGCCAGCCCGGGCTCGGCTCCGTGTCGCTTTGGCGACAAACCCGAAACAAATTTTCGTGTGACTCAGCAAGGAAGAGCTTGGAGCCTCCCGCCGTTTCCTCCACCAGCCCGCCAAGCTGAACCTTGTTTTTCCTCGCGCTTTGGGGGATGACGACTTCATTCCTGAAGTCGAGCCATAAACACAGCACAAAATCTTGAGATTTCAGTGACACCTTTGAAGAATTACGTATAACGAGATCAACCAACCAAAAAAATCTCCCCTGATTTTATTACATGGTGGCTTTCTTACCACAAAAAGCACGGTGGTTTTTATGCTATTTGGGGGAGGAAGGGAAGAACACTGCTGACCCAAGGCCATGGGTATGACCAATCATGAAAATACCACCTTCCAGCCCCCGGCAGCCCCGGCAAACCTTGCACCCCATCCCACCCCCATTGCAGGTCTGTCCCTTTAGCTCTGCACAGCTCTAACGCCAAGGTACCCCCTGCAGGGATATCCAGACCCTCAAAGGAGCGCAGGAGTTGCCAGATGGGATCAGGGTGATAGTCCGTCCTGTTTATCATCAGCCCGCCAGCGCTGCTCTGGGGAAGGGCACGAGACGCCTTGGGGAGGTGGCTACGAACGGTGCAGAAATGGCACGTTTTCTCCCAGGCCCCGGCAGCCAGCAGCCTGTCTGCACCCTAAAAGGGAGCTCCCAGCCTGAACTCGAGTTTCGCTGCTGGCTCCGGATGCTCCGGCTGTGCTTACGCAGCCCGAGCCCTTTCTGCACGCCGTGGGTGCAGGTAAGCCTCGAAGCCGTGCGGCGCGGGAAGGCGACAAACCGCAGCGCGTCGCGAGACCACCCCGGCGCGCCGGCGGGCAAGCGGCTCTCGCCGCCCCTGCGAGACTTTGCCAATCTGGGGAAATCTGGCCAAAGCGCCGAGAGCACGAATCAGCCCCAAATCAGCCCGATCTGCACCAAGAGAATGGACAGGAGGAGGCASAGACGAGCCCTCCTGCTGCGGGTCCAGCGTACGTGCGCAGCCCGATTCCCGGCGTGGCTCTGAGCCCGCACCTAACGCTCGTAAATAAGAGTAGTAATTGAAGGATTTCTTCAGGACCAAGCAGTTGCCCAAGGCAACACGTGGTTCAGCACAGGACGGTCTTTGTCCGCCCAGCCCCGGTCGCAGCTAAACCAAACAGCTGCGGGCTGGCGCTCCGCGTCCGCGGCTCCCCTGCGTTTTAAATGCCCCCGTCGAGGCTCTCCGCTGGCTCGGCCCCCGCCGCGCTCGGAGCACGCCGGCCCCGGCTTCGCCGCCGGCGCATTTCCGTTGCCCTGCCATAACTTACGCCCTGCCCACATCTCCCCGCAGGACGTCCGTCCTTGCAAGCGCTGGTGCTCCGCCGGCGCGGGGACGCCAGCGAGCGGCCGTGCCCCGGCTGCAGGTCGCCGAGGAGTTAACGCGCCRAGGGCTGCGCCGGGAAGGGCTGGCGCTGCCTGGGGAGGACTTCAGCGTAACGGCTCGTCTCCCCCAGCGGGGAATTTCTAGATGAGCCAAAACACTTATCTCAATTTCCCCCGATCAGCAACGTAATTAAAAAGGCTTAAGCGCCGTCTGGAGCCGGTTCCTTGGGATTCGCCGTCGAGGCGTTTCTGGCACCGCTCTTAGCGCCTGCAGCAATGCGCACGGCGGGACGGGCTGGCGGCAACGCCCGGGGACGGCACGTCCCACGGGGGCCGGAGCGAAACGCACCTCCCCGGAGCAGATACCGGAGCAAAGAGCCGGCGGGAACAACGCCGGAAAGCGGCGGCACTTTTCCACCTGGGCGGTGGGGCTGGATGGCACCGATCGCCCCCCGGGACGGCGCTTGTCCTCTCCCGCGGATCCTGGGCACAGCGCTGCCAGGGAAATAAAGCAGCTTCCGAAAAGGGATGTGCAACCCCCCCCCCAGCCCTAATTTTAAGGTGTTGTCGGAGCAGGAAAGGACAAACAGGCCATCTGTCCCGCCACGCGGAGACCTCTGGATGAGCGGCGCGCCCCGCCGCGCTCRCCAAGCCGCTCCTTCCCCCTCGGAGCCGCCGCGCGAACCGAGGCAGGCTTGGGGGAAAGCCGCCCAGCGCTTCTCCGGGAAAAAACAACGCAATAAATCAGCCGAATGTTTGTGCGAAGAGCAGAAAACGCCGCCCTCGCGGCACGCCGGGCAGCCCGCCTCCGCTTCCTCGCCTGCCGGCAACCAAGGCGAGCTGCGAACGCGGCTCCTCGGCACCTCGCTCCTCCTCCCGCTCACCCCGACGGGCGCATCCCGCTCGGAAGCGCCAGGGCTGGGGCGGCTGGCAGCCTGCTCCAGCGCTGGTGCCGGCAATATTCCCAGCGAGGCGCACGCCGGCGCCRTTTGCTCAGCCCCGGCGGGGATGCAAAGGAAAATGGTCCAAACCGACTTGCACCGTGCCCACGTTGCGGAAGGCTGAGCCCCGGCGCAGGAAGTCTCGTCCGCAACGAGAATTTACCGCGGGAAGGAATTAAACAGCAGCCTGTTCACGCGGTGCAATGCGCCCCGACCTGCAGCGTCCCGAGGGCGAGAGCCGCGTAGCGCCGGCACGACCCGCTCCCTGGCTGGCGGCCCTACGGCGACGCCGGGACTAGCTCGGTAACACACCCCGGCATGCACGGACCACGCGGAGATGCTGCCGGCTGCATCCCGGGTCCCGGGGCAGCAGCATGCCTGGGGACAGCCAGCTTTCAGCCGCGGGATTTTAAAMCCCAGGAACGTGTCGTGTGCCCACGCGGGGTGCAGCGAGGCCACCCAGCTGCCGGCCGTATGCCTGCAGATGGGAGTTACGGAGCATTTGGAGCATTTGCAAAAACACTAGGAAAAACCCCTTTGCTTCGGGGCTGCAGTGATCAGGTAGCAGGTGCCACCCCGTTTTACGAGCCCGGCTGGCGGCAGCGCCGGGACGCCCCGCTCATCCCCGCTCCCGGCCCGCTCGCCGCGCCGGGAAAAGCCTGCCAGGCCTCCGGAGCTAAAATTAGCCTTTCCTTGGCTCCAGGTTTCCAGGCTTTCATGTTGCCCCCCCCCCGCTCAGTGGTGCTTTTTACATCTGTTTYGTAAACGATGGATGTCGAGCTGAGCACCGTTTAGCCATGGTCAGCAGCTTAAGTAAATCCTTCCAGGGGGAAACGTCCGATCGGTCCTTCGCTCCCAGTCGCAGCCTGTAAATTCTCATCTGTGCAATAAAAACAAACGCCAGTAGTTCATTTTTTGGGCTCTTTTCCAAAGTTTTCAGGCAGCTGCACCGTAATTTTGTGCTGATGAAGCGGTGGAGGAGGGTTTAAGCGAAACAATATTGCGGTGACTGAGAGGTTCGCTGGTGGTTCAAACCTCAAAGCGAACCCGGGGGACCTGCGACCTCTCCAAGTTTTCATACAAACCAGGGAAGTTACCCGTCCAGCTTCTGGGACATCAAAACAGGATTGAAAAACAACGGCTTCAGCTCGGGGTTAGCCACCCTGGGAGCGCGGCTGGAGGAGCCCGAAGGAGGCGGGTGATTAATGAAATCGCAGCTCCCAGCTCGCTGCCCCAAAGCACGCAAGCTTTGCCCGAAGCGTTTGGGATGGAACAAACTCATCAATCAGTTATTTTAACTCCGACCTTCTGCGTAAACAAGAGCCAGCCCAGAAGTACACGGCAGGGGAAAATAACCGTCAGCTCCCTTCGGSGGAGGCAAGAGGGTGCTGGGTTCGGCTCGGAGGGCAGGAGCAGCCGACGGGGGGGTGAACAAGGTATCRGCCCTGCTGGGCATTTCGTGGGTCCCACCGCTGATAAATCCCAGCACGTGCAACCCCGACGCCGCACGGGACCGTCCCCATCGCTCGCGGCACCCTCCCGGGGGTGCAGGTCCCCTCCCGGGAAAGTGTCGAGCACGGCGGCGTTCACATAAATACAGTGTTGTTTTATGGTTATGCATTGGAGACCGAATCTTGGAAAAAACACGCGAGAGCCGGCCAAGCCTCCCGGGATCAAACCGCGGGAAGCGCGGCAGGGGCAGCACGGGGCTGCAGCCCTCTAGACGCACCGCCGCCGCGGTCTGGGCACACGCCGGCCGAGCGCCGGCGACGTTCAGCAGGGCAAGAGCCGCTCTCGATTCGGGGTTGCGTCCCAGCACGGACAGCTGCGGACCGAGGCGGCCTCCCGCGGCTGGATTCGTCCCCGCGCCGCGGCCGGGCTGACGCTCAGCGCGCTCTGAACAGCCGTGTCGAAGCGCCTCCGCGCGCCGCACTGCGCCGTGCTGCCCAGCCTCGCGCGAGGGCTGCGAAGCCACGGAGCGATTGCACAACCGGAATTTTCGAGACTTGTTTTTAGCACGAACTCCTGACTCCCTGGCCCAATCCCGAATCCGTGCGTGCGTCTCCCGAGCTTTCCTTGTAGGTCACCCGGGGAGGAGACGCCTCGGTGAAGGAGGCTGTAAAATCCCGGGCAGAAATGCCTGAGCCTGCAGCGGGCTAGTGCAAAAGTCTGGTTTCCGTAATGCAAGGAATAACATCTTTCTCCTCTAGCAGAAGGCGCGCGTTTCCTTGCTCCGGGCGCCCGTGGAGCAGGGAGCCCTGGAAAGGGGCCCCAGCGGGAGCGGGAGCCGCCGCTGCGGCAGCTGGAGCGCCGGCGGGCCGAAACGGCCGTCGCTGCGCCGAAGCCAGGCTGCCGGGCCAGCGCAGGGCCCGCCGGGCTGGGGAGGTGGACGCGTTGCAGGGAGGAGGAATTTCTCCTCTCGCGGTCTCGGCACCTCTCCCACATCTTGTTCTAATTACTTGCATACTTGTCTCCGAACACGCTCTGCCTCCGCTGTCCCCGGGGGCAGGAGAACCACAGCTCGGCTCAGGCTGTCCTTCGTGCTGGGACTCGGCAGAGGCTAAATTTAGGGTTAAGGGCAGAAAACGGGCTCTATTCCCTTGGGAAGGGCTTTAATCCCTTGGGAAGGGCTCCAATCCCTTGGGAAGGGCTCCGCGCGGTGCAGAACGCAAACCCCAGGGAGCCAAGCATCCTTCTCAGTCCGGCATGGCCATGCCCTCGTTAGGTGAGAAGGCGGCTCCGGGAGCCCAGCGAGGACGTGTGACCCAGCCCGGACGTCACTGACTCTCCAGGGAAGCTTGCACTGACACGTTTGATCCAAACCCTTTCCCACCTGTGTCCTCGTCCTGCAATTCCCCTTCTCAGAGCATTCCCAGGAGGAGCTGATTTGGCAGTGAAGGTCCACTCTGTTTGGAGACTTGGGGCCAGCCGTCTCCTGACCCGGAGATGGGCTGGGAGCRAAGGCCAGGGCTGGTGGCTGCCGACCCCAGGAGACCTGCTGCCACCGCGGTGTCCTGCCCCGGCTGTCCGGGTGACGGCTGGAGCACATCTCCGGGCTGGCCCAGGTTGTCCTCCTCAGCCTACGCCTGCTCCTGAGGGAGATCCTCCATCCGTGGGGCTGCACGGGAAGGGAGGGGAGGCTGGCACAGAACGTGAAAAGACACTTTATTGATAAATAATAACTTAATTCCCCTTTCTTTATAGCTGCTCCGGCAGACATTGCCGGCTCGGCTCGCATGGATGTGCAGGTCCTGCAAACCGCGCGACCTCCTGCTCGCAGGATGCTCCTTGCCCACCAAAAAAAAGGGCAAGGGCTCCTTGTCCGCTCCTTGCCCGCCACTTCCCGCGCTCCTCCGGCTTTCGGGGCCCGTGCGGCTGCATGGTTCACGCGGCACCAGTTTTCCCGGGAACCCCGAGCGGGTTCTAGGCATTAACGTGGGAAAAAACGTGGTTGCGCCCGGAGGAATGACCCGGGTGCAGCCAACGCGGGGCCGGCAGGGAGCTGGGGGGGGGGCTGAAAACACCCCTTGAATTCRTCGCGCCGAGTTACACGCGCGACCCTGCTCCATCGCGTGCCCAAACATCTCGGCCGGGAGCTCGGCGCTCTCAGCGTCACGGGACCTCGGCGCCGGCGGGGGCTGCAGCCAGGCGGGCGGCTCCGGTTTCGCAGCGGGCTGCTGCTCGCCGTCGCCTCGCGGGAGGATTATCCAGCCTGCCGCTTCCCCGCTCGTCCGCTCTGTTTTTCGCTCCGCGTCCCGTGGCTCGGTGCCATCTCCTAAGCCGCGCGCCGGGCTATATAAGAGCCGGAGCGGCGGCGGGGCCGGCTCGTGCTGCAGGACGCCGGGGCGAGCTGCAGCGCGCTCTCGTCCCGGGAACGCCTGGCCGAGCCGCCCCTGCTCCGCTCTGCCGCCGCTCCGAGCCCCCGCCGAGCCCCCCCGGGACCGCAGCGCGGCTCGCAGCTTTGCACGGAGAGGATGGGATTTTCCTTAACGGGTTTTAGACGGTTTATGTAGGTAAGAGCAAAACAAACAAATGGGAAAAAAMCCGCTGCTAAGTCTCGTTTCCTCCGCAGTTAACGGTGATGCGACTCTGCTGCGGAGGGCGTTTTAACGGGAACGCGCGAGGGGGCTCTGAGCTCCGCGGAAGCAGGGAGACGCGCATGGGAGCGCGGGGCCGCCGGAGCGCCGGTCGGCTCTCCCCGCCGCGGCCGCGCGCCGTCGTTCTTCAACGGATCCGGAGCGCGGGATTAAAAGGGCAGCCGGGGCCCGGGTTTCGGGGAAGGAAAGCTTCTGTTTGATGCCGCTGGCTCCCGCTCCCGATCCCTCGCAGAGAGGGGCTGCGGGCGGCGCGGACGCCTTAACCCTCCCCGCCGCGGCCGCGCCGGCGGCTCCAAAGCTTTCGCTTTAATCGTCCCGGCTCTGGGCTCCGGGCGTCCCGATTCTCCCTGCATGACATTTGCGTGAAATCCAGTTAAAACAAGGCACAGCCGGCTCCAAAAATAGCCTCCAAGTGGGAAACAGTCTTTTAACCTGGATTAGTTTTTTCCTGGTTGTTGTCTGRCTCTGACTTCGTGACCCCGTTGCAAGCTCACAAAACACCCTTCCTTTACTGCTTGTGTTATTTTCGTCCGACGGGGATTTGCTACGGTATTTCCCATTCCCATACTCCCCATTCTCAGCGTGTTTTGTTAATGCTCCTTACAAACCGCAAGTTATTTTTGCTGCTAGCTGGTCTTTGTTGGCCTCATTTCGTGGGTAAACTGAGGCACTTGAAGGCTAAGGCAGCGTTTTCCACGGGTTCATTAAGTCTGGGGTGMTTAAAATTAAGCGCCCATAACCCCRGCTGGTGTCACCCTGGACTTTTGAACACCAGCTCAAACCGTGGGTGCCTCCATAAAGTGAATACCCAAATTCTTGGAACTATGGGGTTAAGTGACTTATTAAAACAAGACRTGGAGTAGCTGCGCTGGAGACCCTCAATCCCTCACCTCTGTACGTGCGAAAAAGGAAAACACCTGGATTCTTGCTAAAACTTGCAGCGAGGGCTTGCCTTGTACATGGGGTTTTACACTTTCGGAGGAGCTCACAAGCCTTCACCTTCCCAGCACTCCCGTGACACAGTGCATTTAGCAGCTATTGCTGTATTAAGCTCAGCTTGCAAGCAGAGGGACCTTCCGAAGCCCTGTGCCCGCATCTCTGGGCGCGAGTTTCGGCAGAGCCCTGGCCCTGTTCATAGCACCCGTCGGTACTAACCCCGGCCGCTCCTGGAGGGAAGAGCGACGTTTCGGGAGGCATGTGGAGCCGTGTGGGCTAGCTGTGGGCTCAAAGAGCATCGCTGCAGAAGTCTTTAATCCAGAAAAGGCCCCTTAGGGATGGGCCGTTAAACACACTCTCTGCAGAATAGATTTAGGAGCACGGTTCAAGTGCAAAGGCAGAAGCAGCTGAGAGGATGTGGATGCTGTCACACCGTGTCCGGTGCTCCTCTCGTCGGGGTGTAAATCGGCAGGAGCTCCCCGGAGCCCGCCGTGTCCCGCGGAGGTCGCAGCAGCGGCACAGAGGAAGCGCTGCCCTTTAAGCAATTTTTTCTGCCGGAGGTGGGACGGGAAGATCACTGGTCCTGAAACGGTGAATCAGGAGGGACGTGGTCCACGGGCAGTGGGCACAAACGGCCCGGTGCTGCGTCTTGCGCAGGCTCAGCCGTGCGCACACACCGGGTTGCTTTCTCAGACGGGTCCTCCAGCGGTCATAGGCACAGCTGCGAGCTCCTGGGCTTTCRGCTCGTCTCCTTCTTTGGTCCATCCCTGCTCCTGCAGGGAGATGCATGGAGCAGCTGTGCACGCTCCTCCCAGGCCAGGCAGGTCCCGTGGCCATACCTTCTCCCCCATCCGAGGGGGACACCTCACCCCCCCTCTTATGCCACAGTGGGACCTTATTCTGGGAGAAGTCTCCTGAGATCAGCAGTGGTCAGCGGTGGGGTGAAACCAACAGGCTTGTGGCACTACGTCTCCGGAGTGGCAAAACACAAGCCGCCAGGGATAGACCAGCCTCCACGGCCCGCCTCGAGGAAAGCAGCGGCTACCTGTCACGGAGCTCACGGGGCTCCAGATCAGGCCTGAAATAACTGGACTTGTCTCCGCAGGTCTGAGGAAAGCACAGGACGAGGTCGGATACGTGAGGAAGCTCCTGGTTTCCGCCTGCGACAAGGATGGTCACAGCAAAAGGATGGCTGCTCCTCCTCCTCCTCCTCCTGGGAGCCACGTCTGTTCTAGGTGAAGGTTAAGCGTTTATATTTTTGCCACAACGTTAGCTAGATGCCCTTGCCCTCTCCTGCCTGCCGGCGTGCCTACGTGAAGGTATGCCTCCGGCCGCGCAGCCAGGCTCCAGCCCGCTCCCGGCGGGAAGCTGCCCCGGCTCTAGGTCAGCGGTGCGTCAGCGCGGCTAAACGACTTGCAGGCGAGGGCTGGCTCCTGCCCAGCCCCCTCGGAGCCTGGCCAAAACGAACTTGCAACTGTTTGCCTCCATCCAGGCGGACACGAGTCGCCGACTTCCAGCCGGACCCCAGCGAGCCCTGCTAGATGGGCCCTCCTGGTGACGTCTCCCGAGCGCGCCTCGTCCAGGATAGCCACACGTTAGTATCCGAACAGCAACTGTCCCGTTTTGTAGAGGAAAACTTGAGGGATGGAGACGCCGAGGTCCAGGTCTGCCGTAGGGTTAGGCTTCGGGCTGCCCTTGAGGAGCCAGGCTGCAGGGTCCCCCAGCAAACCTGTGTCGGGGTGGGAGCGGAGGCCAGGTCTTCCCCTGCTGACATGCCCAGGTACAGCAGGTTGTCCCGTCCGTCCGAGGCCGYGTAGAGAAGCAGCCTCCAGACCTGCCCATGGAAAACTTGTGCACGACGAAAATCCGAGATCAAATAGCGAGGGAATCTTGTGAAATTTGCCGGTTACAAAACAGAAACCAAACCAAACGAACGCACGAAATGAYAAGAAACGTAACAGAGCCGAACTTGCTGCCCTGGGCTGGCCAGGCGGACGCGCACGTGCGCAGCCGCGGGTGGGAGCTGTTCGGAACGCCTGATCGCGGGCGACACCCTCGTCCGGCGTCCGTGCTGGCAACGGTCCCTGCCCTCCCCGCGGCTCCCGGGTTTGCAGCCCGCAGCCCGCTCCCGGCCCTCGCTCTCCCTGGTCCTTTAGCACCCACCAGCCACGCCGGCTCTGAACCGAACCTTTGGGGAGGGAATTCTGTTGTTCTCTAAGAAAAGACGCACGAGGCTCGTTTTACCTGCCCGTTGCCGGATCTTAAATCCCGTAGCATACCAAAGGGCTGAGCGATAAGGCACCTACCCCTCTGCTCCGGTGGGCTTTTCAGAGAAAACATGTTTGCAGGCTATTTTGATCTGTTCTCTGAGGCTCTAGAGGAATTTTTCCCTGAAATCCTCTGGCCAGAAGCCTGGGGAAAAGAGCAGACAGAATCAGTTTTTCCCTGGGGACGTGCCTCGAAATCCTGCAGAGGCTCCGGAGAGCTGCTGCCTCCTGCGTCCTGAGCGTCCGCCGAGAGCCGGGGCCGGGCAGGGCTCTTGCTTAGCTCACCAGTTTAGACGTAACTGGACGGGGACAGAACAGGGAAAGCGTCCTAAGAAATACATCACGCCCTGGAAAAGACACGGGCTCAGCGTGCTGGAAAGGGGTAGGGGAAGGAAGCCCCGGCTGCCCTGCAGCTGCGTTTCGGCCCTCTGGCCGGCTCGCAGCCTATTCTATCCTGAATTTCCAACGTTTTGCGGTCCGTGAGGACACCAGGCACAAAGGCGGGCAGGGGACCTTGCTCCGCAACCAGGCGCCAAGAGGCGCATTAARTAGCCAGGCACCGAGAGAACAAGCCGGGGGCTGCCGGCTCCCCTCCTGCCCGCTGGCAGCCAGCGAGCGCGGAGGACAGCGCGCGTCCCGCAGCGACAGCCGTCCTCCCCGGCTCCAAAGCAGGAGAGCGCAGGCTCGCCTACCTCGACTTCGCTGCTCCTCACGCAGGGAGCTTGGATGGGAGCAAAGACCCGAGAGGTGATGCCGGAGCCCAATTAACAGGACACGGCTGCAGCCGAGGCACGTTCTCYGTCCAGCGGGCCACCCCGCACCCCTGCTCTGCGAGCGGAGCTCGCCGTGCCCTTCCCGACGCCAACGAGGGTGGGCTCAGCGGCAAGGGGCAGTTTTCCTCCTCTTCCTCCCTCCACGCAGACTCCCAGCCTCGTGCCTAGCAAAAAGCACTCGTTGCAGCCCCCCCCCCCCCCAAATCGGAGCAGAACAACACTGCCCTTCAGCGTCCGGGCTAGCCCAGGCACACATGTGCCTGCAGAAGCTGGTCTTGGCAGCCTGCAGGATTCGTGGCAGCTTGAAACTTCTGCTTGGGTTGAAGCCAGCGAGGCTGGGACAGGCCAAGAGCTCCAGTAACGCATGCATGGCAGAAGTGGCAGTAGAAGGAAGCAAACCGTAAGGGATTCCCATGTATTCCCCCCCCACCGGGAAACCTGCCTTCAAATCTCATCGGGCCAGGTCTCTCCCTGGGAACGGGGGCTCAGCACTGGCTCTTGCCCTTCCCGGGATTTGCTTCTTATAGCTGCTCTCCCGACCTCGCATTCCCGAGGAAACCCAACCCTCAGTGGGGTGTGCTGGGCCTCCTTGCCCCAGTGATGGGAGAGGGGTAGGAGSGATAGAAAGAAGGGAGGTCAGCAATCCTCCAAATGCAATGTTCCTGGCTGAAAATCCAGCCAGGAARCCCTGGGAGGAGAGCTGGCATTGCCAGGCCAGCTGCTTTGAGCATACCAGGAGGTCACTGCAGCCCACAGACGTCTCTAACCCCAGAGCTGACTTCGAGGGGSTGTTTGACACGATACTGTGTACCAAGGTGCAACCCAAAGGGAATCTGGAAAAACTGAATGGCTAAGAACACCTGGATCTCTCTAATCACTCATCTTCCTGACTATCAATTCTGTAACTTTTCCCCCTAGGTCAGAGGATCCTGAAACAAGCCCTCGGCAGGATCCAGCTAGGACAGAAAACCTTCAGCCCACTGGTAATGCTCAGCCTAGAAAGTAAGTCTTTTCCAACTCCGGCAGCTTTTCTTTGTGAGGACAATGGGTTTTTATCCACTTTTTTTTTTTCCCCAGCCTTAATTTATTACTGAACCAACGTACTTGACTAGATGGGACACTTAGGCAATGGAATAAACGTTAATCATCCCCTGCCTCCTGTAGGCTTTTGGCTACCCCTGACACACGCTGTTGGCTTCTCTCCTGGAACAGTGAAGGTCAAGTGCATGACCGCAGCCCCCATTCCCGCGGGAGCGCCGCCTCACGCCCGCTCCAGGCACGCACGAGAGGTGGAAGGACGAGGAAACCTCGACTAGCGAGCGACGCGTTACGCCCAGCCCTCTCGCRCCGGGCTCGGCTAGCAGGAGGCAGCTGGGCACCCGCTGCCCTTCGCTCGTCCTCGCAGCCCAACGCCGCCTGGACGGTCCTCGCGCTGCGCGCACGCGGCAGGAGCTCGCGCAGGCCGCCTCGTGACGAAGCCCTCCCGGCTTCGCGGCCAGCAGAATGAAAAGCAAGCCCCCATCCTCCCCCCCCCCCCGGCTGCGGTTTCCGAGGTGCCCCTGTCAAATTTGGGTTGAGACGTTGCCGTCGCGGAGCCCCAGCCTGTCCTCTGATGTCGCAGCCGGCTTTGGCAGCAGCAGCCACGACTTAGCTGCAAAGGAGGCGACTAAACTTCCCCCCCTCCCGTGCCCACGAGAGCAGGCAGCGACACGGCGCAGGGCATTTCTTGAGGATTAAAGTCCGCGGGGCAGCAACGACCCACGGAGTCGGCTCTGCCCACCGGCTCTTCCCAGCCGCTCGTTAATCCTCAGGAGATACCCTGACGCCTCAAGCTTTATTGCCCAGCGCTTGGCATTGCCGGCCAGGATTTAAATTCCACCGGGCACKGGAAGGGATGAACAGTGACGATCTAGCCGAGAGATTAGGGGACTTTCCCAGCCGCCCGTCTCGTTTTCACGGTGCCGCTGTCTCTGTCGCTGCTTAGCTGCCGGCTCAGCGCCATGTGTCTGGGAAGAGTCAAAGCACAGCAAATAGGGACACGGGCACCCAGACAGGGGATTTGCATCCCTCCCTCCCACCTGTCGAGACACATTCTGGGAAAACTGGCAGGAAAGCTGTGTTTTCCCCTCCAAACGGATGGCACAAATCGGTCTGTCACGTTGTGGCTGGAGCTTGCAAAACAGCGGTAACTCGTGCTTCCCGAGGAAGAACTAAAACAAACCCGGGAGTTTCTGACCAATGCATTAGGAACTAAGGCTTCTGCCCTCGCCTGTAGGCAGTGAGCCGTAAACGCAGCACTCGGAGCCCTGCACCGAGCTCAGCAACGCTCTCCCGAGGCCGAGGTGCTTGTTTGCCCCGGCCGCAGGCCAGCAATCGCGGGACATGGTCCCCGGGCTTTGCATCAACCGCCCCGGCGGCGGTGGGGATTGCAAACGCTCAAAGCCCATAGCTCTTAACCTGGCAAATACAGGCTTTACTGCAGGGGAGGGCGCGCGAGAGACCCACGGGGTCGGAGCGCGAGCTGCGGAGGGGGTCCCCGCCGGGCAGCCGGGTCCAGCGGCACGCTCCGGCCCCGCGGAGAGGGGGGGGATGTTGAATACGGAGCAGCCGGCGGGAACGCTGCCTGCGTGACGCTGTGCATCCCTGTGCCCCGCAGGCAAGAGGAGCGGCTCTCGCGGCGGAGAAGCGACGCCGGGCTACGCCAGACGCAGTACGTTCCCGCCTGCCGGCCAGGACGCAGCGCGGTAGCTCGCTCCCTTCCCGCGCCTCCCCCAACGCGCAGTGCCGCAGCCACCGGGCTTCTCCCCCCCAGCCCTCGCTTGCTGCCCTCTCTGCTGTCGCGGAGCTCCCCAGGCCCTCGTAATGCCGCTTTCCTCCCTAAGACGCACCTCATCCTTTCCTTATCATCACCCCTGGCTCTGCAGACTAAAGCATCAGTTCTAACAGYCATCATCGACATTACAGAAGAGCCTCCAGGCTTAGAGGGACACGGGGACCCRTTGCTCTGGGTGCAGACACCCAGCATCGTGGGTCTGCCCTGAAAAGTGCAGTCCACGTGAAGGAGTAACAAGGAATTGCTTGACAAGAGCCAATTTGCACTTGGCTGATCCCAAACTAACTAAGCAGGGTTARGAAGGATCTCACGGAAATCACACTTTAATTTGTTGCACGTTAAATGTTTGTTTGGGGGTAAAAAAGGCAGGCATTTACTGGTGCATCTCCTTGAAAGCTCACCTCCTCCTATTCACCCCCAAATTGTCAAATAAGGTCTATCGATCTGCCCCTCAGGACACTGAACTGGAGACRCCGACCAGCCAACAGATTAAAAACGCCCAGTTCAGCCAAGCACTCCTTTCCAAACCAGATGTCACAGCGCTCTGGCTGCTGTCGTTTAAATTGTGTTTTCCAGCCATTGAAACCTATTTAAGCACCTGCTCTTGTAAGAGAGGGTTTCAATTTCGAATGTCGCTATTCAAACAGCTTAGCTGCGTGTGCCTGTCTGCTTTGCTAGTAAATAACTTGACCTGGTTTATTACAAATCAGGYGGAAGAGTAGGTGTGAGGAAATGATGCCACATGCACGTTTCCAAGATACCTCATTTTTAGAAGCTTTAGTCACAAGTGCATCCTCATAAACATTACTAGAACATTGTCACTTAAAAATAAACCCAAACCACAAACTGGGAGGCCATCTCTTCCGTTCAAGCATTTTAAATTAATACCATATAGTAAGCTTTTTAAAGAAATTCCTTTAAACATCTGACTGCATGCAAAACTCACCATAAACCCTCTTTGTGTTTTACAAGTCAGCTGCCCCTTGAAATGCTAAGCGTGCTCAGTAGCCGCCCCGGCTTCTGTTTCACACACAGTAAAACTGGCGCTCGCAACAGGACACGCGCTTCTCCTATAGGCAACGTATGCTGAAGTATGGTTAAAGACACTCCACACCATCACACCCGCAATTTTACCCCCTTTTTTTTTCTTTTTTTTTTAAATTTAACCGCATTAAAACACAGGCACATGTTGCCCCTCAGACAACTTTAAACCGAAGTCAGTCAAAACTAAGCATGAGCTGCGTACGCTCTGCTCCCCTTGAGTTATCCTCATCGTTCTGAGTTCAGTAGCCTGCAGGGATTTAAGTTAGAAGCATTCAGGYGCCTTCTCATGCTTTATACCTGAGATCCTTGAACGTGCTTTGAGTTTGCATAATCGATGTGGTACATAACATCCAAATGCATAGCCTTAGCTATATCGAATCTGTTAAGAAAACTCCCCCTTTTCGGGCATGAAAGGTTATCATGTGCGTAACGCGCGCCTCAGTAACACAGCAATGATGTTATTCAAGGTCCGCTGCTGCAGGATTCAAAGAGGTTTTTGTCTCCCTGGTCGAGATGGAGCGAGTGCTCGGGGAAGTGCGGCCAAACCGGTGTCCAGAAGCGCACCAGATCCTGCCTAGGCGAGCGCCTCTGGGGCGTGCACTGCAACGAAGCAACCGAGGAAGGGCGGCTCTGCGTTGGACACGTGTGCTCAGGTGCTCCTATAAACTCGGCTACGGGCAGGGGACGACGTCCTGATCTCGCCACCGCGCAGGCGCTTTGCTCCCCTCGCTGACGTTTTATCCTCTTTCTCTCCCTTGCCAGAATTTTGTGAGCTGCAAAACCTGGCCTCCCTTTCCCCCCGCACCATCGGTGCCGTCCAGATCATACTAAGGGAGCRCAGCATGGAGACTTTATGGCCAAATATCAAAACTGGGGGGGGGGCAAGGCACAGGGAATCATCAGGGACCCGTAAAGATCCGGGGGATACGGGAGAAATCCGGCTAATCTTGTTATAACAGCAGCTCTCAAACTCYGAGGCTAGTCTGCAAAGCACTCGGCGAACACGGGGTAGAGGGAATTGCCACATACCCTGCTAAAGGGGTCCTTCTCATCATGCCCTTTTAAACAAATCACTCTAAAATATTCCTTTTCTTTTCCCACAGGGAAAGTTGTTTCAGGTTTTCACTGATTTCCTTAATTTCCATGGCTTATTTCCAGCATTAAAAAGAAAAGATAGCTCCCGTATAGGGATGCTTTGCAATTGTAAAAGGAATTATCTGAGCCATTGCAAGTGGAAAGAACAGTGGCTCCCAACAGAGATTAATCCCCGCAGAATCACTGTTTGGGAGACCATTTGCTAGACCTGTCAGATGATGTTTATCTGACACTTAACCTATTTCCCGCACAACTTGGGATATATTAGAATTAATAGGGAAGAAAGCTTTTAAGATAAACCAATGTCGTGGCATTTAGACATGAGTTTATAACAGAAAATAACGAAGCTCAGGACATTTGGATTTGTGGTTTTGCCAGGGTTCATCTAAGAGCTCACACGCTGGTCTGGATTCAAGTTTCCCTGAAAGCCAGGCTTTTGGGGAAGGTAAATAATGGTTCCTATAGGTAATTATATCCACGTGGCTACTTTCTACTAGTTGTCAGGTTTGAAGCTACATAGGCCCTGCTGATAATCAGTAAAAAATATGTTCCGGATGCAATTCATTCCTTATGCAGCATCTGCCTTATTGCACCTAAGCTAAAAGCAGACCCGAACCCCCACCGCGGGCCTTGCAAGGACTCGCGGCAGCCTGCCGTGTCTCCAGGCCGCTTCCTGACCCGCGTACCTCTCCCGCAGCCTGCAACCTCACGTGCGCCATGGGCCGCGTGAATGCCGACTGCGACGCCTGCATGTGCGAGGACGCGACCCTGCACGGAAGGGTCTCCCTCGAAGACGGCTCGCCCGCCGCCGAAGCCCGCGTCTACCTGCAGGCCAAGAAACTCAAGCTGTTAACCGCGGCTGACGGCAGGGGCATGTTCAGGATCCCYGGAGTCTGCCCGGATGGCAAGAACACCCTTAAAATAAAGAAGGCCAAATACGTGACTGCTWCCGTCACCGTGCCGAAAAGCAACAAGAGGAATCTGGCGATCCAAGTGCAGCTGGAAAGATCAGGTAGCCCCAGAGAGAGGGGAAAAAAGCAGGAGGCTTTACACAGTTATCAGAAATAAAAGCTGATTTTAGGACCGAAGGACTAATGAGATGGCTTTTTGCTCCTCTCGCAGGCAAACCCTACATTTTGAAGAGTCCTGACGACAAAGCAAGAAGGGTGGGACAAAGCGTGTCGCTCTGCTGCGATGCTGTCGGCAGTCCGGCCCCCGATCGCTATCTCTGGTAAGGAGCTCRCAGACCCTCGTGACAGCGGGCAGAAATCTTACCTGCTGCACAGACTGGATTTTTGTTTACCTTTACGAGGATGGTAAGGAACTATAAACATCGTAACTCATAAACATCCTAAATATAAAACAGTGGACTTAATAGATGGAGAACCCATTGCTGCAAACAATGGGAGATTTCTAGAGCTGGCATTTCTCACATATTAYAGTAATGAAATCTGCATAGAGACTTACTGGAAAAACATATAGGTGGGGAAACTGAGGCAAGAGGTCTGGTATCCTGTGCAGATCCACACAGCAGGATGCCGCATGGCCAGGATTAGGACATAGCTCTGCTCCAGCCAGGCGGTCAGYCTGTCCCATTAACTGTCTGCCTGTTCCTGGCAGGTATCACAACGGCTCGCTGCTGGATCCCTCCATATACAAGTATAAAAACAACCTGATTTTGAAGAACCTGAACAGAGGCCAGTCGGGAGAGTATTTCTGCAAGGCCACTAGCGATGGGGGTTCAGCAAAATCCCAATCCGCCAAACTCTATGTAATAGGTAAGAAAAAAAATGTGCAGCTGGGAGGTGGCAGGGAGCAGAAACTAATGCACAGAAATTCTGCTACATTCAGGAGAGAAAGGTCACAGGAAGAACATTCAGGGTTTGTCTCATTCCCTGGTTAGCAGATAAGCMCGACTGACTGTTATCAGCCAGATGCTCTCTGAAAACCGGAGTTCCGGATTTCAGGGGACCTGCCAAACCCAATCTTTTGGGCGCAGTGATGGCTCTCTACACTTGCTGCCTTACAAATGAACATTTCAGTGTTTTTAAATCCTGAAATATGTTTAAGTCTGTCCATAGCCAAAAATACAGCACACGTAATATCTAATAAGGCTGTGTTTGATGGCAGTGGCAGGTAAGCAGGAGCTGGGACACTTTGCCAGATAGGACTGCTCTTAATCAGGTACCTTACATTAAAACTAAGCACCTGCTTTACTGAAATGAAGGCCAGATGAATTCAGCTAACCAAAAATCCTGCAAAACAYCTGTTTTATTGCTGTGCAAACCTGTTATTGGAAGCAATGTTTAGCTCTGAGGGTTTTATACCACATACCAAGGGCTGTACAATTATTTCATGCTGTTCATTAACAAATCCTATTTAACAGGAAGAAACGAGGCAGCCTGCAATCCCCAACCCCAAAGCCATCTCATCCGACTTCCACATGACTGTTTCCAAAAAACAACTAACTCATTCTACTACGACGTGGGCAAGTGCCCATCAAAGACCTGCGCTGGGAAGCTAGACAAAGGACTCCGATGCAAAGACAACACCGCTTACTGCTGCGGTGTCTCTAAAATGGAAATGAGAGAGATCTCGTGCAATGGATACACGCTCCCAACTAAAGTCGCTGTAGAATGCGGCTGCAAAAAATGCACAGAGACCAGAAAAACGGTACGAGGCAGAGCCATAGCAGCAGATAACGGTGAGCCGCTGAGGTTTGGCCACATCTACATGGGGAACAAAAGAGTGAGCATGACTGGCTACAAGGGAACTTTCTCCATCCACGTCCCAGCAGATACGGAGAGGGTGGTTCTAACTTTTGTTGATCGTCTACAGAAGTTTGTGAATACAACTAAAGTCCTGCCATTTAATGAAAAGGGAGGTGCTGTGTTTCACGAGATCAAGTTACTAAGAAAGAAAGCCCCTGTTACATTAGAATCCTCTGAGACCAATGTGATTTCGTTGGGAGAAATGGAAGAAGATGATCCAATTGCTGAATTAGAAATCCCTCCCTATGCATTTTATAGGAAGAATGGAGAAATCTACACAGGTAAAGTGAAAGCCAGTGTGACATTTCTGGACCCAAGAAACATCTCAACGGCTGATGCGACACAAAGTGACCTGAACTTTGTAGATGAGGAAGGAGATGTATTCCCACTCCGCACATATGGCATGTTTTCGGTGGATTTCACTGACGAACTGGGTACCGAGTCTCTTAACGCAGGAGAGGTGAAGGTTCATTTGGACACTGCTCAGGTCAAGATGCCAGAACACCTGGAAGAGATGAAGCTTTGGTCACTGAATCCAGAGACAGGATTATGGGAGGAAGAAGGGGACTTCAGCCTCGAAAAAAGCAGACGGCACAAAAGAGAGGAAAGAACTTTTTTGATTGGGAACATGGAGATCAAAGAAAGGCGGCTTTTTAACCTGGATGTCCCAGAKAGCAGACGGTGCTATATCAAAGTCCGAGCCTATCGAAGCGAGAGATTTCTGCCAAGTGAACAGATCCAAGGGGTAGTGATTTCTGTTATCAACACAGAGCCAGAGCCAGGGTTCTCCTCCAACCCTAGAGCGTGGGGTCGTTTTGAGAGTGTGGTCACCGGTCCCAATGGCGCTTGTGTGCCAGCCTTCTGTGATGAGCAAAACCCAGAGGCCTATACAGCTTATATCTTGGCAAGCATGGGGGGTGAAGAACTTGAAGCTGTATCCTCTGCTCCCAAACTTAACCCTAACGTTATTGGGGTCCCACAGCCATATCTCAACAAGCTCAATTACAGGAGGACAGACCAYGAGGACCCGAACACTAAGAAAACTGCTTTCAGTATCAATATGGCCAAGCCAAGCCCCAATTCCCCAGAAGAGAACAATGGCCCAATTTATGCGTATGAAAACCTAAACGAATGCGAGGAAGCTCCATACAGTGCTGCTCATTTCAGATTTTAYAGGATAGAGGGAGACAGGTATGACTACAATACCGTTCCCTTCAGTGAAGATGACCTTATGAGCTGGACTGATGACTACCTGGCGTGGTGGCCCAAGCCCATGGAATTTAGGGCCTGCTACATTAAAGTAAAAATAAATGGACCCCAAGAGGTGAACATAAGGTCTCGTAACATGGGGGGGACGCATCCCCGTACCATTGGCAAGCTCTACGGCATCAGAGACGTCCGCAGCATTCGTGCTAACAACCAGCCAAGCGCGTCAGCAGCCTGCCTGGAGTTCAAGTGCAGTGGCATGCTCTATGACCAAGACCGCGTGGACCGCACCCTCGTGAAAGTTGTCCCACAAGGCAGCTGCCGCCGAGACAGCGTTAACAGTATGCTCCACGAGTACCTGGTGAACCACCTCCCCATGGCTACGAACAACGACTCCAGTGAATATACAATGCTGGCTCCTCTTGACCCACTAGGGCATAACTACGGCATCTACACAGTTACCGACCAGGACCCGAGGATTGCCAAGGAAATCGCCCTGGGCAGGTGTTTTGATGGCACATCCGATGGCACTTCCAGAACTATGAAGAGTGACATTGGTGTTGCGTTGACTTTCACCTGCTCAGAAAGGAGCGCAGCAGAGCAAAGCATATTCCAGTCGCAGAGGAACTCGGGCCAGCAGTCGCTACTGGACCTGCCAGCATATCGAAGGCCACAGGGAAGCCGCAGAAGCCCAATGAGAGCTCAGCGCTCTCCCGCATACTAGAGCTGTATAGAAGCCTCGGTAAAGTCATTCACATTTGATTAAATATATCTGAAAGGAACATCTACCTGCAAATAATCTATCTCAAAGCAGGTAGGTGTCATTATTTTTGAGACATAATTAAGGTGCACATTTTTTATTTTGCATTGCACCAGAAAGGAAAGACAGAAGGCAAAAATTGGGGGCCAGTAGTTGTAGTGGGTTCCTGTCTTGTTAAACATGTCCTAAAAATCTTCTTTCTGCCTGACAGTAAACAGCTTCACACATTAGCCTAAAGGGAAAACTAAATACATAACTGAATTAAATCATGTACATAAAACATTCTTCTGTTCTGCATCTGCAGACTTTGCCAGYCCAAGTACCTGTACAGTAGTTGGTAACATGAAAAGGAATAAATTGATTTCCTCATACTGAATTCAACTGCAGTTTTTTACTTGAAATGTAAGTATTTTATTTATTTCTAGCCTTTTTTAGAATGACTGTATTCAAGCTAAAGTACTGGCAGCTGCATTTCTAAAAACTCACGTTTGATAGCATGGAGAAGCCACGTGGATTTGTAGGTCCCACATGGATAAGATCACAGTTTGCTCTTGCTTCTTGCATTCTTTGAGAAGAAAATCCATGCTCCAGAATAGGGTAGATTAATAAAAAAAAGTAATTTTGTTACTTTGACAATGGTGTATTCCTTTTGTGTTTGACATGTCCAAGGAAATAAACCACATGTAGAGTTGACTGAAGAAGAGTTTGCCAAATTTCGCAATTCCTTTCACAAACAAGTCAGTTTTTTCAATGTAAGGCCGATCCTGGGGTACGGGTGAGTGGTTTAGTGGCTAGCTGGTGCTCCCCTGAGTTCAGGGCTGGGCCAGAGGGTGCTGCAGACACCTCCAGGCTCTGTCAGGGAATCGGTCCCCAACTCACAGGCAGCACCAGCACTGTGAGATGGGGAGAGACAAGCAGCAGTGCTGGGAGAAGCAGAGTGGCAGGTCTGGGTGAGGGATGAGCTAAGGAGGCAGCAGTAGGCTCCAGCACAGAGGTAGGAGTGGGACATGAGATGACCGGAGGGGGGAGGCTGGGAACCAATGCTTTAAGGATGACAGCAAACCAGGAAATTTAGAGCAGGACCAGGAGGTGCAGAGACAGGGAGGAGGTTGGTTTCTTTCTGTATTCAGCAGCAGTGAGTAGGACTCTGTTGGGCAAGAAGCTGCTCTGATCTGAAGGTCTAGATGGCCACAGAAGGGGTCAGACAGACAGCTACCGCTACGAGTCATCCGCTAAACGCATTGCCTGGATACTTATCACACCACCACAAGCTCTCTCATCCACTTCTAGAGATGAATTGAGTACTGCACCAGCGAAGAACACATCCTGCGCTTTACACCCAAACATACCACTAGCAATACATTGGGGGCGCAGACAAGCCAGCAAGCCTCCACCACTGGAATTTTCACAAGAGATCAAAAAAAGTTGGCCAGTGCTACTGGATGAAAACTCAATCCAGAATTCAAACACACACTCAAGTGTGGTTTCTCTTCTCCTACCACTCAATTCCCTCTAATGTGTATGAAGCAGGTTCTGATCTAGATCTATTCTGAGCCCCATCTACAGCTCACTAAGGCAAAGGGAACCTTTCAGTAGCCTTTAGCAAGCTTTGGAACAGGTTCTCAGTTCAAACAGAGCATCTCAGGCATTAAGGACAGAGCTGTGCTGAACTCTGTGCCTATGCAGCCCAATTTATGGTTAAAAAGGTAAATTATAAAGGGGGGGGAAGAGAACAATAATCTATGTTCTTATGCAAATTGTCAATTATCAAAGAGAAACAGAAAAGGAAGAGCTGTGGAATACTCTGGCACACCATCTTCATACCAATGAATTTAGACTTTGTGTGTTTTCTTTTGTGTCTAGTCTGCCGTGATGGTTTGGCATGAGCTCAGRCCAAGGCAGCCAGTGGGGAGCATTAGCTCGGACCTTCCCACAGAGCTCTTGGCTTGTGTTGCAGACTAGCAGAGAACTGTCTCTTCCCTCCACTCCCCTCCTCCTCTGCAGGGACAGGCAGCCAAAACCTGGTCTTGATTTCATCACTTTGAGGGTGAAATARCACAAATAATTTCTGCAGACCAACCCAGGAATTACATGGATGAAAACAGGCTCAGGATCTGCTCCCTGTGCTGCTGCATGTGGGCTCACCAGAGCCAAACAYTGCAGAGTTTAAGGCTTTTTCTTTTGGGGGAAAAACTTCTGTTTAATAGCAATGAAATGGTCACAGCCTTAAGGCCTAAAATTCTGTCTATCCATGAAACAGGAAGAAGCTCTGCAAGTTTCCCCAAACTGTCCCCCCACTGCAGCTCAACTCTGACTTGGAGGAACAAACTAATCTCTGCGCTCACCAAGTCCCTGAGCTCTCAGGGGAGGCTGCTGACAGATTACAATGGATAACGAGCAAGACAGGTTTCAAACACGGCTGCTTACACACTATTAACAGAAAACAACCTTGGCCCAACGACCACCACACAGTGCTAACACTTCTTCATTACTGATGAGCCACCATTCCAAATCCATTAAGCAAATTTATCTAGGAGAAAAACTAAACAGGTCCTAGCTTCCACCTYGCATAGACAGGTTTTATGCTATAGTTCAGTGTCAATTCCGAATTCTGCAGCTCCTGAACGCTTGTGTTTACAGTCARTGTAGTGCGCAGCATCCTTTCAGCAACCCGAAACGTAAACCACACTCCCACATATCACAAAAGGAGAGCATCAGCTAGAGGAATGCAGGAACACTGTGACTCAGCTCCTCCCTCTGCCTTGGCTTTCAGACCACCAACCTTGAGAAACAGTCTGAAAGAGGAGACATGGCTCCTAAACATCAGTAGGTTAGGCTAATGGCAAAGCATCTTCTATTAAGGTCACATAGTTTCCAACCCTTAGATAAAGCCAATGCCCTATCCCTCCTCCTCTTTTCAACAGAGGAAAAAAATACTGCCTCCCAGAAGCTATCAAGCTGCCAGCAGTCAGGATAAACAACACGAGGAGGGAGATTCTCATCTAGTCTCAACCTTCAAATCATTCACAGATTTTTGTAATCTGCTTTTTGAAAAGGCTCAGGTGTACCTGTAAATATAGTCGCTTACACTTTTTGTTTACTTGTAATTTATTCAGCAGTAAACAGGAATAAAGAAGATTCCTAAGGAGAAGGGGGAGTAGTAGGGTTTCTGATTATGGAACAGATGCATCTAACTGCTAATCATCAGCATATTAGGAAATATCACTCCCCCTATTTACTTGAAACTGAAGATGACATCATCCCTATCCAACACCAGAGCCCTTCTGGTGTTCAAAAGCTTTGAAGGTCTACCAGTAATTTGGCTTCAGGGATCTTAAACTAAGCTTAGTGGATATTGGCCTAGGAATACCTTTGCTACTTCTTCTCTCTCCTGTGAGAGAACAGCTGTTTTATTTCACTAGTATCAATTTTMAATTGCTACGGTGGCTGTGCTTGACCTCAGCAGCGATACTGGGAATTGAATCAGAATGTCTATATTCCAGAGTCAGCCTTGACATGCTGCTCCACACCTCATCAGCAAACGCCCCATTTTTGTTATGYGGGCTCTGCAAAAATAATCATTACCTACTGGGTTAAATCCCTACTGAGCTAGGTGAAGGCAAAGTTTCCAAAGAGGCATTTTGACTAAAAGCTGCCTGGGGAACACCAATTCCCTTTAAAGCTTCTTTACCATGTCATAAATAGTATGCCAAAGATTTTCTCCATAAAAATAAATACATTTTACTCTCTTTTCCTCCATAAAATTATTGGAGTAAAGATGTGCATTTTCACAGCTAGGACATTAACTGTTAATCAAAAAAAACTGTCCAACCTTTGATATCTTACTATATAGAAAGGAATTCTGAGAAGCTTTAAAGCAAATTCTGCACAGATCAAAAAAATTAAATTACATGCACAAATAATGTATCCTGGCTACAACATGATTTAAACATTATTTGGTATTAAAGAACTAACTGAAGACATTGAGCTAGATTTTAATTTCATATTTTGCCCAGCTGACAGTTTTTCCCCTAAAAGAGATGCAGAGAGCACCATCTACTGGGTTGTGACTGTACTTCACTTCCAACTCCCAGAAGACGCATGGAAACTCTTTGCTGTTACTATATGCTTTAGTTAGGACTGAAATTACCACTTGCCAGCAGTGACCAACGAGATTTCACACCAGGTGCAATGCACAACTGTCACCAAGAGATGTAGGAATTGCCCTACAAGTTCTCTCTAATGCTAACATCTAATACAGACATTGCTACGTGTCATTTTGGAGACGCAYGCAAGGCTACGCTGTGCGTACCACTCTGACCAAAAGGTTCTGCTCTGTGAATAACAACAATGCAAAAGACGGGAATAGCATTTTTGCTGAATTCTGAAGTTGCTTCAAAGGATCTTTCTTTGGACCCACACCAGGCTACAGATATATTATAAAAAATATATATATATATGTATATAAAAAAAAAAGCAGTGGAACCATCAAGGAATTTTCTCAAATATCATTCCTACGAACACAGCAGATGAATTAACATTTTGGTCATCTGAAAACTTTTTTGTACATTCTTCATTTCTCTACTAATTCAGCTTCTGACACAATTCATGTGTGAAGCCGGACTTCTAACATACAGCTGGATTAGTGTCAAAAACCTCACTACCTGTTGGGAAGCAGCTTTAAAGAAAGTGTTTTTATCCTCAAACATCCTCACTTTGAAGCATTGGAAACTGATGCCTGTGAGTTTTTTTAAAGAAAATAATAACATTAATAATGAAAAATTCCTAGAAGCTCCAAGTGGGAAAACACAAGGCAAGCTGGCATAAAATCCAGATTGATGATTTCAGTGAGGTAACAAAGACACAAAAAACACCAAACACCTACCATCTACAAAAACAAACAAACAAACAMACACCCCCTATCCACTCTATCAGCATAGGCTGTTATCTAACCTCTCACAGAAAGGCTAATCCGAACAGATTAAAGCAAAACGACATCACAGCCTTCACTTGCAAGTAGCAGATGGGAGGGAGCAAGGCATTAAAATATAACATTTGCTTGAAAACAGCTGTCAATTTTTAAATTTCTGCAGCACAAATCCCACCCTTAAGTCTGCAGTCAAAGTCAAAGGAATTCTCCATAGGGGCCTGACTTTCACCTTACAGTTGTTTCCAGGTTTTGACTCTGATTCACGGGCCTGGAATTCATGTGTTCTGCAAAACCTGTCAGAGGCAAATTAATTATTGGACTAATGGCAAAGAAAGAAAAATACTGCAGCATCTGCTCTAACAGATGCTTCTTTAAAAGCATTTTATCCATGTTATATAACACTTTTTTTCCTGAATTTTGTTTTTTTTACATTGAGTCTCACTCAAGTGTGTAAAACTCCTGCCACCTTGATATAAACCCTGTTCAGAATAAATTCAACACACGACTTCAGCCTTAAATTTCAGACACGAGTCCTTGAAAAGACATGAATGCATTGAAAAGTCTCATCAGCCAAAAGGACATGTGGAAGAGTCTTAAGCACAAAGCGCTGGCATTTATTGATGAGCATGAGGAAAATGGAGCCTTAGTGACAGCCAAGCCTACACAACTTCTGCAATTTTTTTTTTCTTTTAGGTTTCCAAATTTTCGTGATAATTCTGTAAATATGAAGCTAATGGAATGGTGCCTCATCAAGTCTGAATAGCTCCAGTGGCTCTGCTTTTACTTCTCTGGCACTCTGAAAAACTAGAGCTGCTCCAAAGGTCTGCCTGTTTTTTTTTGTTTTGCTGTCACCCTCATAGTGCCACATTACTTCTAAGACAGGAAAAAAAATAGAAAAATAGTCATCAGTTCTGGGGTTCTTCACATGAAATACTCCTCCTTACACCTGCCTGTAAACCAAAGGCAGGCTGAGGAAAAGCTTGGAGCAGATAACTCATCAGGTAAAAACTTCTATCATCAGAGATAAAATACAACAATAGAATATGAATTTTCTGGGTAGATGTCACACAAATATTAGTTGTGACACATATTCTAAGATATGACAACAAAAAAAAGAGAAGGAAGAGATGGCAATCAAAATATAATAAAGGTAGGAAATTGATAGGAAAATTGATAAGAAAAGCTACGTACTATCAACAGCATTTTCAAACTCAGAAGGCCCAAATAAACAACAGGGTGTTCCTAAGAGAACTGGATTAAGAGATCTCCGATTACCAATAAACCCTTTCTAAATCTGAGATTTAGTGAAACTGAATTCCAGCAGACTGAAAAAGTACTGGTAAACTGACACTAGACAAAGAGACCATGCAGGAAGATACAGATAAATGAGCCAGCTGGCAATGACTATTGGGTCAAGCAAAAAAGACAAAAACTCTTGAGTTTCCATGAATCCAGAACAACTGTGCCATTTCAGATGACCAGATTTTTTGAGTCCATTGCAAAGTTGTTCAGGGAGATTATAACAGAAGTGACAAAAATGCAGGTACAGTAGAGTTCTGATGGGGATTCAACTTGTAGTACTACAAGATATTACAACTAAAGAATCAGCAATATGGAATATCAATAAAGTCCATTAGCCAGTTCTTAATCCAATTAATTGAAATTATCTAATAGTGCAACATGGAGGAATTCTCTTTGTATAAGATCAACAGTTTGAGATTATTCAGTATTTCCATCAAGCACCTGAAAGCTGCTTGTCACAGAGTAAAGTTACTGATAGTAAAAGAAAACACTTAACTAAGAATAGAAAGCTAAAAAGGAAAGGCTGATCATATGGAACGACAGACTGCTCAGGAAACCCCACATAGCAAATAAAACTGACAAAGATGCTTGACCAAGGCACACAGCTCCAGGTATGGCATTGTATCAACAGCCTGAGGTCAAATTCCAGTCATAAGCAAGGGACAACTGTGTGTGTTAAGAGTAGTTAACTCTAAGAAAACTATCGTGTGTAGGAAGAGATACTCCATCTGTCGTTTCTGCAGATGCCCCTAGCTAAGGCATAAGTTACTTGTCTCAACATGGGAATACAGGAGTAAAGTTTAAGGGTTCACAAGAACATCAAACTAGACAATCTGAGAGTTTCAGTTAGCATTAAACTCAGAGGTGGAGCAGATATCCTAGACAAATCCCAACTGTTAAATTCACCAGAAAATATTCCACTGATACATATGACAAAGCTATAACTAAAAGACAGAATGGATACTCTTTTGCAAGAAATGCTATCAGTGATGAAGACATCAGACAAATGACTTGCAGTGAAACTGGCTTCTGTCCTTAGGACTCCGCTTTTGTTAAACTATGTAAAAATTAGAGAGAAGCAAGTGATTTTAAAATTTCCAGATTAAAGTAATTGTGTACAATTTATGCTTCAAGAAAGTTACACTGAAACTCCCTCCAAATAAAGTAAAAACATTGTACAAAAATAAATTTATTACCCAACAGCAGAAACAGGAATTTATTCAGTCTTCAGCATTCACAGAGATTCTCTGAAAAAAATGAAGGTTGTCAGAAACCCACAATGAAAACATGCAGGTGATAGCAAGCTCAAACCTTCTGGACAGGAAAACCAAGTTTACTGTTATGAGGTGGGTATTAAAATATTTTATATTACTATTAACTTACGGACATCCTTTTCAACATTTTCAAATACGTTTATTGTTTTGTATCCTGTGCCAATATTTTCCTCTCTTTCAGAGTTTTTTTTGCTGTGTTAAGTTCGAGTGTTTGAAATCTGCATTCCTGATGAACTGTTTTTGAGTTCTGCTGGAACCAAGAGTGCATATATCCATTATAGAAGTCAACTGCTGTAAGTTTCTTCTTTAAGACAACTGTTTTGATTCCAACCCAGCCTTCCTAAAAAACAATAATAAAAATAACTTGGCAGAAGCTCCTTCCAAATTTTAAAAGAATGATCTTTAGCTCTTACTAGGTTGACTATATGTTACAGAACATGTTTTATTTAATGTTATCAAGTTTATATTAGGAGTCAAATTGTCACTTGCAAATGAAAAGCCTGTTAGTTGAAATTAAGAGTTCTTCAAAGTATCAAATAAAAAGACTGATTCTAATCTAAACCAGTTTTGTGGATAATGATAAACAAATAAGACAAAAGTTAACAAGCAAATATTAAAAAAAATTTCATCTTCAGGGCAGTGCATACAAAATAAAGGCAAAAAAACCTACCTTGCAACGAGCTATCAGTGTTTGGGACAGTTTATGGTATAGCAGTGAACCAGGAACAGCTCCATGGTCATTTAACACTTGATCTGAAAACAAAGAGAGACTGTCTTGCATTTTATGTAAATAAGTTAAAAAAAAAAAGTTTGAAGCACTATTACGTCTCTTTGAAACAGGGTAGTTATCTCAAACTGTTATGTTGCTCAAAAATATTCTACTGTTTTCCGTGCTGTATTTTACCCAAATGAGTAGGAGAGAATGAGAACAGGATGGAAGTGACTCATGAACAGCAGTCACTCTCCAGCACTGCTCCCTGTCTCATCCACAAACACTCATCAAGCCCTCCGTACTCTTGTAGATACCGCCAGAGCCCCCAAGGCTCTCAAACTTACAGGCTACTACGGAAAATGATTTCAGCAAGAATACACAGGGATGGCTTCCCTTGTGAGAGATCCTCGGACAATGGCATTAAAAGAGGATCTCCTGACTAATTAGAGGATTAGAATCCCCTAATCTCAGGATTCACAGGACTATGCCTGCTCCTCCTTCAACATCATCACTAAGCTGGAATGTCTTTAAATTCCATCTTACGCTCAGGGTGTAAGAAGTTTCTGTGCCCCAGGATGAGAATATTTGAGGTTGACTTAGTCCTACTGGAGTTTCAGAAATCAGTTATTTAAATAAAATCATTGTCTAGTAAAACTGTGAATGGTCTTCAAGTTAAGTTAAATTCTTGTGGCTTTTTAAACATTAACAGATTAATTTAAAAGTAAATACCAGCAAAACCAGGGATATTATGCACTTCCACAAAATCCAGAAGTTTAACAGTACTACCCTTCCAGAGCGTCTGCAAAGGAAACTGGAAACAGAAGCAGATGACACACTGAGAATATTTTCATGATTTCCAGGTAACTGTCTAGTTTTTTTTCTTATGCAAGATACCTGTGATAATAGCATTAGGGGAAAGTTTAGGTATTAGGTCCAGATAAAAGACTCTTAACTATATCTAGTTTTCCAAGTTCTTCATCGCCTTAACAAGCAAACTACTAGCATGTGCATTCATAAGTTAAGCAACTACCTACAGTAGGTGTTTGATTGCACTATATACTGTTATGCAAAGATAACTTTATAGCATTCCGAAATCCCCTCAAGTGTATCGGAAGATAACTCAGAGCTAAGGAAACAAAACAAAACTATTAAGCTAATTTCAGACTTGGGATCAAGCTCAAGAAAATTCTGCTCAGCTCTAACTCCATCTCTGACACTAAACTGCCCCGGCATTTTAAACAGATTCTAGGTAGAAGCTAAAATAACTAAATAGCCTCTGAGTTTTAGTTATTAGTTAATATATAAACCAAAGACAGACCTGCTGGAGGACAGAAGGACAGGTTAGAAAAAAAAAAAACAAACAAAAAAAGCCGCTGCCTTACCATACTTCCTATGGCACGATGCAGTTGTATTATTTGCACAGCCGTTTGCTCTTCCCATTTTATACAACTCTTAGCTATAGTTATTTTAGGAGCTAGAAAAATAAAACAAGGAAGTAGAAGACTTGATATCTTGTTTTGCACCTTTTTGCAAACAAATAGCTGTACTGACTTTATCCCAGTCAATGGCAGGTTTACAGTCTAGCCATAGGCACCGTATACAGCCACTAGAGAAAAGCAGATTTCTTAAAAGTCTTAAGTTGGCTTATTTATATGCTCTATTCTGAGTTGTCCTCTTATTTACCCGTTGCATTGCAAACTGGTGACTGACGTTTACAAGCACAGCTGAGCGCTTTTGTTAGTGCTGCAAACATAAAGAATAAGAAACTGGCTCAGATTTTGTGACATTGCTAGCCATTTTCGTATTGCATGTGTAACTGGAAAAAACAGTAACGTAGCAAGTCTGAAGAAGAATTCTGAAGCATTCTTCCCTCTGTATGATTTTTTGTTTTTTTAAAGCACAGAAGGCAACGAAGGGACCATATTGAGCAAGATATCTGAAAAATATAACCCAGCACAGCAGGAAGCAACTTAACTTCTCCAGCGGATAAAACAAAAGAAGAAAGTCTGAATGAGTTGCATTAAATATGATATGTACCTACCAAACGTTACCCCTTCTTTTGGTTGCTCTTTTTTATTTTTTAAACTTTCAGGTAAATTTTTCAAAACTCCAATGAGCTGCAAAAAAAAAAAAAATTTGTATAGAATATTAACAAATCTAAGAGTATTAATATTAGACTGTATTTACTGTTATTGGCAATGAACAAAATGTACAAAGCAGTACTTCACTTTCATCAGTGAAACTTTCTTGTGAGCTTTTAGAAATTCCTGTCAGTACATTCACAAGACACATCATACACACAAACACACTAAAGGTATTCGTCCCACTGAATCAAAATTAAAGGACAAATATTGTTTTATGAATGATCTGTTCGCTGACAGCAATCCCATGACAGGAGGAAAGCTGATTTTTAACAAGATGAAAAAGTAGATGTTTACTTCAATGAAATAAGTAACCGCACTGTTTCCATACAAAGTGCCTGGGTTCTTCCTTGGATAGAAATAAAATGACAACATACAGAAGCAACACGGACAGCTTGCCACATACTGCTTAGCTTTCTTCTCTGCAAGGCAAAATGTTCACAAATACCAAGTTTCAGATAACTCTCTTCTTAACACTTGCAGTCAACTCAGAACAAGATTAAAAACAATTTTGTTTACATATATTAAAAGTAAAGCACCAAACAAAAGCGACACTAGCTTGCGTAAATTTACCATGTTTGCACCCATCTTTGATAGTATCACTTCTAGCTCCTTTGCAGTACAGCGAGGAGGAACAGCAAACTCTTCTTGCTTAATAATTGGACCTACATCAAACCTACAAAGGAGAAAGCATACAAATCTACTGGAGGAAAAGCCATAACTAACAGTGCAGAAGTGTACGTTAAATACATTAGCTCAGTTACTAATTACTGTCTTTTTCTATTGAAAATGTTTAAATGTTTAATTCACAAGACAATACAGAGAACAGAACATCAAGTTTATAGAAGCAAAGCTGCGATTGATATATATACACAATTTACAGTTCAGAAGTATAAGATCTCTGAATAAACAACCTGAAGTATTCGAGAGAAATTTCACATGTTCCTGAGATCTATTATCAGACAAGCATGCGACAAAGAAATGACCAAATTCTGATAATGTGTTTTCACAAGCAGCTTTAGCCAGACTCTGCGCTGAAGCTAAAATAGATGATCTCTCCCTTGACCCTAGACAGGCAATTTCTCACCTTCCCTTACACTAACAGTAGGTTACAGGCAACTATAAAGTCTGACAACCAGTTCTTCTCCATAGGGTCATATCAAGCCAAGCCATCTTAGAGAGCAAACAGTCGCACAGCGCTCTGCACACCATCTGCTCCTTGCAATAATGCTATGAATTAGAAGAGAGGAGACCTGGGATTTCTACTGTTAACATCATCAGCAGAGCCTAAACAAGCTGAAGAGACTACTGAAACTGTACCTGAGACCTCTACAATAAAGAGAGGTCCTCTTCAATGTGTTTAAAAATCACTGTAATTTGTTTGGCATTTACTTCAGAAATAAAGTACACATTTTGAGAAGCAGATTACTAGTAAGCAATTTGTACAAAACAGCAGTATTTGATCTACATGACTATTGAACATTTGAATCCATAAAGACTATTCCTTAAAAAATAAGATTTTGATGTAGCAGCCTAGAGGGCAAATTATGTACTCACTCAAATATTGCATTTGTGATGAATCTCAGGTGTTCAGATGAAAGTTTAGAAATTATTTCAAATGCTTAACATTAAACAAACCCTACGCAAATATGAATCTTAAAGAAACTACGGACTGTAAAAAAGTTTTTAAATGATGACTTAAGTGGTGACAATTTAAATTCCCGAGAAGCAAAAATTACAGAGATTTGTTTTGGAAAAGCACATCTAACATACCTTTTTGGTTTGATTTCCATAATTGTCACCCCAGTTACTTTATCACCATGCAGCACTGTGTGGACTATCGGTGCAGGACCACGCCATCGTGGGAGGCAGCTGGGATGGACATTCAGCACACCACTGAATTGAAATATTTCAAAATTAGAATTAGAACAGTAATTGAAACATATATAAATGGGTATGCAACATTTATTATAGTGAAACTACTTCAGAAATTACCTGCTCAGACCTTCTGAAGCGTTACTGTTTTAAATATACGCTTAAAGGAAAATTCATACTACATAACCTTCAGTTTCTCAGTGAGCACAGAAGGGGTGATGAGAGGAAAAGGTAAGCATATTACACTGGATACTCGCATGGATCTCTGTCAACATGTTAAAGAGCAAGAGTAAACCTCACAATGATAGAAGCAAGACTCGAGCTAAGCAGATGAACCCAAGGAAGAAGTTCACCTCAGCTGCTACAAGTCATGCACACAGACTACAGTGACGTTCAAAAGCATAGTCTCATTTCACTAACGAAGCAGTGATAGATATCCTGTCAATTCACTTACTATGGGAACTGCAGAATAAGGTCCTCGCTTAAAAGACGCCCAAACGATGCCACCACACCAACGTCAAACTGCCCCAGAGGTCCCGTGTGCGGCCACTCGTGCGTAGGCAGCTGGAGCTCCCGGGCGCAGCTCCTCACAGGCAGGTCCCCGGGCAGGCGGGAGGGCAGGGTCACAACCTCCAACCTGGACACGAGCGAGCCCTCGCCGGGCTCCCTGAGGCGGACAAGGCACTGAAGACCTGACGCAGGTGGGGAAAGGGAGAGTGGAGGGCTGGGGCCTTCCCACCCCTTGCTGCGCCCCTGCCCCCTTCCACAGGGGGTCCTCTCCCTCGCTTGGGCCCAAGCCCCGTCACTGGCCCCAGCCTCCCACCCCTGCTGTCCCCAACCCCCTTGCCAACTGCAGCCTCCCCCTTTTGGCTCTTGGCCCCCTCAGTAACCCCTTCCCCCCCCCCACCAAAAAAAAACCCAAAACACTGGTTTCAGTGCTTGCC
>NW_020447308.1:5720391-5723294 GCF_003343035.1 Apteryx rowi | reverse complement strand
AGGATCCTGTCACCCTGCTCATGACCAGGGTCCTGTCCTGTCACCCCAGGATCCCATCACCCTGCCTGTGACCAGGGTCCTGTCCTGTCACCCTCGGATCCTGTCACCCTGCCCGTAACCAGGATCTTGTCACCCTGCCCGTGACCAGGGCCCTGTCCTGTCACCCTAGGATCCTGTCACCCTACCTGTGACTGGGGTCCTGTCCCCCTGCTCATGACCAGGGCCCTGTCCTGTCACCCTCGGATCCTGTTGCCTTGCCTGCAACTGGAGTCCTGTCTCTGTGGGCTCCTGTCACCCTGCCCGTGACCAGGATCCTGTCACCCTGCTCATGACCAGGGTCCTGTCCTGTCACCCCAGGATCCCATCACCCTGCCCACGACGGGTCCTGTCACCCTGCCCGTTACCGGGGTCCTGTCCTGTCACCCTGGGGTCCTGTCACCCTGGCCCACGGGACCTTCAACTGGCCACTCTGCCTCAGTACAGCATCTAAAGATGAAACGGGAAGTGCTGTTCACAGAACCACAGGGGAGTCGGGGCTGGAGGGGGGTCGCCTGCTCCAACCCCTGCTCAAGCAGCGGCAGCGAGAGCAGGTTGCTCAGCGCYGTGTCCAGTCGCGTTTTGAGCATCTCCAGGGATGGAGCCTCTCCCAGGATGGACAACCTGACCTTCAACCACCCTCACAGCAAAACAGGGCTTCCTTGTGATCAAATGAAATCTCTGGCATTTGCGTTTGCACCCGTTGGCTCTCGTCCCGTCACCGGGCACCGCAGAGAAGTCTGGCCCCGTCCTCTCGACACCCCCCTCAGATATTTACCCACACTAATAAGATCCCAGGAGCCGTCTCCTCTCCAGACRGAGCCGTCCCGGCTCTCGGCCTCTGAGGGGTGTCGACGCTGCAGCTGCTCATTTTCCGCTGGCTCTAATGCAGATTGGTAACTGCTGTCTTTGAAAAGTTGATTTCTGCCTCTCTCTCTGTGGCCAGCTTTGTTTTAACAGCGATTATAATTTGAAGAATGTCTTCTTGTAAACCATGAGGTCAGGCTAATCACTTAAAGAACTGTCTTCTCCCATAACATAAGAATGAAAATATTTTATCACTTGCTAAGAACATTCTTTTCCCCATGAGAAGATGGTTTATTCATGTAGATTTCCCGTTCTTGTAATGTAAATTACACACACAAATTCCCTGCATGTCTAAATCACAATATAGCCTAACATCTTTGACACTTGGAATTTCTGAAGCACAGTATGTAAGAATCTGGAGACATTATATATGTGTCAGTGACCCGTAAATTATTTAGAAATCAAATGACAGAATTTATGTCAGAAGGATACACTAGGGAAGCATCACTAAGCAACACGAAATTTCGTTCTGCATTAAATGGTGCTGTACATGTTCATTCCCTCTTCCATATCTGTTTTGCCCATCATTAGGGTTTTTCGTATGCCTCTTTTTGGTTGACACCTAAGGTGCCTCCATCTCCACTGGTAGAAAAGTATGAAAACTAATTAGAGAAAGTGCTGTTTTACGTAGGAAAAATTACTTAGGCCACCCTAACCATGGTGCTTATGCCCCCACACTCTGAGAAAAGGAGAAGATGCTACCAGATATAATTTCCCAGTTCAGAATCAGTACACAAAAATGAACTGTCCCAGAAAGTACCAGTTCTCTATTACTAGGCAAGCCCCAYGGAAACCCTCGGTGCCGTCACACCTAGAACAGCGTGTGCAAYGCCAGTCACCTCATCTCAGGATGGATAGATGAAAGGATATAGTAAAAAGTTAAAAAGATACATAAAAGCAACAAGGGTGTTGGGATGGCTTCTGTTCAAGAAGAGATTAAAAGCAACCGGAATACTTCATCTTGGAAAACAGAGAGGTGGGGAGACAGAYAGGCTGGCAGTGTCACTTATCAGGAATGGTATGGAGCTGGTAAACAGGCAACAATTACTGTTACACAATAACTAAGGGATTACAAACAGTATTATCAAGCGCTTAGAGGTATCAGGGACCAAAAGAAAGGAAGCAGTGTTTCACATGATGTGTAATTTGACCACATAATATCTCAGATGCTAAAAAATGTTCTTGGATTCAAGAAGTAGCCAGACTAATTCAAGGAAAAAAAGGCCCAATGAGAAGTATTAACTATAATTAGCAGTGCAGCCGCCAGCTAGGGCAGTCCTAGAACACCCATTAATTAGCGGGGAGGGCATCGTTGGTTCTCATCGGTAGCGTTAAGCTCTTGCACGGACGCAGGCGAAGGTGTTCGGTGTCCTGCGGAAGAACGCCAGCTTTCTGAGGAACTGGGTAAAACCCTGGATTTATCACCAGCACTGCCGTGGCCTTCAGAAAGGCCAAGAACATACCACACATGTTTGGATGGCCCAAACACCACCCAAAAGCTGGGAATTCAAACCCAGCGGTCAAGTGCTGCTCGGTGTTAGTTCTAGCTGTTGGATCGCAGCACAGTGTCACTGGCACGTGGGCGCTGCGTTAAGAGTCTTTACCTTTTTTTTTGGCAGTGAACTTAAACCCCAGGGAAGTGGCCTCAGCTCTGCCAGTAGTTTAGGCTTCTGGAAATACTGACACGCCACGCTGAGTTTTTGCCAGACTTGCTCACAGAATAATTAATGTTTCATTTGCAGTGAGTTTATGAAGTGGACTTAAATTCACTCCAATATGCTTACTCCCAAGTAATTTATCGTCAACTCTGATATGACTGTGTAGTTCAAAGGGATTACATCTATTATTTAGTATTATGCCTTGGACACAGTGTACATGAATTTTAACGACAGATTTATCTGCATGTAAATTTTTACAGCAGAGTGGAAGCAACAGTGTGGTCATTTTTCAGAGAAAAAAAAAAGCTCACAGATCTTGCTTTTCTGCTGGATTTGAACTCT
>NW_020447308.1:5709724-5720346 GCF_003343035.1 Apteryx rowi | reverse complement strand
AAAAAAAAAAAAAAAAAAAGCCCACAAAATGAATGTTTAGTTACTCTGTAACCAGGCATTTCAGGTCAAAGACACAGAAGGGATCAAAAAAGATAAGCAAAAGTAGAATGCCAAGGTCAGACTTGTTCTTCCTAAGCATACTGAAGACAAATCTGAGGAGGAAACAGAGCACAAATCAATGTCCTATCTATACTTTGCTTCCTAGCCAGACACTGAAAGTGTCTCCAAGAAGTAAAAAGATATCTCCAGTTAGAGAGTGCCAGTGTTGTCAGGGGAACATGAAGTAAAATACTCACAGCAGTGGCTAAAAAAATTGCCTCTGAGAGCATTTACTGTGCTCTGGAGAAGGAGAAGACTCCTGGGCACAAGGGGCTACTGTAACCGGTGGGAATCTTCGGGCTTATGTCCATGTCCAGCATGTCCGTTGCTGCTTCCAGGCCGACCCTCCCACGTTGCTTGTATTACATTATTCACAAGCCCAGATTTTACTTTCTGTTGATACACATGACACGTGCACGGATCCTTTCCCCTGACCCATGCCGCTCCGGCCCGGTGACTAGGGAGAGCGGAGCGGAGGTGGCCCCTTGCGTGAGCACTGGCAGGAGGCCGTTGGAGCTGGAAGCACTGCAGTAGGGTTTTGGGGTCTCCGGGGCAAGAGGAGCTGTCATTTAGGGAAAGGTGGGTTATACCACCGCACCCAGCAGCTCTGGGCATCTAAACAACCTTTGGGGAAAATGCTTTCTTTATTAAACTGTAGGTACATAATCAAGCTATGTAGGAACTTGGGATGAAAAGGGGTCATCTGGGACGTTGTGCTTGCCCTCCTGCTATTACAGCCGCCTCTTTGCTGGGGTTAGCTTCTCCCTCCATGCGCTCAGCGATTGCATGGTACAGGCCAAGCCTTTTCTTTGCACCTCTCTCAAAGGTAGTGAGTGAGAYAACTTGGTTCTGCAGCTTGTGAGCCCACTCGGTGGCCTTCCGATACGCGCGTTCCCTGGCGATGGAAAGAGGTCACAAGGATGCTGTAGAAAAGTGTCACCTAGTGTGATGGCACTTTTTAAATGATCTGTCTTGAAATGAGGAGGAAGGACAGAACAGATTACAGCGCCCGGTGACCTCCAGCCTTGCCCCGTCTCCCTCGGCGGAGGGAGGCTCTGGTCTCCCCGAGCACTGATCCTCTCCCTGCCAGACTGAAGCTGAACAGTAAAACTATCTGTTTGGGGATTATGCATGTCTGCTGGATAAAATTGTATAGGATCAGCCAGCAAAAACTCTGAATCGGATGTAGAGTGGGATTCAAAGGATTAATCATGCTGGAACACAGCTTGAATGCCAAAGACACTTTATTTCAAGCTGGAAAACACAGAGAACAGGAAGAACATACGGAGGCTGTGCCCATCTTCCACCAAGCACGAGCTAAGCAGCACCGCCTGCGCGCTGCAAGCCCAGCGCTGGGAGGCATCCGGCTTGCTTTGTGGTGCACAGCTCCATCCATGGATCGGGTAACCCAGCGAGGCTGTGCTGAAAACGAATCCTCCTTTCCAAACGTGATGGGCACGAAAAACAACATACCAGCCTTACGACACACTGCAGAGCCTGCTATTAGTAGTCTTTTCACTTAGCAAGCTCAGCCGCCAGTACCTGTAGCACAGGGATGGCAAAACCCCTCTTTGGTGCTGTGCACTCTCTCTGCAAAATCAGTCATTCCCATGAGATGCTCTGGCTAGAATGTCCGTCCTATAAAAAAATGGGTAATATTTGCGTTATCAGAACATGCTTCGCTTATGCAGTAAAAACTGAGCCAAGAAGAGCGATCGGTATTGTTTATTTTAACCCCGGAGTAACTTATTACAGAGTGTCATTTTACTCAGCGCGCTCTTCTAATGCTGATTAGGCCAGTAGCTTGAGCAAACAAGCTGCGAGGTCCTGCAGTTCGCTCTTGGGGAGAAGGTCGTTCACCCCGCGCTGTGAACGGGCCCGCTCGGGAGGTGTGTTTTTTCCGGGGCTCGAGCACACCTCACCTGTTGGACTAGCCTTTACCCATGACTCAGAAGCAGAATGAATCACGGCTCGTAGCGCACCGCGAGCGGGAGGACAGACAGCCCCGCAGCCCTCCGAAGGCGCCCACGGCTGCTCGGGCAGGACGTCTTCGGGGGCGACGCGCGGAGAAGAGATGTAGCTTCCGTCCTTCTGGGAACGGCTTGTTTCTGCTGAGTTAACTGAGATAAACGGGCCGTTCTGGTGCATTAACCGGTGAGTTAATTTATAGCTATCTTTAAGGGAAAGTTGATTTATTTATTTCGGTTAGCTAGGGTCCTTGAGATTTTAAGGAAAGGCGGCGTGACTTCCTTAAGGAAAGGCTGAATGGCAAGCAATTTGTAAAAGGAGAATGGGATTACTCCTGCGTATAGATAGTCTGGAAAACAGTCAAAGGAAAACTTTTAATATGACTTGTTCTTTAACTTTTGACTCAACAAAGGTTAAAAAATAGTACAGACTGCCCTCTTGTTTTAACATTTTAAATATTAAATGTTTTCCTTGTATTCTTTAGTTGAACTCAGTCCACGAAGTACCTTTGTTTGGATACAAAGCCATCCACTTCTGTCTCCATGGCGTTATGCTGTATATCCTGTATGAGTGCCAAAGCCAGGGCATCCCACTTCAGCAATGTATTTGGAATAACTCACACATTTTAACAAGATCAATTAAGATAAGATAAGCAGCAGACAGAGAGTCTGGATGGCCAGGGGAGACTATTTTAGAAAGACTTGGACCCTGTAAGCACATTGTCTCGTAGTGTGTAATGAGCATTGAGAAGGGAGACTGGGGGACAGTATCATCTTACCACAGACTGTATTTTGATGGTCCTTCCAGAAGATCATCTTGTTTGCATCTTTACTTCTATCGATATAGTAAGGCTCCCAGACTTTCCATTTGCAGAGTGAGGACAACATCTGGCTTGGTAAACAACCTAGAATGTTAAACCTAATAAAAACCGACATAAAAAGTACATGGTAGTTGCACAGCTCTGGTGCGTGCCCTGGCTGCAAAGAGCTTGCACGTGGCTGGGAGCGTGCACGTCCCTCGCAGCCCAGGCCCTCGCAGGGTGACACCACTGTCCAGGGCACCGACCCCACAGCGCTGCCCTCGCTGTGTGGTGGGCTCGTTTCTCCAAGGAGTCTCGTCATGAGGAGTGATTTCATCCTTTCAGTGTTGGGATCAATGGCCAACAAAAATGGTCGCGTTACCATTTTTCCATGGTTTGTTAAGATTTCATGGGAGGCCACTGAAGTCCACAGAGCCTAGYGTTGAGCAAGAGGATTTGGGACAGCATTAGCAAGTGATTCTTTGTCCCTGAAGTACACTGCATGCAAATTTTGCAGCTTTTGATGCAGAAATCCCATTTACAAAAAGAAAAAAAACTACAAAATTGTTTATAAACTCAAAACAGTATGGGCAAAAYGTTTCCTCCAGAGATACTGGCCCATTTGTTCTTTCCACCTCCTTCCATACAAGCTTAAAATGGACAAGTTTGCTCTTACTCAAGTACCCAAGTGGGGAAGCAACCTCAGAAGAGCCTGATATGCCTTCAGAGGGCTTAGAGACCGACGTCCACAGCTTGGAGGTGTCCATGGCCCCATTCTGAAGGCTCTTCACTGTCTAGCAGCAGCCCCGGTGACGGGGGAGACATGCTGGCAGGGGAAGCAATGGAGAAGGTATCACTGCGCTCTCCCACCTTGCTTGGTGGAGCGGTGCTCACCCAAGTGAGATGGGAAGGTGGAGCAGCTGGAGGAGATGACTTTAAAATCTCTCTTTTGGGCTGGAAGAACCAAACTCTCCAGAGCGTGTCTGGCATGGGTGCAGGGCTCGCTGTTACTGGCTCTAACTGGGGAAACTGGTGGTGCAGGCAATGCTCTGGATCCCGCAGATCAGCCACACACRGAGGCTAGAGGGAGTGTGCAGGCTCTCAGCAGTTTATTTTGTAGCTTTGATGAATGAGACTAGTTTGGTCAGTTTGATGCAGACATAAAAGCTCCTTACAACAGCAGGGATTTCTTCTAATGGCTTTTACCTAAATTTCCTATTAATACAAGATAAAATATTCCTTCTGCTACCTTACTGTATCTTAGTGGTTCTGGCATCCAATCTGTGGGGGAGATTTGGGGATACTAAAAACTTTATGAAGTAGTGAAAGCCTTTAAACAACCTTCTAGCATCCCCGCTGTGCACGGCAGCTTGTCTTAAGTGTAGATGTCAGGATGTGGCCCACAGGTTATGAAACACCTTAGGAGAAAAGGAGCAACATGCAYGTCAAATATTCCTATTCGAGCAAATGTTTAGACCGAAGTCTTGCACAACAAGGTTTAACACGCTCATGTGGCACTTATTAGGGTGCAGCAGACTTGTAAGTTGATTTCCTTGGCACCAGCACTTTATTTCCTCCTTTCTGGGGAGTGACCCATGTGCATAGTTAAGGCTTACCTGGACTCGAAGGTACTTGGCRTATCTAACTGCAGGGAGCAGCTTTACCCATATTCTCTGAAATATAGAGCCAAGGTGCARCACATGGGATATTCCAGAGTCCTCACGAGCRTTGCTAGCAGGCAGCCTTCTGGCAGCAGGCAACCAGCCTGCATGCCCGGCYGGCTATAAAATGTGACCTTTGAATTTCGGAGACGTTGAGATCAATGATGTGTGGGAAGTGGGGGGAAATAGTAGCAATCATTAGGTCTATAACCGATAGGACAAATGCTTTGCTGAGGAGTCAGCGGGAGCATTGCTGACACGCCTGGCGCAGCGGGACGTGCTCCTGCGCGATTTCCCGGGAAACCTTTCAAACAGTGCCAGGACACACTACGGATGAAGGCAAATGAGAGTTTCAAAGAGTCGCAGCAGTCTAAGTCAGCATATAATGATTAATCGTCTGTGGGGCCAGCATGTCTGAGGGACACGTGTGTGCCGTGGTGTCATTCACCTACCGGTGGGTGACAGCTCAGAGGAGGCCGCGCGCAGTGGCCACGTCGCTGCTGTCTCGTGGCTGATCGGTGGCCTGGGTAAAGCGAGCCTTGTGGTCTCCAGCTGGCTCACAGCAGACCATTATCCTTGCTGTTAACCCCACTCCTTCCCTTGGCAGTCGTTAGTCATCCCCTGGTGGCATCCGTATTATTTCTTAGCCCACGCTGTGAGCCCTCGTTCCAGCCCGTTGTGCCCACAAGTAGCTCAGCTCAGGGGCCAGCTGGCTGGGTGGCCACGTGGGGAAGGCCAGGTGCTAAAGAGGGACAGACCCATGCTCAAGCTATGCCTTTCTGGGCAGGGTGGATGTAACCACCGAGCTCGCTTGGCTTTGCCTGCCACGAGACCAGGAGGGCTGCACAGACTGGGAGAATGGGGCCAGGGACGCTGGAGCGTCCTCTGCTCAGAGCAGGTCCCTCCAGAGAGGCTGGAGAATTGAGATGGGCCAAGCAGCTATAAAAGCTGGACTGATGCCACTGACAAATGAGGGACTAAAGGTCAAGGAGGAGCTATCTGCTTCCTTAAGGGATGGGAGATACCTTTGCCTCTGTGGCAACCCAGCTAGCCCTCCTCCTGCAGCTGAGCCCTCCACTCCCTCAACTCCACACCCTTGCTCTGTCACCCACAGTCTGGCAGCAGGTAGTCACTGTTCCCCAAATCTCTGTTGTCTGGGGACAGCGGCGGGGGAGCAATGAGGGAAGTAAAGAGGTTAGCTGGGAAGGGGCTGCTCCTCACCTCCTGGCTCTTTCTCTTTCCCAGGCTTCTGCACACTGAAGAAACACTGGTGAAGGCGTGATCCATCCCAGCTGCACATTCAAATATGAAGTTCTTATGGATAATCCCATTCTTCCTGCTGCAAGGTAGAGTCTGGGCTTTGAGGATTACAGTGTGGGTGAAGTAGGTCACACGTGCTGAGACTGTGCCTGCTCACACACGTGGGCCCACTCCAGGCTCAGCAGGGGTTACAACAAGGAATTGGCTGCTGGGCATGTCCATAGGAGCTAGTCGTACATGAGTTTCCAGCATCGTTGCATGACCCTGTGAACACCTCGGTGGGTGAGGGCAAACACCTGTTTGAGTGCACGCACATGCCATGAGAGGAGTATTATTGCAGTGGCATGCATACCTGTACCTCTAACTCGCTTGAAATTTGGGGTTGTCCTCTCCAAGACATGGGCCCATTCTCCTCAGTATGCACCAGCAGCAGCCTGACTTAACCCCGGGGAGGTTACACCCCAAGGCAATGCTCACAACGCTGTTGCGACCTCTTTGGCATCAAGGAAGACATCTGAGTGTCACAGAGGTTGATTTTTTTAAACCRAGGATCATTGTCTAATACAGCATTACACAGGGTCTCTCTGCACCCATCCACTGCAGTGGKGTTAGACAGCAAAGACCTGAACCCCAAACTCTTCCCCCTCCAATTCCCCTGAAATAGAGGCATTAAAGGCAGTTCGTAGTTCACCCAGCTGCAGCAGGACGTCAGGGTGTTTTGACTTACAAGGACACCTCTACGCCCAGAGGCCAAGAAGCAGCCTACAAGGAATGGAGGAGGATCACCAAAGGGTCTGAACCTCCTCTGCTTCTTGGACCAACCCTGGAGAGCAACCTCCCCTCACCTGGGAATGGCAGGAAGGGGCTAAGCACGGGGCAGGCGGTGCGGGGCTGGGGYGCAGAGATGCCCTGTGCTTATGGGGTGGCCACACTCGTATTCTGGTTTCTTTGCAGAYGCTGAAACTTTTCTGATGAAAAATGCTAAAGTCAAGCTGTGTTTACAAGCCAGCCCGAGGGATGGGACTTTACTGCTGGAGGGCTGTAATCCAGCCTCAGATTTCCAAGATTGGTCTTGGGAAGGCGATTCTTTGGTGAATCTCGGCACGCAGGAATGCCTCTCCGTGGTGGAGGCCAGCAGAGTGCAGACCGATGTCTGCGACAGCGCGGGCCGCACGAGCTGGGACTGCTCGAATTCGCTGCTCTCCCCTGCGGGCGGCAGCCAGGGCTACCTGGTGGCGAGCAGGAGAGGAGTCAGCCTCGCCGACGCGAGAGGCCCCAAGGCGCAGTGGCAAGGGGCTGCGGAGAGGAGCGTGTGTGAGGAGAAAGCAGGTAAGCGCTGCGCAACGTGGTGCGCGCACACGCTGCCGGGGAACAAGGAGAGGCACAGGCAGTGTCCTGGGGTCCTTCCAACCCTGGGTGCCCCGCCATAAACAGATCTAGAAACACTCTCCACTCCTCACTATGTGAGACAAGGCTGAGCCTGGAGAGCTTTGCTCTGCCTGCTGGCAGAGATGCAACGGGTGGCCCTGGGGAACAAGGAGAAGGCTGGTTTTATCTTGAAGAATTGCAGTGAAAATCCACTGCCTCTTTCTCTTCTTCTCCTCCACAGCCAAGGCAGAGCACGACAGATACTTCCCCGCAGCCCTTACCAGCACACGCATGTATGAGCCTACAGCAGGCAACGCTACCCTTGCGCTGGGGATGGCTCCAGGACAGTTGGAGGAGCTGCTGTGGTTCTTCCGCAGAGAAGACCGTAAGTCCCATTGATGTTCCCAGGTTGAGAGTTGAAATAGAGTTGTAGTCCTGGGTTGTGAACCCCCTTAGGTAGGTGCCCTAGGGAATTACCCCAGGAGGCAGAACCGGCTATATGAACCCTCGCTCTCACCTCCAGAAAAAGCAGGCCATGAGCAAAGACAGGAGTGAGGCTCTGCAGAGACAGGGTCTTCTCCCCAAGAGGAGTTCATCCTCTTTCCAGGGATATTCTGCCAAGAGAGCAAAGGTCTGGGATCACCAGTGATTTTGGCAGGGTGGAGGGAACAGATCAATAAGAGCTGGTCAGGGTCCCCAGGGTAAACTTCAAAGCCACAGAAATCAAGGACGGAGCAGCCACTGCCATCCGTGCTGCACACCACCTGCCTGAGCACGGAGGAGGGGAGAAAGGAAGGAAAGGCCCTTCCAGCAGCATCCGTGGAGGGATGCTGCAGCTCCCAGCCCTGTGCCCAGCCTCCAGCACCACCCTCAGACCACAGACAGGGTGAGAAGGCAGATGTGGTCACTGGGGGAGATACAAACCCCAAGGCAGGGGACTGGGAGAGGCAAAAATCAACTGTGTGAGTCTCCTGCCCAGTGAGGGAGAGTTACCTGAGGTTATCCCCAAAAACGTGACCTAGGGGCTCTGCTCTGGATGCTGAGCTGGACACCAGCACCTCTGCCCTCATCCCGCAGCCAAGCCAGAGCAGTGTGAGCCCCAAGCTCCCCAGAAAATGCCTGGCTGGGCACTGCTGGCCACACTGCTGTGCGCGTGCTGACGCCGCGTGTTGATGCTTTCCTGCAGCGTCGACGTGGAATTACACTATCCTTGGCCTTTCCTTCGTGGTCCTGCTTCTGGGTCTTTTCCTCCTGGCCGTTAACATTGTGAAAAACAGGTGAGGCTGGAGAACATCGGGGTCCTCTGGGGTGCACTGGGGCACCGAGACCCACAAACAGGTGGGCACGTGGCCATGGCTGGGGAGGACGGCATGCCGAGATGTGGGGGCAGGAACGAGCACCGAGGGGTGGGGAGAGGAGCAAAGACAAACTCCTGTTGAAGCCTCCCTGTTTGTAAGAGCTCGCCTAGCTCCCCGCCGCCCTGCAGACCTCGTGTGTCGCTCAGGACCAGCCTCTCCCTTTCTCTGGGCTCTGCATCGTCACTCTAAAGTGGCAGCAACAGGACCGGCCAACCCAGGAGGGGTGCTGGGAGGAAGTGCCGTTAGATGGGTGTACTGCGAGGTGCTCTCCCAGCAGTACAGGGGCTTTGAAGCTCTCATGAACATGCATGAGCAAACAGCTGCAGATGCAGAAGCCCTCCAGAGATCCAGTTCTGCTCCACAGCAGGAGCGTATGGGCCCCATGGCCAGAAGGGCAGAGGCGACCGTGCCTTTGCCCCTGCAGGTCCCCTGCCCCCCAGAGCGGGCTGAGCCTGCTGTTTCACTCCTCCTCCCCTTTTTCCGCCTCCCCTGCAGGAAAAGGAAGATGTACAAGGAAGCAGTGCAAGCCGTGGAGCAAGCTGAGCTGGAAACCAAGCAAGCCCTGATGCCCGTGCAGGAGTACAGCCACGCCGACCCGCAGAAGCAGGAGCTGCTGCCCAAGGAGGAGAGGTCGGGAGAGGTGCTGGTTCAGTGGAAGGACGGGACCGTCACCGCCCTGTACACAGAGAGATCGGAGGAGGCCTTGTAACAGCAGATGAAGTCGAACCATTTAGACCCTAACGAGCATATCGGGATGTCTCAATTCACGGCGACTGAAGGCTGGAAAAGCAAAGGAAGCAGCGGCGCTGCATGGGCAGAAGTGGCTCCAGACTGCAGGACTGGCTCCTTGCTGGCTGATCCTCACCCGCCGCTCTCGGCTGCCCCGGCTGCTGCCCCGCGCCGGCTCTGCCGCCCTCTCGCAGATGTCGCCCGCCTGCGCGGCACGGCGAGGCTGGGAGCCCAGGCGAAGCGGGGAGGCGGGAGGCTTTCGCTGCRGTCGGCCAAGGAACGCGCTGGCGAGGCTCGTCCGGGGAATAGCAACGCAAACGCAGGGGAGCTCTTGTTCTTTTCAAAAGTTGTCTTTATTAAAATATTTTCCAAAGTGGGTGATTGAAATCACATATTGCATCTCTCTCTATGTATCAGCAAGGTCATATATATAAATATATATGTATATATGTACATATATACATGCGCTCATGGATGTTTTACTCTGCAGGTAAGAGCAACTCCAGAGGGAAGCAGAACATTCAACCCGATACAGCAAAGGAAATCAAATGCAGAGCCCTTGGCCCCGGCCCCGTTCATTGCCTGGTCCTCGTACCCGGTGCTCTGCACTGGGTTTTACTTCACACCCTGCACAGGTCACGTGGAAATGCCATGAAATAATTTAAGACATTTTGAAAATACATTGGTCTTTTAAACAAAGGTTTTTAAGCATGTGCCCTTGCCAGYGAAGCATTTCTCTTTGCAAAGTCTTTAAAAAGGAACACAGCAGTGTGAAAAGTTGCTTAAAACCCAGATATGACTTATTTCAATGCACAGGAATCAGTTTTAGGACGCTCGATGCCTTTAGTCAGCTGTAATAACATTTGCAACTTTCTCATTCAGATTAAAAACAAAAACCAAAACTTCCTCCGACTTATTGCTCCATCAGTTGACCTGTGAGACGAATTACAYGGATGTCTCCAGGTCCGATTAATGATTACTTCACCCTCAAGCTATACATCTCTCCGCAGCAGCCTTCAGCCCGCGCGCAGCCCTGTCCGGCCGCGGGATGCGGAGCGGCGGYGAGAGCCCGCAGCCAGCTAGAGGGCTCCGGGACGAGCTCCCGCTGCGCGGCCCCTCGTGGGAGCGCTGCTCCGCTCCGGCTGCTCCGGGAAGCGGGAAAATCCGCGCGGGGCTGCAGCGCGGCCCGACGAGGGGCACCGAGGGCTGCGCGTCACCGGCTGCCTCCGCGCAAGCGGTCCCTAGGTCCGTCGCCGCCCGTCCCAGCCTCCGCGGAGCAGCGGGATGGAACGGGACGGGGCGGGTGGGGGGGGACGGCACGTCCTTAAAATATCTTGAAGCCTTTCAGCAAGGTCAAGGTGGGCGCTTTCCTCTTGCTCT
>NW_020447308.1:5704653-5709449 GCF_003343035.1 Apteryx rowi | reverse complement strand
ACCGCCTCGAAGCCCAGGCACGCCGACACCTCGAAGAAGAGGCAGCCGAAGGCGGCGGCCAGCGAGAGCCCTTCCGCTTTGGTCACCTGCCTGGAGAGGGGAGGCGGCGGCGGGGGGGGGTTATTTAACACCGCGCGGGATGCCCGGAGCAGCACCGAGGCCATGCAAACGTGCCGGACGTGTCCCGGCGCCGGGTGGGAAAAGGCTCCGAGGAAAGGGCACGTCTGGGGGGAGGGAGGAACCGGAGCGGGTTCAGGTCCCTGCCAGGGATGGTCGCGCTGCAGTACGAGGCAGCCGACAAACTGCCCGCGGAAACTTCCCATGGAAATTTCCTATGGAAACTGCCCACAAACTGCCCGYGGAAACTGCCCRCAAACTTCCCACAAACTACCTGCAGAAACTGCCCACAAAGTGCCCGCGGAAACTTCCCACGGAAACTGCCCACAAAATTCCCATGGAAACTGCCCACAAACTGCCCGCAGAAACTGCCCACAGACTTCCCACGGAAACTTCCCACAAAATTCCTGCAGAAAGTGCCCCAAAACTTCTCGCGAAAACTCCCCACAAACCTCCCGCAGAAACTGCCTGTGGAAACTGCTCACAAACTTCCCATGGAAACTGCCCACAAACTGCCCACAAACTTCCCGTGGAAACTGCTCGCCCGCAAACTTCCCATGGAAGCTGCCCGCAGAAACTGTCCGCAAACTGCCCACGGAAACTGCCCGCAAAATTCCCGCAGAAAACACCCCAAAACTTCCCACGAAAACTGCCCACAAGCTTCCTGCAGAAACTGCCCGCCAACTTCCCGCGGAAAACAGCCGCGGGCTCCCAGCACGTGGGTCACTTCCCGGGCAGCGGGGCTCCCGGAGGGCGAGAGCGCGCCCAGGGCCGGCGTCTGCGCRGCAGCCGCGTGGGCGCCTCCCCAAACGGGCGGAAAGAGCCCCAAAACTCCGGTTCGGGCCCCGCGCCGCGGCTGGAGGGACGCGGGAGGGCTCAGCCGCAACCCGGGGCCGCTTCCCCACCGGGGCAGGAGCCCGCGGCCGCCGCGAGCCGGCCGAGCAGGGCCAGAACCGCCCGTTTGCTGCTCTCCGGTAATGACCCCTTTTCCCATCACTATTATTTTTGACGCCGCGCGGGCCCGGCCGCTACCTGTAGGGCTCCATGTCCAGCTTGTTGCCCAGCAGGAGCACGGGGCGGGCGCGCGGGCGGGCGCCGGCGGCCAGCACGTCCAGGTAGCGGCGGCAGCCGGCGAAGCTCCGCTTGTCCTCGATGCTGTAGACCACGAGGAAGGCGCTGGCCCAGCGGAGGTAGCGCTCGCAGTTCACGGGGCCGTCCTGGGCGGGAGCAGCGCGCCGCGTTTCGGTGACACCAGCCCCAAAACGAGGAGTTAACCCCGACCCCGACCCGCCGGGCGTCCGCTCACCTGGTCCGCGGTGTCCATCACCTTCAGCAGCACGGGCTGCTGGTCCACCAGCTCCTCCGACGTGTACGTGTCCTCTGCAGGCAGAAGCCAAGCCCCGGCCGGTTAGAGCTTTCCCACCCCGTGGGAAAGATGGGAAAAAAGGTGGAAAGAAGTCCCTGGGGGAAAAGCCTCAGCCTCCCCCCCCCCACGCTGCACATCAGGGGCTCGAGGCTGGTGCCTGGCCAGGCTCCGGGACTGGCTCCCCGCGGGGACGCTGGGAGCTAGACCGAAGGGGCTGATTTTCAATAAATCAGGCAAAAGTAGCAACCGCTTTCTTCAGAAACCAGGGAAGATGGGAAGGACTCTGCCCCCCCACCCCCAGCTAGATCCTGAACCGTGTATTTGAGAGAGGTTTTGACGTGGGAAGACAGCGGAGCCGCTCCTGCCTTTGCAACCTCATTCCCAAACGAGATCTGAGGAAGGGATTTTTCCTCTTTATTTTGTTTGTAAGAGCACAAGCCGCGGAGTTATTAGGGGCTGCAGCCAGTTCCTGGACAAGCTCCATATCTTGCTGATGTCCCCGATAAATCATTGACAGCGCTGCGCTGTGTACTGGAATGAGGCCTAGGAAAACAGTTATTAATTACTCAAACGAAGCCCAAGTGGGAAAAACGCCCAAAACCTCCGACGGCGACGAGTGGCCCCTGGGGACACCCGCACCCGCGGGGCCGGCGGGGCCGGGTGCGCGGTGCCCGCCGGATGCCGCCGTCTCCCAAAGTGCCTCCGCGGGCTTGGCCATGGCTCGGCGGCCGGGCGCATCCGAGCCGCTCCGCATCCCGGAGCGCCGTGCCATGCCGAGCTGCTTGCCGCTGCTTCCGCGCACAAGCTCCCGCGCGGGATGCGGGGCTGCGTTGTGATCTCTGTTGTTACAGGCTGGTTTGGGTCAGCTCCGTTCATATTTTCCGGCCCGTCTTTTGTTTTTCAAGGAGCTTTTTTCTTTTCCCTTAAATGCCATATTCATGGGAAATCCYGGAGATGGGAAACGTGGCGTCCGCGCAGAGCAGGAATGCTTTCTCAGATGCCAGCGCCGAAAGCTGGCTGGGTACCCGCAGGGCAAGGAAAGCGGCCGGCCCCGAGCACTCGGCTCACACGGGGCCGAGACGGAGCCAGGGAGTGGGGACGCAGGGATGGTGTGCAGGGAAAATCAGGGGAAATGCGCACAAAAAAAATCTTACCCAAGTTCGGGTCGTATTCACTTATGAACCTCTTGGTGAGAAACTTCACGGTTAGCGCTGCAAAAGGCGAGAAGAGGAGGATCACGGCTCCGGCCGGTTTGTATCCRAGCCCTTGGGCTTCCCCCCAGCCACAGCCCACGTTGCTTCCCGCATGGAATTAAAGCATCCCTAAAGCCGATTTTCCCCTTCAGTGTTTGTCCTAGCGTTCCCATCTCTGGGTAGAAAAAAAACATTCATGCAACAGAAATAGGCATGTTTCATGAGCCTGAGCCCAGCTTCGTCAGCGCGGGTTCCGCAGGATGAGTTATTTGGCTTAACCGAACACAATTCCCATCAAAACGCGGCCTGAGCACAGGCCTGGGAGCTGGGAGAGATTAAATCRAGCCCCCACCTGGCTTTAACGCCGGCTCCTTTCTTATGGACCTGGGGCAAATTCTCTCTTGGCAGCATCAAGGTTACATATACGCCAATACTCTGCGCCGCGTTTCAGGCCGGCTGCAGGCTACGAGGGGCTGCGATCGCCGCCGGCCAGAAAGCAGCAACCCCGGCTCAGGAAAACTTCGGGGTTTTTGCATCCGGTTTCGTTCTGGATCAGAAGGAAACTGAGATTTCTCAGGGCAGCGCTGCAGAGCAGCTGCCCGTGGCCCCAAGCGGCAGCTTCCCGCGGGCTGGGACCGACGGGCTCCCCCCTTCCTCCGCCTGCTGCAAAGCCGCTTCGTAGAAAGCCTCAAAATCGCCCGGAAAAATCAGCGTTCGGCTGCCAGAGGAGAGGCGCAGGTGGAGCTGCGCAGCCCGTGGCGGGGATGCCGGCGAGCCCGTCCCGGTCTGTGCCCGGCACCCCGCAGCTCCACAAATTGCATTTTCCCAGGCTCGAGCCCAYGCGGAGGTGTTTCAAGCTGAGCGTGCGCTTATGTCCTTCGCTAACTGGGGCAAGTTGGCCCTTTCCCAGCCTCGCTGAGGCCCGGACGGACGCGCCACGGCTCGCTGCAGCCTGGCAGGCTCCCGGCTCCCGAAGGAAAGGTCGTGCTCTGCTCCTTCATGGAACAAATGGGAATTTTCCAGCAAAAATGCAGCTTTCCACGGCTGGGCTTACTTACCCTAAGGACTGCGCTTTAGAGGCCCACTTTGTTTTCTTTGCACAAAAAAAGCTGTTCTGGGTCATTTTTAGAGGCTTTCAAAATGCATTAGTTGTGTTTTCCCCTCTATTGTTTATAGAGACGGATTCATGCTATTAAGCCCTAATGCCTTATAGCTGCCGAAGCAGCAACAGCAGGAGGTTTTCCCGTACTGTCTCTTTCTGCTGCGGGGCGACAGCGAGGGGTTCCGGCATTCCCGCGGGATGACCCGCACCGTCCTGCTGCAGCAGCGGTGGTGCAGCAGCAACTGCCCCCCGTTCACGTGCAACACGAGCACCCCGGGCACAGTGCAGATGCTCAGACTCTGCCAATCGTGGGCAACACTCGCACCCTGCGCACGGCGCAGACTCTTGCACCCTGCTGTTGCATGCAACACAAGCACCCTGAGCACAGTGCAGACACTTGCACCCTGCCATTCGCGTGCAACACAAGCACCCTGCGCGCAGTGCGGATGCTCGCACCCTGCCACCTGCATGCAACCTGCGCGCAGGGCAGACACTCACACCCTGCTGTCTGCGTGCAACACAAGCACCTTGCGCGCAGGGCAGACACTCACACCCTGCTGTCTGCGTGCAACACAAGCACCTTGCGCGCAGGGCAGACACTCGCACCGTGCCATCTGCGTGCAGCACGAGCAAGCACAAGCGCTGCCCCAGAGCCGGCGCCGGAGGGCTGAGATCGCTTGCAGGGAAAGGCTACGTCCCACCACAGGCAGCAGCGTCTAGAGAAACTTTTTCCTCTTCCCAGCCACGCAACACCCCCCTCACCGAGGCAGCCGGCACCCGCAGGGCACCGTGCCAGCGCTGCCCGCTCCCGGACCCACATCCCAGCCGCCCCCCCCGCGTTTCGCGAGCCCCGCGGCCGCGCCGAGCCGCTCACCTGACTTGCCGGCGCCGCGGCAGCCCAGGAGGGCCAGGTTGCACTCGGGGAGGGCGCCGGGCGGCGGCCGCTCGGCACCGGCACCGGCACCGGCACCGGCGGCGGCGGCTCGCGGTTTGCCGAACATCGCGGACACGGGGCGGC
>NW_020447308.1:5675810-5704163 GCF_003343035.1 Apteryx rowi | reverse complement strand
ACCTCAGCCGGCGGCAGCAGCAGCAGCAGCAGCAGCGCCCGCTGCCATCCCAAAATCCCCAAATTTTGGGATCCCCACCAAAGCAGGCTGCTGGCGGGGACTGTGCGGGAGAAACCCCCCGGGCCAGGCGGAGGGGGAGCTTTGGGGGCGCGGGGAGGCCGGAGCCACTCACCAGCGCTAAGCGAGCCGAGCCATCAGCCGGACGCCGGGCCCGCTCGCCACGCTCGCCGGAGCGGGTCCGTGTAGGTGGTGCGAGCTGAAGTCAGCGTTGTCATGGCAATGTGCGGGCGTTGGGATGGGGCTCCGCTCGCCGGGACCCCCCCGGATGCGGGATGCGGGATGCGGGATGCGGCAGCTGCCGCAGCTCCCTGCCCTGGGGCGGCCTGTGGGCACACGCGGCTGCTGCCCTGCTGCGCTCGGTGCCCGCGAGCGCCCAGACGATATTTTTAAACCTTCCCAAAATAGCGTGCGATCGCGACGGGCCCCGCGAGCCTCGCCTCTGCCCCCTGTGTCACCGCCCGCAGGACGGGGTTCGCTCCCCGTGCGGAGGCACGGCACCTYGGGGACTCGTCCCCGCACTGAAACCTGTTCCTAAAGGCGCAGCCGCCCCCGGTACCAAAACCCTCCCCGGCCTCCCCGGCCCGGGCAGCCTGCGCCGTGCGCTGGACACGCGCGCTGCACCCAGGCCGCATTTGGAAACAGGGCAAGTGTGCTTAAAAATCAATCAGGGGTCAAAGCTAAATGGGTTTTTTTTTAAGCCCACGTCCTTGGCAGGTGTCTGGGTGGATAAATCACAGCAGCCAAAGCAAAGCTGGCAAGCCGGGGCCGCCCCTGCCGTGCCCCAGCTTTATTCGCCTGGCAATAAACCCTTAGGGCATTAAAAATGTTCTCGCCAAGGTTGCCCCGAGGCAGCCTGCTGCGAGGGCTCGGGGCGCTGCGGGGGACACCCCTGCCCTCTCCCCGAAAGGCAGGTTTGGGGGGGGGAGCCGTGAGCCTGGCGTTTGCCCCAGCCGCGGCGCGGGGGTGATCGCTGCCGTGGCCGCGGGGCTGGAGAGAGGCCAGCGCTCCGCGGGAGCCGGAGCCAGAGCCAGAGCCGTGCCTGGGCCGCGGGGAGGGCTGGCCGGGGGCGGTGAGATGTCCCCTCGCTTCGGTTCCCAGCTGCCGTGACATTTGAATCAGTCACAGCGAAGGAGGGAGGAACAAAACAAAAAAAACAGAACAAAAAAGAAAAGGAGGAATATGTTCAGCAACGCGGGTTGCTCGGGTTCAATTCCGCGGCAGTGACGAACGCTGGTGGCTTTGCCTCTGCTAATAACTGGCATTTATTTGCCCTGCCTGCTGCTCGGCTGTTCCCGCAGGAACGGGAGCACGTCCCATTTTGGCAGTGGCCGCAATCCCCGCGCCGCACTCGGAGCGGGGTCCCGACCCGGCTTCCCTCGCGCGGGGACCGCGACCGGGGCTGGGACGTCTCCAGCAAAACCCCTCGGCACCGCTGGGCTGAGCGGAAAAGGGGGAAAGGGCCCCGCTGCCTGTCTGCCGGGTGGGCGCGTGGGTCTGGGAGGGAATTAATCCGGGAAACAGCCTGCAGCCGGACTCAGTAGACCCGAAGGCCTCGCGGGTCGGAGTCGGAAGCCGCTGCAGTTGCCGGCGCTGCTCCGCCGGGCTCCGTGCGCGAGCGGCGATTTTCCTCCTCTCCCTGCGCTGGTGGGGCTGCTCCCAAACGCAGCTGCCCCCCAAACGTGCCGGTCCTGCTCTTTGCCGCGCCGGTGCCCTGGCCCCCGTTTGGGGGCGGATGGACCCCCATTCCCGCRGCTGGAGCTTAAAAGCACGGAGATTTGCTGACATCGGTTACCCCCCCTGCAGCCATAAAAGTGACTTTTCCAAAAAAAAAAAGAAAAGGGGACCACCACTGCCCCTCGCCTGTCCTGGCTGGCAGAAGACCCAAGTCCTTTCCCACCCGCCGGCTTCGTCCCGGGCTGCCAGGAAGGACGCGCAGGAGCGGGGAAAGCGGCGATGTTCCCTCTGGAGATGCCGACGGGCCCCTTCGCCCCGGGGCATCCCGCGCGCCCGGGCTGCGCTCGACCCGGCCAGCCCAGGCAGCGGCAGCCGTGGCCGGCGAGCGTCCCCGCGGGCGGCGCGCGCCTCGGATCACATGAGGCTCAGCTATCTTTAGCCAGAGGTATTTCTGTTACGGGCGAGCGGCCGCTCGTTCGCCGGGGCAGCTCAGCGGAGATACCCGGGGGTCGGAGAGGCAGGACGCGGATGACTCCGGACGAGACCGCCCGGCCGGCGCCCTCGCGCAGGGTGCGTATCCGAGTGGAGGAGCAGGTCTTCTCGGTGGACAAGACCCTGCTGGTGGAGAGCAGCGAGTATTTCCGCGCGCTCTTCCGGTCCGGCATGAAGGAGAGCACGCAAGACGAGCTCCGGCTCCAGGACCTGAGCGCGGCGGGCTTCCTCGTCATGCTGCGCGTGCTGGCCGGCGAGAGGCCCGTGCTCAGCGGCGAGGAGAACTTCAAGGCTGTCGAATGCGCCGCCTTCCTGCAGGTGAAGCCCTTGGCCAGGTACCTGGTCCATTCCGTCAACTCCGACAACTGCATCCTGCTGTACCAAGCCGCGGCCATATTCGGCCTGCTGGACCTATTCCACAGCGCCGCCCTGTACATCAGGGACAGCTACGCCGAGCTGRAGGACTACCTGGACTGCCTCTCCGCCGAGCTGCTGGACTACGTGGAGTCCCTGCTGCCCAGCACCTTCATCGCCGTGGGRGCCCACACCCCCACCTTCGAGTTCCTCGAGGACCTCTCCAGAACCATCTGCTACCTGGATGAGGACAGCAACACGTGGAGGACCCTGTCGTGCCTACCGCTGACGGCCAGCACGTTCCTAGCCGGCATGGCGACGATGAATAATAAGATCTACATCGTGGGTGGCGTCTACGGAGCCAGCAAGCAGGTGGTGGAGAGCAGCTTCTGCTACGACGCCGACACGAACGCTTGGAGCGAGTTCCCCAGCCCTCACCAGCTCCGCTACGACGTCACGCTCGTGGGCCACGAGGGTTTTCTTTACGCCATAGGRGGAGAGTACGAGAAGATCTCGCTGAAGTCTGTGGAGAAGTACGACGTGTCCTCCAACACCTGGACGTTCGTCTCCGACCTGCCGCAGCCCAGCGCGGCTACCCCCTGCGCCCAAGCCATGGGGCAGATCTTCGTCTGCTTGTGGAAGCCGCTGGACACGACCGTCATCTACGAGTACGAGACCCAGAGAGACGAGTGGCTTCCCGTCACGGACCTCAGGAGGCCCCAGAGCTAYGGGCACTGCATGGTGGCCCACCGGGACAACCTCTACATCATGCGCAACGGGCCCTCGGACGACTTCCTGCGGTGCGTCATAGACTGCTTCAACCTGACCTCCCGCCAGTGGACCTCCCTGCCCGGGCAGTTCGTGAACAGCAAAGGAGCCCTCTTCACCGCCGTGATCAAGGGCGACACGGTCTACACCGTCAACAGGATGCTCACCCTCCTCTACTCCGTGGAGGAGGAGACCTGGAGGTTCAAGAAGGAGAAGGCCGGGTTCCCCAGGAGCGGCTCCCTTCAGACCTTCCTCCTGCGGCTGCCCCGGCGCGACCACGACATCGCGACGTAGGCTGCCCCCGACTCCGTAGGGATGTCCCRGCGCGCCGGAGCCGGGGAGAGCTATCTGCAATCAGCATCGCTTTCCACGTCCGCCTCTCCCGCTCCTCCGCGACGGGGCATCCGGGGCTGCAGGACCACGACGGTCCATCCCGCGAGATGGCAACCAGGCACTGCCCACCCTGCTCGAGCCAGCGGGAAGGGCCGCGGCTCCGCCGCCGCCCGCCTCTGCCCCGGCTCGGCTGGGCGATGCTCTCTGCAGGTCTCAGCCAGCTGTGTTTAGGATCCCAGATGTTGACTGCTGAGCTAACGGCTCGTGGGGTTTGGTGGCGTCGGCAGGTGGAAGGTCCTGGAGAAACGTGAAGGTGGTTTTTATTTATTCTCTGAAGATGTGTATCGACCCAGTTGCTCTCTGTTTGGAYGGGAAATTATTCATTCTAGCCCGGAATTAAAAGGCAAGTTTTAAAAAAAAAAACCTGTGTTTTTCATTACCCTCCTTTTGTTTTGTTTTGTGCTTTTTTTTAAATAAGGTCTCCTTCGGAAGGAAGTTGAATCGGACACCTCGTGACGAGGAACACAAGTCAAAGTTTCATTCTGCCTGTCGAATGCTTTTCCAGCTGCAGCTGTGTTTCGAGAGCGATGCTTGGGAGGGCATTTCCCACAGAGCTGCTCAGCTCCCCGGGGAAAACGCCCGGGGACCTATTTCCGATTTAAAGCGGCAGCACGGCCTGAAGTGAGGCCGTTGGGGAAATATTCCCTGCTCCCGCGGCCGAGGGGGCCGGGGACGAGGGGACGGAGGTGATGGCAAGGGGGATAACGCCCTAAAATAACGCCGCGGCGGCCGGCTCCGACTCACCTCGGCGCTCGCCGGCGGGCAGCACCCAGCTTGGGTTCAGCAGCGGAAACCCCACAAAACTAGGAAATTTCCTAATTTTCCTAGACATTTTCGCAGAGCGCCCGCCGCTGCCGCCGCCGGGGGGGGGGGAGCAGGCGGACGGAGGCCGCGTCGCGGGGTCCCCGCAAGGGCGAACGGCCCCGGGGCGGCCGCGCTCGCCCGGCGTCGGGGCACCCGCAGCTCTGCCCTGAGCCCAAAGCCCCGCTGCTCCCGCGCTTCCGGAGCATCCCCCGGCGCAGGTAACCGGAGCGCGCCGGCGGGTTAGCCCCGGGCAAGCGGGAACGGCAGATCCCCCCAAAAAATCACCGTTTCCCATTTCTCGCCCTTTTGTCTTTAGCTTAAGCCCGGCTTTAGGAGCAGCGGCCCGGCTGCCGCTCACGCCGGCGGGCTGTGGGGAACATGACACCGGCAAAGCCGCCCGGGGCTATATCGGGAGCCGYGGCCCTGGCAGGGAAGCAGCCGGAGCGGCGTGTCCTGCCAAGGGCCGCGGGCGGGCGGGCGGCCGGCGCGAGGGCAGAGGCGCCGGCGAGGAGCGGTCCCCGCTCGGCTCCCGCCCCGGGGCGCCGGGGCGCAGGGGGGGAGGAGGAGCGCGCTGCGTCCGTCCCGCCGCGCCGGCTCCGAGGGAGGAATACGGGAACAAATCCCCCGCTGATGGGAACTGGCAGCCGGCCTTGGCAGCGCCCGCTGATCTGTTCCAGGCGGATATTTGTGCAATGGCACCAGCGGCTGCTCCTGAAATCGTAAAGCCGAGCCCGAGCCAGAGAAACCCGGAGAGGAGAAAGGGAGCCGAGGGCACCGTCGCCGCGGCCCCGCTCAGGGCCGCGCGTCGCCCGGACCGTCAGGGCCGGCCCCGACCTCGTCTTGCCGGGACGCATCCAAGCGCGCGATCCCGTCGCGCTGCGCTGGCTCGTGCGTGGCGCGACGGCCTCGTTGCACCGCGCCGCACCGGCCCCGAGCGCTCGCGCGTCTTGGCCGTGCCGCTGCCTCCCGGGCGGAAGCGCCAAGGTGGTGCACCAGGTTCGGGGGCCGTTTCTTTGGGGATGCTTGGAGAAGCGCCGCTGCCGCTCGGCGCCGCCGGGAGAGCGCTCCTCGAGCGCGGGGACGCCGGGGCTCTTCCTGGCGCTGCCTGCGAAGCCGTCGTCAAACCCGGCGCGTTGCACAAGCCGCTTCCCATAAGCTGGGGAGGCTCCCAGCTGCCAGCGCCTCCCCAAGCCGAACGGAGCGGAAGAGAATACCCGCGGGGATGCCTCAAGTACTCACACTTTTGACCCTTGCCAAGTTCTCAGCATTTGCAAAACAGTGACTGCATTAAAAAAAGACAAGCCCGCATCCACGTCCGTCTTTAAAAACCCTTCGTGCGCCTGTCCCCGTTTGCCCTCTGCCGCCAGGACCCGGCTAWGGCGCAGGCCTGGTGGGGACGCAGGCAGCATCTCCGGACACCAAGCACGGGAAGGYGCTTCAGATCCGCAGCGCTCCTCGGTGAGGACCGTCGCGTGCCTGGGGTACGCACAACGACACGCCGGACGAACCCCGTGAGGTTAATCTGTGCCACAGATGCCAGCTGGTTGTTACTACGCTTGAAAAATGTTGTCCTGATGTCATCGCGGGTCATGCAAGGACAAGGTCTGTAAGACCAGGTCAAGGCAGCTCGAATTTGTCTCTCCCTGGCCCTGTTTCTTCGCTGACCTGAAGGTAACCATGCCCTCTGGGAACAAGCCWGCCCTGCTCAGCAACTAAAATATCTGCCCTGAAAACGTTTTATTCCRGGTGTAAATCCAAGAAGGATGCCCATTTTTGTGAGCCCCCCCCACTTGTTACATGCCCTGTCCCGGGACTCCCATGGTTTTTCCCTTCGTTGGCTCAGCTAAGCTCAGAAACGTCTTTGATTTCATTATATATAAATCTCTCTGTTCTGAAACGGAGCTTTGGGTGATACAAGGATGCTCAGGAGCAACCCAACAACTACTTACTGTGACAAGGCTGCACTTGAGCAGCGTTCTTATAATCCCATATGTTACCCAGCAAGTAGGTAAGGAGGAATCCGGAATAAGCCCTGCGCTGGTGCCCTGGGAAGCTGACATGTGGATGTGTGAGCTGTTAGCACAAATTCCAGCAAGTCAGATCCATGCTCCCTCTTGGATGAAACCAATTAACATTTTGTGCTGGCTTCTCCCTCCTAAAAGCAGCACACGCAAGGCGCTGTGTTTTAAACCATTTCAAGTTGAATAACCAGTTTAAACTTGCTGTTAAAACAAAGTTAAAATAATTACGTTGTTAAAATATTTCTGACAGGCTTCTGTAACTAAACCGAGGCAGTTTAACTTGGCAGGCTTTTCCATTCCTTCCAGCGCCGGAAAGACCAGGCAACGCAACCTCTACCCCCACCTCCATACCTTCTTTTCACTTCCTTTTTTCCACAGCTCACAGGTTTACAGAGGTATTTACTAATAAAATGCGAAAGGTTTTAAGATTTTAAGCGTAACTTGAGAGAAAAAGCGAGCCTTGGCAGTCCCTAGGGAGCGTGGCATGGATGCTCCCCAGGGACGGATAACTTGGTTACATCCCTCCGTGCAGAAAGCAATCCAGAACACAACCCAAGACGGAGCGAAGCCGCCGGGTTGGCTTCTCGCTGTCCTCACACCTCGGCTACACGAGACGCTTCAGCCGCACGGGGAGGAGAAGGGATATCGTTCTCACCTCTGCAAGCTGGGTGCGGGAAAAAACTACGAGCCAGGACCCGGCAAACCTCAGACCGGAGCGCACGTCCGTTCGGCCATTGCCCAGCGAGCGGGTGCAAGCCCACGCGTTTGATTTGCCGCTCCAGAATTCAGCRCTCACCACCAGGCATCGCTGGCACGGACACACCACCCTCATCTAGCCCTTTAAATCTTCGTGGCGTTGGCTTCGCCAAAGACTACAGTTAGAGGCGAAGCGATATATCTAATCATAGTTTAACCTTCTGCAAGTTTCTCTTTAAGGTGACATCATCCTGGCAAGGATGCGTGTAATGAAAAGCTCTCTGTAGAATGGACTTGCCTTATAAGGGCCGTATCAAAAATAAAAGCTTGTATAACCAAGCGAAATCTCCTGCAGGAAAAACAGGGATGTGAGCTGCAAGAAGAGCCTCGCGAGCTCCCCACGTACACCGAGAGCTCGCTGCGCAAACAGGCTCGATACAGCGTGTTCTGCGACTCGGAGAAGCAAGGCTTCCCTGCGTTTTCAGCCTGAAACCATAATTTGCTGCTTACGGTCCTCACTTGACGCAAGAAAGTCAAGCAAAACATGAACCTTCGTGAAATAAAGAGCAGGATCTGGCCGTTCCTGTCGCCTCGTGTCCCACTGGTTGCGTTTCCACTCCCAACACAACGTCCCACCTGCACCTTTGAGGCCTGTCACAATTCAGTTCACGTGGCACTTTCTGCCAGCAACAACTGTWGCCTGCAGTGGACTCATCTCCTGAGATCCTCCCCGCTTTCTCCAGCGAGCTAATGCATTCAAGACCATCTCCCGTGGTCTTCTTCATACCTCCAGGGCTCGAGGCGAAGCCTTGGTCCCAGCTCGCAGAGCTAGCTCGGGGGCTCCGCTGCGTGCACCAGGCAGTGCTGCGCCAGCCGTTCGCGGTGTGCACAGCCAAAAAGGAGGGCTGAAGATGAGCAAACGTCCTCAGCTGCAAAAAGGTCTCACTGGAATGGGCACTTCTGTGGGCACTGCAAAAAAGGTGAGGTTTCACAAAGGACATTGCAAAGAAAAGCCGGCCAGAAGAAGCAACAGAGCGTTCTGGAAACATGAGCTGCCCAAACAGCAGGAGCAAAGGCACCACGGGAGGTGGGACTGAGGCCGCCTCTCCAGGAAGCTCGCGCGGCCCTCCAGGCTGAGCGGCTTTCGCTGGCATTTTGGGACATTTCCATTTCCGCATTTAAACAACGTGTCAGATTCTGCAAATCTTCCTTACGTAGTAAAGTACCATACCTGAGCAAAATCTTCAGTGCTGGGCCAGAGCTTTTTAACGCTGGTGCTCCCMTTGCACCGCTGCCCTTCACCCTGCAGGTTTTCTCCCTCAGCAATACGGGGTGCCACACTTTTCTTTACAACTACGTTAAAGAAGGGCGAGTATAACGAGCCCTCGGATGTGGGCAAAGCAACTCCCTTCCGCACAGCTTCAAAAGGGAGAAACTCAGGACTCCTTGAGAGCTGCTCACACGGCGCAGGGCTCCGTATCTGCGGGAAGCAGCTCTCAGCGAGGAGTGTGCTGATATTGGTCTCGCAGGGTCCTCAGAAATTAGACTAAAATAGGGAAAAAAAGAAAAAAAAAGGATGAACGCCACCACGGAGGTGTATTCCTGCATCCCGGGGTTCGAAAGCTACTCATGGAAATGTGGGGAAGGAAGACGGATTGTTCTAACGCAATGGAAAAGCATTGGGCTAAGAGATCTGCTGGAAGGATGCAATGGAAAAACGGTAAACACTTTGCAACTAATTAAGAACCGTCTCTGCTAAATTGCGCCAGTTGGCATTTTCATACGAAAAGACACAATAAATACATTGAAGAGCCTCTCCAACAATCTTTACTCAAAGAAATTACATCTGTATCTAATTCAAAGGAAAATAATGTACTCTCATGTGAAGAAATTATCCATTGTTACATTGCCAAAGCCAGAGAAACATCTAGTAAGGTGCTTTGAATCTTGTGTTCTCTGTATTTCTGACACGTACAAAAATTCCCCCAGGCATCCAGATTTCCCTGATCTTGACATTTGTGCAGAACTCGATTTCGAGCCGCTGTCTCCACAGCTGAGGGGGGCATCCCCTGAATTTTCTCAATTTGGGCACGGAATAAAAGGCAGGTGGAGCAGAGCCGTTCCTCCATTTCTCCGTTCAGATTTCACAAAACYTCCAGAGCGCACACAGCATAAAACCTTGCACGAACCATTTCTCATTTTATTGGATAAACGTAACGTATTAGTAACCCAGAACAACGGCAGTCTGCTTTCTTTTCTTACCCTTCACTGAATTACGCATTCTTCTTAAGTTTCTAGTTTAAAAGGAGATGCTAAGGAGATMTGACTAGATCTTAATTATAATATTCAGACTGGCCTGAGTCAGTCATCTCCAGAAAGAAACAACTAACGTTGCTAGCAAAGTGTTTGGCTTTTATGATAACAACCTTTTCTGCTGATTCGGATAGATTTTAAGAATCTACGCTAGACTGTATTTGCGAGCACCGCAACGCAGAAACGAGCTACAGCAGCTTTGCTCCGYGTCACCCCAGAGGCGCGAGGAGCAGCCGGCGCTTCCAGCGTGTCGGCGGGGAGGCGCGCTGCCGGGGAGGACGGCGAGCCGCGCGGACGGAAGCGCGCCGAGGCGCCCGAGCCGGGACGTGACGCGACGCCGGGCCCGCAGCGGCGACCGGCCGGTCACTGCCTCTGCGTCACGAGCTCCTCCAGCGCCTTTTCCCTGTGGTTCTCGCAAAGCAGAAGGACCTCTTTGATTTCGTTCTGCTGGAAGCCCATGTCATGGAACTGAGCCAGCAGATGCAAGAACTCGGCTGCCTGCAAGGAGAAGAAGGAAGAGAAAGGAGCGATTTCATCATTGGCTTTTTAAGGCAAATTCACTGCAACGTTTCAGCGGAAATAGCCTTGTGCGACGGGGCTGCAGTAGGGCCGGATAACGCGGCAGGGGTGTATTACAGCGGAAGGGCACTGCCGAAACCCCTGCTGAAAGCCGACTGGCGAAGGGAAGACGTACAAGGGCTAGTTTCTAAAAGCGTTCCTTTACTTCAACTTTTTTTCATAAGAAATATTTAATAAAGTGAGGCTCTAACTTCCTTGCTCCTCATAAAATTAAATATGAATTCCAGTCAAGTGTTTGGGCGCATTACAAAACTATTACACGAAACTGGGGAGAGCCAGGAAACACAATCTGGAATTCATTTGTTCTGTTTTTTCCTCCCTTCCTCAAGCTGGGTCTCATTGCCACAACGTCCCACCTGGAGCCACGTTCTCAATAAACCGCCGTCTGCCTAAAAAAAACGAGGCACAGCCACTTTCCCCGTGCAGCGCTCCTATCCGGAGGCGAGCCGGGCAATCTTGGGTGCCGTGACAGTCGACATTGCATCAAAGAGCACCAGCCCAGATTTCATCAGCAGGAGGCACCTCCGTGTCCTCCCGCYGCGTGGGGAGCCCACGGGGCCGTGCAATGCCACCCCACGGCTTTGGGCCCGCGTATGCAGGTTCACCGCGCGCGCAGCAATGGGGTCTGCTCGTCCGGGAGGCTCCGGACCGCGTCCGGGGCGCACCGGTACGTGCAGCTTACTGGAAACAGGGTGCCRGGGGACGCAGCCCCAAAGGCTGGGCGCCGCGCCGGCCCGCTCTGACCTTTTTCTCCGAGTACTGGAACATCTCCATGGCCTCCTCCACCTGCCCCTCCTCGTAGCCCTGCTTCAGCAGCCGGTCGCAGGCACGGAGGTAGCCCAGGAACTGGAGGAGAAGACAGCGAGGGTTAACGCAAGCTCCGGGACGCGGGGGACGGATGCTGCGCCGGGACGCTTTCCTTGCGCCACCTCCGCGTGCAGAGCGCTGCGCAGGGCTTGGTGCCCCGCGGCTCCCGCAGCCGCCTCGGGGCCGGGTTTTAAGGGAGACGGGAAGGCTCCGGGCAGACCCGTCCTGCTCAGACGGCAGGACTCCCATGGCTTCGTGGGGGCAGGTAGCACCTCGGACCCCCCTGGCTCTCCCAGGGCGGGAACGGGAACAAAACCGAGGGAGGACGGGACGAAACCAAAAATATGAACGGTCTGAGATAAAAAGTAATGATCTAATGGTTAGTTGGAGTGTTTTTTTTCCCAAAAACGGAGCCCGCCTGGGTGAGCAGCCAGGTACGCCCTGACCCCTCGCCCGGGCTGTTGCCGGGCCGGCTTTGATGTGCGGAGCTCGGCCCCGGCGGGCTCGCTCCAGGACCCGAGCCCGGAGCCCACCCCCGGGGGAGGCCTGGCCGCTGTCGTTACTGAAAGCAAACAGTTATTTTTGGCTTTCCTCGTTGTTCTTGGAGTGCTGACAGCACAACTCCCAGCGGTATCTTTTAAATGCCGCAAGAATCATTCACTGTCCAAAAACATATGTGACAGACAATAATAAATGAACTATACAATAGCRGAAAGCAAATATCGCTGCTTGGAGAAATGGCTGCGGCCCCCCGGGTCTCCCTGAAGCCRCTCCGTTTCATCCAAGGGGGAACAGGTTCGTGCCGCCCCGGATCCGCAGCACTGTCCTAGCCAAGCAGAAAGATTCAGTAAAAGGCCATAAAGCGCTCAAAAAGTCCAAAAAAGTCCCGCAAAAGTTGGCTAAACAGCTATTTCTCCAGCAGCAGAGTAAGGAAGAAGTTTAAAAAAAATGTAAGCTTTAAAGAGCAGCTTGTTAACTCCAACATGAGTTATTCACTGGTCGTTTGCATTCACAACCTGCTTTTATTTCCCTCGTTACCTTACTAATTAAAACCCAGGATCACTGTCATTCTCTCGCCCTGCTTTAGCAGCAACAGCYGCTTTCCGTGTTTGCTGCCGAACGCGGACGATCTTGGCAATCTGACATTTTGTTCAAGCTGAGCATGAAATCCATGCTGTTGTCGACTCAACGGTTTTATTGTTTAGAAAAAAAAAAAAAAGTCCTCAAGACTAAACAAAAGCAGGTTTTTAAACACGACGACCTGCTAAGCTCTTGGGCTTAGCGTTGGGCTCATCTCCTGCTTGGGAAGGAGGAGGAACGTATCCGGCTCACCCTCGAAGGAATGTGCTTAAGGGCCAGCGAGTTACGTGCTCCGGTTTCCCGGGCAGGAGCGCTGGACGGGCAACGCCGGACGGGCACGCTCTGCCGCTGCGATGCGGGCCGCTCCGATACTGCCAGCTCGCAGCGCTTTTCCCCCCGCTCTGCATCTCGCAAGGAGGCAGCTTACAGCAGCTTCACAAACTGCTGGCGTATAACGTGACCTCGAGACTCTTCCCCGGCGGATCAGCAGCCTGCGAGTTCATCTCTTCCTTCAGTTGGTGCTACCCGACGTGATAACGCAGCAGTTTAGCTTTTCCCATCAAAGACAGGCTTGTGCAGTGAGTTAATCTCCTCTCAAGTGCTTTTTTTAAAGTTRTTTTCAAATCTTCCAGGTTCCCGGTACCACTTTGACTTCCAGCGGAAAGGTTTGTCTCTGTGAGGTCCCGGCTTCAGGTGCTCCGAGAACTGGCTGCTTAAGCAGGGCAGCGTTGGGTTTAACGCCCGTCATTTCACCGACCCCCTCGGCACGTGGTAATGACACCTGCCCGCAAGAACGGGGACGACTGAGAGGAGAAAAACCAGCAAAACCCACTGAAAACCCAAACGATGACTTCAGGCCAGGGACAGGTAAAGCCAGCGCTGAGAAGGTCCCCGGGGCGCTGAGCGTGCAGGGACAAGCGGCTCTCCGACGGGGCAGCGAGATCACAGCCAACGTGTGCTTTCCTCGCCCTGCTGCTAACGGGCCTGTTTAACTCACTGCCGCAAGCGCTGTCACCGAGGATGTAACGTCTGCAAACGGCGAAGAGGCTCGGGGAGTCACCGAGCTGGTGGGGACGGCTGATGAGAGGCTTGCAAGAAGCTCTGCAGATCTAGATGGCCGCTCAGGGGAAGCGAGCAGATTCGCGTGGAGGAGGAAACGCAGCAGGTCTCGTATTTTGCTGCGTTATCGACTCTGCAAGAAACTCCACGGACGTACAGAGAGAGACGGTTCGCAGCAGAGCGGGGCCAGGAGGCGGCTGATGCGGTGGGCTGTGTTCCTCAGTAACCCACCTTCATCCGAAGCATGTGCTGCCGGCTACGTGGGGAGAGAGCTGCTGAGTAGCTGTAGCCATCTGTCGTGTCTGATTTCACAGGCAGATCGAGAGCTCCCTGGATCAGCGATGCTCTTCCGTCCTCTGCTCCCGTAAGGCTTAGCCCTTGCCCGCGGCTGAGGCTCCTCATCCTCGCAGAGGAGCTCCTGCCGCACTGGGGAATGCTAGCCCCATCTGAGCCTTTCGGAGAGGTTCTTCCACCAAAACCGAGAAGGCGTTGTCTCTTTAAGGCAGAAGACTTCGAAAAGCTCCCTCTCTCCACCCGGGTGGGTTCTCTCAGTTTTACTTGACTTTGTGAAGAAATTGAGCAATTTTTGGCTACCATCTGGTGCCACAATCAATCTTCCTGTTTGAAGCTGTCATCGTCACACATTGAAACCCTGTGTGACACCAACGAGCAATGAAGAGCGTCCACGGCTCTTGTTTCTAAACTTTAGTTGAAACACATTTTCCAGGAAGGACTTAACCTAATTTGGTAGTTCTGTACTTGTAATAGAAGCCTCAAGAGCTAGGCCTTACATTTTATCTTGGTTTTATTGGGCTTAAAGGGGGGAGAGAGGAACTTCTGGTGAAGACTCYGGGATATAAGGTAGACTTCATAGCTCAGTGCATTAATCACCTCTCCAAGAGAATGGGATTCCCTGGATTTACACAGGAGGGAGCAGACTGCAGCCACTTCCGTCTTTAACAAGACGCACCGCTCCGGGCGATACACCTTCACATCAAAGACAGCCGTGGCTACAAGACACGCTTGCACGGCTCTCCACCAGGAGCGTGGGCTGCGCTCTGCCCATTTCCCTGTATCGGTGCAGACAGAAACCTTTACGAATCAAACAAACAAAGCTCCCTACTTTGGCTTTCAGCACCACTCGCCTCCAGTGAGAGCGGGGTCTGGGAAGGCTGGTCCAGCCCGGAGCAGGGTGGTATGTTGGGGACAACCCAGGACAGAGCCGGGAGCTGCACGATGCAGCGGAGCAGCTTCGTACGTGGACCAGGACACGTGCCAGGACCAGGCCTGGCGGATGTCCGTCTTACTAAGCCACAGCCAAGCTCTTCTCCCCCTGCAAGAGCGTAAATCCTGCACGCTGCTCCGCACGGTGCTGMGGCCGCCCCGGGAGAGAGGCTGTGCCGTATCCCAGGCAAGCGCCCGCCTGGCAGGACTGTTCCCTGCACCACCCCGGGAAAAGGGAGCTGCGAGCTCGAACCGTCTCTGCCTGCAGAGCCGCGACCCCCCGGCCGGGCTGTTTTATAAAAAGCAGCTTCCTCCCCCTCCTCTGCCAGCACGGCGACCCTGTTCGCGCTGCAACGCGCACTGCGCACGCCTGCGCTCACCGGCCCCATCGAGACAGAGGCGGCACCGCAGACGAACCCCGCTCGTCAGCGTCACCTGCTGCACRCACTCCCCCCTCACCCGAACGTTCCCCCACCCCGCTCTCCCCCCGCAGAAATCAGGCAGATGCAAAATCCAGCCCCGCCAGTCCCTCGTCTGGGACGAGCAAGCCCAGCCCCAGGTTTGCAAAGGCCGTTGGCTGCAGCCTGCTCATCCCTTAGAGGYGCTGCACACGCTGAGGCCACCCGGAGCGCAGGATATCCGTCCGGACAAGCAGAGAGCTCGGGCTCCATAGCAGGGGGCAAGGAGAGGCTACGTGTTAACTTTTCACAATAAATTCCAGGTTAGCATAAGGGCTCCCTCAGTAAAATAGCCCGTGACCCAAACGCACTGCTCGTGCGGATTCAGTGGTTGCTCCAAAGCAGGAATCTTGTGTTTTGGAGAGAGACCAGACAAATCTCGGAGGTATTTACACAGTCCCATTCTGACAGGATGAGCCATGGAAATAATCATATGAATCTAACAGCCGGAAAAAAAATGATGTGCAAAAAGTTTCCATATACGGGGGCAAAATTTGTGCTTCAGAAGGACACTAGGCTTTAAACAACAGATTTAAAGGATAATGTTACCCAGCCGTTATTACTCACTGAAAAGTTGAGCGCAACTCATTGCAGTTACATTACAGCAAAAGTGAAGACGTGTGATCTAATGAAAAACCCCGTTGACCAAGTTCTTATACCAAAGCGGGGAAAACTCTTCCATTTCCCCAAAGCAGCCAGAAGTCCATCCCGGGCAAAAAGAGAGTCGTTCACRGCTGTTCTTTACCGAGTGCTTTCCATAGCATTTCAGTAAAGCGACACCAGCTCCACCAACCTGGCTCAAACTCTGCTTTCCCGTCTTCTGGAGGGTGAGGATAGCTTTGTGGGCCGGATAGCCCAAGGCTATAACGGGCTCGATGAGGTCGCGCTCCTCCTGGCTCAGCGCCGAGAGCAGGTCGGCCGCCGAGTCCGGATGAGCTCTGTGGGAACCCGGCGGCCGGGCSGGCGCGGAGGCCGGCGGGAGGCAGGCGTAGGGGCTGAGGGACTGGAACACAAACAGAAAAACGGTACGTTCGCTAATTAGGACGCGGCCGCTTACGCGACGCCAGCGTTCAGCCCTAGGCGGAACCGTGCGGCGGATTCCTTTCCGCCTCTCTCCAGAGCGGCGAGGTGATTGCAGGCATTTAAAAGCATTGCTTCAGCATTTGCCATTTAGCGTAATTTCATTAGCTGGCACAAGAAGAGGAAAATTCCCATAAATGGAACAATCCCCTTTGGGTTTGGGTGTGCATGTGTGCGTCTGTCTAAATAAAGGATCATGTGTTAGCGAGCATGGATGTGACTCTCCCTGCTATACATCCTGTCCGTGCCTTTTTTCCCAAAAAAGGGGGTGACCTCCCTGAGAGCAGAACTTTTTGCGTTTCCCGAGCAGCCCGGTACAGACCGGGGTGATGACGCCTGCCGAGCAGAAACTTGGGAAAACCAAGATGTGCACTTCGCAAACAAAAACAAACAAAAGACTCCAAGTGGCTGTTACTGTATTTGGGGACATCTACCACGATTTATCCACAAGCTCTCTCTTCAGAGGAGAGCAGACTTAATTAAACCCAGGCCTAGCTACACATATAGATCAAAGGAAACAGCACTCACGGGTGTTTGTGCACTAAACTGATCAAAACCAGCTTCCTCTCCCTGGGAATCCCGTCCCTACCTCCAGCAGTAAATGCCATCCTTGTCCTCGGCTGGCCAAGCGAGGTGCAGCAGTGCCAGCCGGGAGGCGATGCAGTAGGTGGTCACCTTATGTCCTGTTTACGCTGTGATCTTTATGAGATATATCTTACTTTTACTTAAGTTTCTKYAATAAAACCTTCATCGTTCCTAGAAATTACCATGCAAGAAGAAGCCCTCGTCTCGGTTCGAGGCTTTAGCATTCAGTATGATGCATTTGGTGCAATAGCTGACCAGACTGGGGTGATGGATTAGTAATTAGTCGTAGCAGCTGTTCAGTGTACAAATACACATAGTATAATTAAGGAGCGGCTAAATGCCTACGTCTAATGCTACTACATATAAATAACACAGCCTTGCATGTGTCTGATGGTTTTAATTGCAGATCTGAAGTAATTCATCTTGTAAATCTCTCAAGGATCTGGACGAAACGTGATGTTTTACAACACTGCACGATTCAAACTTAAGACAACAGAATGCAATATTTACTCCATCATTTCACACCACTGTCTCTATGGTTAAATGATCAGTATTTATAGTAGGACTATGAAGTCTAAGACTTCCTAGGCTTTTCTTAAAAGACAAACAGGATTTGCAACAGAAAGGGCTGCCAGAGTTGCACGACAAGAAAGGCGAAGGGGCCCTTTCGAGCTATAAAACAGCGAGCGTGGGGAACGTTTAATCTGAACAGCAGAGGCAGAGAGACCTAGGGAAGAAGGGCGAGCAGAAATAACCCCATTTTTGTGTCTGTTCAAACCCTGGTTTCTCTTCTGGGACCCTCAGGAGGAGCAGCTGTGATGGTTATAGGAAGGCACAAACTCCATTTATATGTGATAGGGGGAAAAAATGGAGAGGGAAGAGGGAGCAAAGCTTATTTCACTTTTTTTTTTTTTAATGTTTCCATTGAAAAGCGAATAAATCATTTTGCTTGCTAGGGGGGGAAAAAAGGTGGTTTTGATTAGGGCAAATACACTTTTTGATGATGACGGAAGCTTTCTCACAAAAAAAAAGTATTTTTAAAACATTATGGCAAAAAAGCCTGATTCAGTTCTTAGGAAAACTCGCCAGACGTTTCTCATCGGTTTAGTGCTCGCGCAGAGCCCTTTCGGTCCTGCTTTGCTACGCAGGACTCRGCAAGCAGGATAAAACTTTTGCTCCGTGCGATGCTTTGCTTCCTCCCTCCGCTCCCCTCCCACGGCTGCATAAGCTCGTTTGACTTCCGCAGGCAGCAGCAAGCAAAGGGATACGCGAGCAAAATATCTCACCGCGACGGTGGGCTTATGCTTTCTTATCGGCGGTATCGACGCAGCAGAGGACGGTGCCGGGGGACCGCAGCAAGGAGGAGCAGGAGGAACCGGCGTCAGGATCGCCGGCCGGGCGGCGTCGGAGGCAAACCAGTATTTAAGGTTCCTGTTAGTCCGGGGACGCTGGTGGAGGGACGACAGCGCGAAGGCCTGTTTCTTCTCCGCGTAGGCTCTATTCAAAGGATGCACCAAAGCAGCCAGCTTCCTCCGGGCTCCTTCCAGCTCGTTCTTCATGTTGTTGAATATAACCGTGGACCTTCTCTGCCTGGCCGGGTCTGGGCTTGCCGGCTTGCGGTAGCCGTTCTCCGACGTGGGCTCCAGCAAGCCCGGCGACGTCTTGGGCCTGGCCTGGTGCAGCCCGGCGCGAGAAGCCACAGCTCTGCCCACCTTTTTCCTTCGAGCTTTCTCTTCTCTGTCGTTTTCTTCCCAGGAGGTGGAGGAATACTCGTCATCCTCGAAGTACCCTTCCTCATYGGAGGGCCAGGCCTCACTCTCCGTGTCGGAGAGGGCGCTCCGGCTCTTGGCGTGCCCGCGACCCTCCGCAGCGGCGCTTAGGCTCACGCACCTCCGCACGGGGCAGGCGCCGGCCCCGCCGTCCTTGGCTCTCCCCACCGCTGCCTCCTTGCTCTCCACGCTGGCACCGTAGCTGTCCTTGGGGTCCACCAGGAGCAGCCAGCACGGGGGAGCCGTGGGGACAACCTCGGAGGTGGCCCGGCGGCAGGAGGTTTGCTGCTGAGAAGCAGCCTCGATCCAGTAAAGCACCTTCCTTTCCAGCGAGAAGTCGTGCTGCGGAGTAGCAACAAGCAGTTATTCGGGGCGCCTGAAGCCAAGGCGCCTGGCGGGCGGTCGAACGCCCATGCGGCAAAGCAAACGCTTCRCGCCCGGCGCGTTAAAGGCTGCGCYGATCCGAGAYGCGCTCCCGTTTACCCGAACATCAGGACTACGCGYGCCAGGAYGGCCAGAGTGGCCAGCGCTAGCTGCATCCTTAGAGGCAGCCCCAACTTTTGCACTTGGAAAAAGCTGCCTACACGGTTATTACTGTTTTCAGTCCCGCTTAGAATCCTGCTCTGAGGTGTTTTGCGTCACCTTTACGGCTGGTGGGACAAGAGCAGTGAGCAGAGGGTCCTGCCAGCCGGCACCTCTCCACCTGGATCCCAGCTGCACGGGCGGCACCGCACCAAGTCACCCGCTGAGGGACGTCCCCGGCGCACGGAGCGGCACAGGGGAAGGCGCCTTCGGAGCCGGGCTCGTTTGCGAGCCCCCGTTAGCGGCACACGGGCTGGCACCCGCCCCCTCCTTGCCTGCGACCCYGCGCGCCGCGCCGGGCAGAGCTGCTTCTGGCACCTCGACAGGTCACAGGACGGAGGAGCCATTTCCACATCCTCTGCCTTAAAATATAAATATGTTTGTGACTTAAATCCAAGGGCTTCCTGGAAAAAACGAGTCTCGTGTGTCCCAGCGCTCTCCAAACAAGGTCTCCCTGGCCTGGCACAYGAGTACATTCACAGGACAGGAATGCTGTTTTTGCTGCTCTACACCCCAGGGCAGAGAACTTGTCGGCTGCGGCAAGAAACGGACCCAAACCGATCTCCCCGACGAAAACACCACCGCGTGCTTAGAGAAAGGCCGCTCCGGACTGCCGCTGCCCAGCGGGCGACGGTCTCCGGCGAGGAGCACGGACACGTCGCTGCCCGGCGCCAAAGCCGAGGGCTGGGACTCGCCGGGGCGAGCGGGGACGCGCACCGCTGCCGGCAACCCAGCCCCGGCCTCCGYGCAGAGGGCCAAAGCGGGCGCGCGAGCGTTTCCTCCGGAGAAGTCCCCAAAGCGTCCGCGCGGCAAGCGTCGCGTTAAACGTGCGCTGGGCGTTTGGGATCCGTCGGGCAGGAGCAAGCAAAGAGCTGCTGCCGCCTCCACAACCGACTTCCCAAGAGCGAAGCGCGCTGACCCCACCTACGGGCGAGACTCCTTAAGGCACGGCCCAACACACCAAGCAAATCTGGAATCGCAGCGGAATGAAACCGTGCTGGTGTTACCTGTAACCTAGAGAGCCGACTCCAAATGTTCAGTGTAAATATTAAAGGAAAGGGTTCAACCCCCTTCTGGAGCACGAGGAGCTCCATCGGATTTCTACGCTGGGGCTGAATATTGCTGAGAAAGCCCTTACAGCACCAGCGCACATTCAAAACCAGCGTAGGACCGAACCATGAGGCAGCTCACAAAACGTCAGAGGACGCACAGTGCCAGCACAGGTGGTGTCACCTGGTCCCATCTCGCACAGAGCCAGTGGTGACCCTCCACTGCAGAAGACTCCCAGAGCAGGGCCTGAAGCTTGTCCTTCACGAGGCCTCCCGAAGAAAATACCATCCTGCAACTCTCCATTCATCCAATCTTCATGCTTGGGTGAGATTAAAAAAAAATGAACCCAAACCAACCCCTTCCTCACACCCACCACCGCAAATCCTCCTCACCTCCGCCCACCCTTACTAAAAACAGCCAATGAAGAGGACAACGATTTCAAGGAGAGGTCCTCCTTCTCCTCTTTAGCAAAGAAAAAAGAATATTGCTGAATTCCCTTTAACATCCCATGGGAACGGACCCGCACGCGGCTCTCGGAAGGGGCCGGCTTACCATGGTGCTCACGAGGAGCTCGGCGCAGTCAGGAACGTCGATGGCCGGCGTGCTAATTAAAGCACTTTCTCTCGCCGAGTCGCCTTCCAAGCTCCTGACCGTTCTGAACGGTACTTCATCCAGGTAGCTCATTCCTGCTGCTCGGTATTTTGCTGTCTGAGGAAGGAAGAAAACAAAAACATAAAAGGAAGGGCTGGAGCCTGACTGAACCAGCACGGGAGCGACGCTGCGCTGGCCTAATCCCAACGAAGGTGGGTGAGAGGAGAGAAGAACGATGTGTTTCGAGCGAAAGGAACAGAGCTTTTCACACCCGGCTTATCAGCGGGAGGCACTGCCCTGCCAGCCTAGCAAAGAGCAGGTGGCGCGCCAGGCCCAGACTTGCAAAATCTTAATTAGTAATAGATATCAGGAAGATTTAAGAACGATCCGAGCAGAAACGGTGTCCAAGGAGGACACTTGCCAGGGCCCCGCTCTTCACACCACTTCAGCGTGACCACGGGCTCAGAGAAGACGACGGTGCTGCAAACCCAGACGGGTCGGCATAGGCAGCCTAAGAGGAAGCACGCGTGCCACCCGGGAGGAACCTCCCCGTGGGCTGAGCCGTCCGGTGGGCCGCCAGCAGGCCGCTATCCGTCCCGCGGAGCCGCCCGGCTGCTCCAGCCGACGGCTTCTCCCCAGACGCCGCAGCAGCTTCCCGAGGAAGCAAGGGAACGAGGAAGCTGCAGCTGCACTTCGCCTTATCTTCTGCCCGCAGTGGGGTGAACGATTACCGTTGCACCCCAGACGTGGCCAAGCCAGAGCTCACGTGACTTATTTTCCTAAACGCAGAACTATAGAAGGACCTACGCTTTATTCTTGCCTATTTTTTCACTTCAGTAACTTCTTCAAAGATTCATTTTGGTGCATCAGGCAAGCCACAGTGTTAGAGGGATGTTGAATGAGCCACTTTAAGGCCAGATTAGCTTTTAAGAACCATCTAGTCATTTTAAGTGTGCTGATGTTTTTTAGATTAGGAATGGCAGTGGAGAGAAAAACTTCTGGAAATAGTGGCATGGAAAATATTACTGCAATAATATAGCCATCAGTTCTGTACAAATGACTCAATTTAGTAAAAAATAAAAAATAAGCCACTACTTGTTGCATGAGGTCCCGAATCCCCCGCTTCCCAGGGATGACAGCATGCAAAATAGTTTCCTTTATACAATGTTGACTGGCAAAACCTGATGGTAAGTCTTCCAACAAGTTGTGGAATCTAAAGTCTGTGCCTATTTTAAAAAATTTCCAAAGCAGCAGTCCTCAACAGTCTTTCTGAAGACACAAAAAGTAAATATTTGGCATTACATCAGTATCCACAGAAGTGCTTTCCCTATTTTTTTTTTTCTTTTAAAAAGAAATGGCTCCTATGCTAGTGAGGATAAACACTCCAAAAAAGAAAAGCAGCAGAATGTATGCACAGGACAAAAAGCTGCCCATTAGGTTAATCTGAAAATAAGGATCTAAAACGGGAAACTGCATTTGAGACACTCCATTGCTTACATTCGGAAAGAATGCAACAAGCGCCTCCTAGACTGCAAATTGACAGCGCCGCACACAATCGCTCGGTGCAACTCAGTTGCTCTTACTGAATTCACAAAAGAGTTGTCACTCAGCTGCTTACGCCAGGATCACTTAATGCCCAGGGCTGCAGCGCAGCCAGAGACGATAACCCGCTTTGCTAGGCCTGCACGTGTGCTTTGGCTAACGCGTTACGCACGCAACGTGCCCGAGTCCTACGCAGGCCGAGGCCATCTGCTTTCAGACGTAAGAGGGCTCAGCGTAAGCTGCAATCCACGTAAGTACCGAGCAAGAAAACGCGTGAAAACATCCACAGTCGAGGCCACGCTCCCCCCGCTCTCTCTAGCTCGTTAAAGTCACCGTGCAGGCGCTGCCTGCAAGAGGAAAAGCYCGTTCGCGTAGTTCAGGGTATAAAGTGACTAACACCTCTCCGCAGCTGTGCAGCATCTATCATTGCCAACGGTCATCAGGTGCAACGGAAAGCAGGACCTTGTTGTCCGTCCCCTAAAACAGAGTTACTTGTTTTCAAATGGGACTTTAAGGGATGAAGACAGGTAGCAGTGAATATATCTGAAGCCACTACGAGGCAAATACAAAAGCTGGTGTTGACAGATCTGAAATCCGTGTTATACTGAAGTTTCCAAAAGGCACAGGCTTGTTTACAGACAGAAAGCCGTGCTTTCTTTAGAGTCCAATGTCAACAGAGTTAAACCCACATCAAAGTCCAGCTGTCCCCTGCAGAGACAGAATAACCTATACCTCAGTAACTTCAGCTGCCGTTTAGTTATTGTACYGTATTATCATACTGTATTTCATCGTATAAATATCGTGGTTAAAAAAGGCTCCCACAAACATTCATTCCCAAAGCAGCTATTTAGAAAAAAAAAAAATACATTGAGGTGAGGAGTTATGGCTATGGTAATGCTCTTAGTCGAGAATAAGAGGGTCACTGGTAAACCCTTACACYGAAAAGCAACTTCTACAAGCGTTCTGACCTCATCTGCTCGGTTACTGTTTCACACCAGCCCTCACTAACGTCACTGTAAAGATACAGGCTGACAAGCACACARACATGCATCAGGAACGGGGTATGCCCTACAAGCATAAAAACCTGAATTACACTGGGACAAGTGAAGGGAGAGGATGCAAATGAGTCTTGGAAACCCCTATCAACCCCTTCTTGTCTTTTGGGTTACAGTATTTTTTAAAACTTAAAATAGTAGGAAGTATTTTACTATACTTGGACAAATTTGAATGTTAAGGTAAATATTAAATTAGAATACAAGTTTTTAAATAATCAGTATACCATCTCACACATTTTTTCAGCTGTGATTTTAAACATTCCTCTTTCTTCTGCGGCTTCAACATCTTACCAAAAATATAAAACATTTTAATGCAAAAGTCATTAGACAGCAGCAAATATTTAGAATAAACCACATAAAACCTGTGAGTTAAATGTAGCTAAAGCTAAATTCACATCAGTAGCTGGCATTTTCAAGTCTTATTAACAATATAAGGTTATCCTTACCTTCAGATGCTGTCATGCACCTTTTTTCACAGGGTAGAGCAGCGCTGCTTTGCCACTGCTTAGTTCTTTAAACTCTTGCACAGTCAAACAAGCATCTGACTTACATTTCTGCAGTTTTAAGATTATAGGAGCTTAAGTAGTTAGCCTGTCTCATCAGACACGCTGACGGGATAAGCAGCCTAACTATTTAAGCAGGGCATCCTCTGGTCACCAAGCTTCCTGCATCGAAAGTGTTGCTTCTGCAATTGTTTTTGCACTATTTGAACTTTTGCTATTCATCAGGTAAGACCTGATCTAGTCATAAATGTCTTAGGGTACCAAAAAGCTAAAGAGCTGGGATAGGAATGGGAAGAACGTAGAGACAAGCAAACCAGAACCCCTGTCTTTAAATACTTCACAGTAAGTTGTATTTTGCGGTGCTTATAGGTAGGCAACACAACACGGGAGCAAGAACTGCACACTTCTGCATTCTCATACAGATCCTAATTCTTTCAGAAACGACTAGCTAGTGTGCTCTTACTAAGAGAAACCAATGCAAAGGTTCGGCCAAGAAACCGTGAGCATCACGTACAAAGCGCAAGTTAAAGGTGCTGAACCGATCAGCTCAGACTAGGCAACCAGGCGCTGCCGCCTCAGCGAATTACACAACGTCGCAACGCGAAGAGGTAAGGAGTGGGAAAGATTCAATCCTTTCCCACACATTAGGGCTAAGCTAGAAGAATGACTGCATCTCTGGAAAAATTCCACTGCAATCTATCTGCATAGACAAAAAAAGCCCCCAAACCATATGGCCCATCACTGTTTTAGGCAAGCTGGCCAGAACATGGAAGGCTTTGAAACCAGAACCCTCTGACGCCTGGTGAGAGGTAGAAGTCCCTCCGCACAAACCTTTTGCCCGCAGCTCTCCCGACAGTATGGGTCATGTTTGATGCCAAGTACTAAAACAAATTTCTCCCTTGGACCAAAGATGCTTCTAACAAAACAAAACAAAAAAAATCAATTTTTCTCTATTTATTCAGTACCAAAAAAAAAAAAAAACAACTTACAAAAACCAGAGCTGCATTTTTAAATCAAGTATAAATGATCTCCCCTATAGAAAAATGACTATATTATATATTACATATATTAGACATAAGTATTATATATAGGCAAAAACAATTAGAATAAGTTAGATTTCAGCTTTTGCACTTTTTTTTCCAAGCAGGCTTATTTATCAAATTTATATATATATTCACATGACTATCTGACCTATTTCAGCATGAGAGGAAATTTTTTCCATCTTGTGGTACCAGTTTTAGCCCACAAAAGCAAAATGTCAACAGCTGATAACAATCAAGCTTTAAAAACAAAACAAAACTAAGTCTTGTTTGTATTTTAAGGATTTGTTTCAACTTGTAATATGTTCCTTCCTACTCACAAAAATACAGAAATTATTCTGACAGTGATGCTTGACATGCTTCATTTAATAAGCAAAATATTGTTCTTATTAATGTTTTTTTTTTTCTTCTGGAGATTTCGTAATCTTGATTTAGGCTTATAAAAATAAAAGTGACTAAAAATAGCATGCTAACATTGGTACAAATAACTTTGTCAGCAATGTTACTTTATTAAGACTGAGAGCTGTTAGCAAAACTCATAGTTGGATTACAATTCCATACCACAAGATGTCTAACAACTTCGTACTTGCTTAGGTATTTCCCGGCAGATTCAGAAGGCAAAAACATCTCTTTAATGGTTTTATTCAAGGAATTCCAGTACCTGGCTACATGCTAACAACCAGAAACGGGACCCAAGGATGTTACTTCTTCTTTGGACCCTCTTTCCTCTCRCACGTACACACACAACTATAATAGAACATTGCTTCAATGTTAAAACGATTCAGTGATAAGTTATCTGACAGCAGTGGCCCAAGTGTCATTCGTAGGGAGACTCGGAAGAACCCATCCTGGAGGGATGCAGCTTCCTTCAGGGTGATCAGCTGGCACCAAGTACTGATCCCATTCGTGCCTTTAACAGAAAGAGTGTTGTTTGAGAGGATATCCATTCCAACTCACCTTTGTAAATAAGATTTATTATACCCACATACATATTTCTTCATACTGATCAACACACAAATCCACTGTAAACTGTACTCTAAAACATTTCTCCAAAGCACAAATGCGAAAATTAAATACAGAGTCACAGGAAATATATGGTGATACAGAGAAGTGCACTCTGCCTCACAGTGGGGTCTGCTGGATACAACTTTATCGAGCTAGAAGCAGAGTATACTTAGCTGAAAAAACAGGAAAAGAATGCATCACATATAACTATATTTGGAAGTTAAGGAACTAAAAGGACTATAATTTTACAATCTCAACAGACAATAGTTGTCACCTCAGATAATGAAATATTTTGTTTGTTTTTACCTGATCTGGATTAGAGCTGGTACAGAATGCTCAGCTTGTAAGTAATATTCTCTGAAGGGTTGCAACAGATGGGTCAGAGGAAATTCATCTGTTAAAACACATACACAGAAATTGTTCAGTAATAGAGACTTCCAATTCTAGTAAGTCTTAGAAGCCCAAAACATGCCAACTCATATGCCACTCCCCAGCTAAAACTTAAAACTGTTCTCCTATATAATATATAAACAATTATTTACATGTTTTGCACATCATTATCAGTACTGCTGTAGAGAAGTCAAGAGTAATACTTGACTTCAAGTCAAGAGTTTTTCTGCCTTTATCCTCTAAAAGAGGTGAACATACGGATACTGAATCTTTACAGATTACCCAGGTCACACTTCTTGAATCACCAGAATAAAGCATCTATTGGGTGTCTGAAGTCTATCTATTCTGTTTATTCCAAATTCAGCTTAATCTGCAATCTCTTCTTGCAAAAAATTATGAAACCAGCCCGAAGTAGTATTGATATACTGCAGTCTATACTGAATAGCTAGCAGTTCTTCTTACATCACATTTAATAACTTGTTAAAAGCAGTTAAACTCTTTCACTATGTTTATCTTATCTTTTCCTCAGAATATAAGTTATTCCAGCAGATGACTTCTTTCTCCTCTAATTCATGTCTGCATTTTAACTTTACCTCCTAAAAGGTGAAAAAAATAAGAACAGTTAACTCAACATGCAGAATTTACCTGGATCCCCAAACAGTCTGGAATCAATTTCACGTTTTTGCTGTAGAAGTTTTTCCCTTTCCTTCTTCTGTTTCTTCTCCATTTCTCTCTTCCTTTCTTCCTCCTGTTCTCCCTCCAACATAACTCTTAATGCCCGCTCTTCAGCTTCATACAGTTCCGTACGATTTTTGAGTAATGTTCTGAGACTCTCCACTTGGTTTTCAAATGCTTCATCCGCTGAGGGAGGTGGACAAACACCTAAACAGAAAGAGAATTAAGCTGGAATTTTTAAAATTCAGAAGGAGCTTTCTTACCAGACTTAAGAGCGCAGTTTGCAAAATCTCAAATGAACATAAGCCTAACCTCGCTAAGAACGATCTTGCTGTAAAATGTCTTTTATCAAGAAAGAGCTTGGAAACCAAGGAACACAACCATCGTATTCTCTTTGTTATCCAGATCTTTTATAGCTATCTTTGCATAATAATGTAATGAAAATCACTAATAAAAAAGCAGTTGCTTTCAAGCTGCACCTTGCTAGTCAGTGCAGAGGTTAAGATATTCTGCACACACACCCCATTATTTCCTGTGGGTTTGCATAAAAGGTTCGTTAACATCTCATAATTTACCTTTCCTTCCAGCAGCCTCTTTTCTCAGTTTCCTAAGCTTTTCTAAAGCACGCAGGATGTCTACCATTCTCTTTGTATCAGCTTGTTTCTTCCTTACTTCAGATAAGACACTGTCAGCAGCAGCTTTAAGTTCCCGTTCCTGTGAGGGAAAGAAAAAAAAAAAATCAGAAAGGATGCATGAAGTAGCCCATGAAGACAAGAATGAAATGGGATTTTCAGAAAGATTAGGGAAGCATGAGTGATCCAAAGTGACTTCCTATAGTAGCACAGCCATAGCAAAGAAGTCAATCATCCATCATTTGGACTTTTTACAGAAAAGGTAAGACATGACAGAGGAACTTCAGAAACAAAAAAATAGAACAGAGGAATGCGGAGCAATGCAAAACTCCGGGCCAAAACAGCTGTGGAATTCACAAAGCCGTATGACCTTTAACTACAGAAAGTTGGGAAAATGTACGATATACAGAGACCGTCCTGATTGCAGCACTCTGTGACTAAGGATCATTAGCCTGCAACTAAATAGCATTAAGACGGCATGGCCTGAGCACAGGAGCTCTGCCACGACGGCTCTCTCGTGCCAGCCCGCACAGAGGCCTCTAAAGCCCTTCTCGCCAAAGCCAAAAACGCCCCCACATTAGACAACGTTACGCCCAGCTGTGGAAGGGCAGCAGGCAAACGAGCAGCTTTACGGGGACGAGGCGAGGTGGCGAGGCAGGCCGCTCGCGCAGTGGCGGGGTCAGCAGCGGGCACAGCCAACGCTCCGGCGACTGAGAGCGTYGAAGCGCTCGACACGGCCCCATCCAGGCCGGGAGGCCACGGTGACGGAGCCAAACCGTCCGCGGGGCCTCGCCACGAACGGGAAGGGGACGCAGGCCTCGGAAGCCGGCGCCAGAGCGGGGGYGCGAGGGCGCAGGCGGGCGCCGCCGTACCCGGTTCTTCTCCTCCACCTCGTGGACGCGCTTGGCCCGCCACCGGTCGATGGCGGCCTCCCGCTCGGCGGCCCGGGCCGCCTCCTCCTCCCGGGCCGCGCGGGCTTCGCGCCTCCTCTGCTGCAGGCGCAGCCGCTTCTTGCGCGCCCGCTCGGCCTTGCGGCGCAGCGCCTCCAAGCAGCCGGGCTGCCGCAGCGGCC
>NW_020447308.1:5651439-5675060 GCF_003343035.1 Apteryx rowi | reverse complement strand
GCCCCGCGCCCTCCCCCTCGCGGCGGCTCCCCCAAGGCCCGCGGGCGCCTCCAGCCACGCGCGACACCCGCCCGCCTGCCACAGGGCAGCTTGTACCGACAGCGTACAAGGAAACACGGTCTGGCTGGGCCCTTTGGACGTGAACTGTCCCGTCTCCTGCTCCCATCGCTGCAAGGATTGGGGATGACAGAAAAAAGCTGTTTTCAGGTAGTCACTTTGTTTTATTCAAACAGCAAAAGTGGATTGAAGTACAAACTGTCGTTGCACGGTATTTGTTTTCCTTAAAAACATTTCTTGATTACATAATTCAGAACAACTTTCAAAACTAAGTTGTTTAACAGTTTTCCCCAAAGTGTTTTCAATCCATTTAAAAAAGGATTTGCATTAAAGACCTCAGAATTAAGAGCTGTTGTATTTTTCACTCTACAAAAAGGAAAAGGAGGATAAGGTTACAGACAGTTCACTGCAGATTCCAATTTTGAGATGACTAAGCTTCTCCTAGAAATATCCTCAGCACTGACAGCAGCTTTTTCTGAACCATTAATGGGTCATTTCACCAGAAAATAAAATTAAATCCTGAGAGAAGTATCTGTTAGATCTGGCTAAAACTGCAGGTCACCTTGATTCTATACAAGAACACAAGTATTGCATGACTGTTAATTTTTGTCATGTAAATTCTAAGTAACAAAAAAAACAAGGCCAACATCTCTGCAGTACCCACTAGACTGAAAAGAATGACAGGAATTTTATTTAAATAGTTTGACTTGAAACCTTAGGGGGGAAAAAAAGAAAAAGTGAGTAAAACCTAAATCCATGTATCACTGTGAAGAACAAAACAAAGTTCTAAGTAACAATTTTAATTCCTGAAATGAATCAAAAACATACAGGTCCTTTAGTGTTTTTACAAATACTTTCCAAAAGGATTGAATTTGTTTTGGTGTAAAACAGAAGAGGGAAGATTGCTTTGCTGTGAGACTAAAAATCAAAGACGAAACCACAAGATGCAATACTAGCATTTAAGCATATAACTTAAAAAAAGCACTGTCATGTGAACAATTACTACTGATTACATCAAAAATATTATACATTTAYTTCTTTCATCTCTTAACATTATAAGATAGGTTGGGCAAATACCTGGCACCAAAAAATTGATGCATGATAGTTCCAATACGTTAAACAAAATGTACTATATTAGAACATTAATATTTAAAAATTTATGCCAACTTTTCATCCAAACCCACACGGCCTACCACTTCCTAGAAATTCTATTTATCCTTCTGGAAAAATTAGCAGATTATCGACTTCACCTTCTTTCACAGTATTCAAGGTGACTATAAGACTTATTCCTAATGGAAAGGTGAGCAAAAGGATGTATTTGATATTGCATCCAAATTACTGTAACAAACTAGTGTTACATCTTTCCAAAATCGCCCAGCAGTGTTATTAAATCTGTTTGAGTTTTTCAAAATCTAGTTGCAAGGGCTTCCTCCTGCACCAAATGTAACAAGTCACTCCAGCACCAGTTTGGTTTCAAACACCAGCAGAAATCTAACACTGACCTGAACATAACCCAAGCATGTGAGTTGCATGAGGAGCTAATAGTTTATTTACCCCCTACTAATTATTAAACTTGTTTTCCCATTTGTAGAGTAACATTATTGTAAAATTAACTATTGGCAGCACCTGCATTGCTGTTCAGTTTTAGAAAAAGCAATCCAGGTGTTGCTATATTTGCTATATATTTTAATTGAACAAAAGCAATATACAATTTATATTTGAACATTATGCCATTCAAGTCCACACAATGTCCACCAAATAAATCAATGTGATGTTACAATAAAATACATGATCTGATTTATCTAATAGGYTTCCTGATCATGTATCATATTCAAGATAGATCCAATGCCTTTAGTATCAGACTGTGAAGCCAGATGTAATCTTAAAGAAATAACCAAGTGCGCTTTATGCGGGAGAGCATTCTGACAGTATTTAATTGTTTGCAGCATCTGCTTGCCGAGGCCAGCCTTCTTCCTCAACTCCAGAGTCATATTCTTCTTCAGATGAATCTTTAGGAGGAGCCCTATAATTAAAACAAACTGATCAGATACAGATACAGAAAYTGAGAAAAGAACGGAGACAGTATCCATAGCTTCTGATAAACATGTGGCCTGCAAAGTGCCCTGATGARAAGTGTTCTGACAAGCCTGCCATCTGCAAAACCACCTTCTGAGTTGAAAATGGTGCTATGCAGATTTAAACTACTACCAGTAAGCAGTGTCATTACTGAAAACCAAGAGGCCACTGAATTCAGTTAAGTAAAATACATTTCAGAYTTTAAGCAAACAGAAGTGCTGGTGCTCTGCAAAATAACTGAAGGCAACTATTAATATCTTTCACTTCAACCATCCCCTTTGAGGAACTAAGTGTGCTGAAGCRAGCTTCAACACAGATATTGGCACATACAGAGCGTGTATTTCAGTTAAAGTCACACAAAAACGTTCTGGCAGACCTGGAAGCCATGCTAGGATTCATGAATCCCAGTCCTGTGTCCTTAACCTGACCCACCCCCTCTCAATCTCCTCCTTTGTTTACTGTGCTAAAACTTTTTAAATTATTATTTAAATCCAGCTTTGTCTAATGCTTTTACTGCTCTACCACATCATTAACATAATACAATCTTTACAACATTAAATCTATTATTTTAACAAGTGCTCAAAAAGTCAACAACAGACGCTTTTTATGGGCCATCTGTTGCTGCAAGGGCAACGAAGGAAAAAACTGCAGAGGCCTRGAGCTTGCCTAAAAAAATACCTCACAGAGTGAGTAGTCACTAGAAGAAAGAAGGGAAGAGAGTTCCATTTCTGAAACTGCAGTATAGTGACAGTTAAAACTTCAGTTTTTCACTGTTAACTTGTCATGYTCATCATTTACTTCCCTCTTTCCACAGGCATATAGACACACACACACACACACAGAGCTTAAAACAACTTCATATGAAAGTTTATTTTGTAATTTCTTTTTAAAAACTGAAGCAATACAAACCCAGAGTCTCKAGGACAGAATAGGCACTAAGTCAACTGTGTACGGTATACAGAGAACCAGATTCTTTCTAGGACATGTGCATAGTTTATTTAAACACTTGTGCCTAAGGCAAATGTCAGAACATCTGTCTAGCTGTATTACTGGTCTGTTCTGATACTGCCATTACAGTTTTACCTAATGTATCCTGGCTCTTTTTTGCCTTCTACAACATCTTTGTCAACTTCCACGCATACGATGTCAGAATTGGGCACTTCAAACATGGGCTCCAACAGCAGCTTTTCCTACAAAGAAATAGAGGGAAAAATATTTCTTTTTTACTTAACAGTTATGCTTAGCAAGTGCTTTTCAGAGCTAGATACAGTCTCCCAAGAAATCTCAATATCCACATTTTTAGAAAGAGATCTATTGCATCTATACAAGAGCCAGAATAAAATGCTGTTTTGAGTCAAAACTCTCATGATTAGTACCACTTATATGAATGTAGGTAGTTTCACTTACTCGAGCTGAGACTATCCTTACTTACCATTATAGATCGAAGACCTCTTGCACCAGTTTTTCTGTCAAGGGCCAGTCTAGCTATAGCTTTCAATGCATCTTCAGTTACATTTAATTCACACTACAGACAGAAAAACATGAAATTTAGTCAGGTATTTTGTTTGTAACTCAATAGCGCTTTGAGTGCAACAGTGCAAGCATTACCCGATACTACTGTACACAAAGACGAAAAAYGACATACARCAATGATTTGCTTTTTTTACAGATCAGAACATTTAACATTTCAGCTACATACACAAAACTTCAGCTACAGTTTGGTTTTCCCTAAAGTTACCAGTATTGCCTATGTCATTTAACTGCAACTTCTACAAATACCTCCAGAGCACACGAGGTGGCTCTTGATGCCTGTTTGGCAAGGTCACTGATGTTCCAGTGAACATTAACACAAAGAGCAATTCAACGACTTCCAGGTAGTTGCCCCCACAAAGACAGGTATCCAGTCTGAACCAGYTGTGCTTCCGTGAGATAGATTTTAGCTTTTTGGAGCGGGGCAGTGTACATGCAAGGGGAAGAAGTTACYTCCATTGACATTTATATTCTTTTCCTACAAACACCTCTTGAATCTTTCAAGAGGCCAGATTTGTAAATACAGAGCATTTGGAATAGATACTGAAGATAAAGAACCCTACATCAAAGGGAACAGGAAGACAAGGGTGACAGTTCAGCCAACTGAGAAACAACTAACAGCAATAAAAAGATCCTTTAATCATTAGCTTGTCTTCTGCAATCTTCAAAAGCACTTCAAACACATCATACAACAACACTTTTAAAGGAAAGACCAGGATTAACAGGTGTATTAAAAAGCAGGAAGGAGTGAAGGACTGGCTGACCAGAACAYGGAAGTCTTCCCACCCCCCAGCCTTAAATCAGGGAAATCAAGATACCTTTTAGAATCTGAAGCTGAAAAAATATTTACATATCCAGTGGAATAATGGGCATTTTACTCAAACAAATCATTTTCCTTCAGAGTTAAAATTGCTTTGGGGTTTAAAAAAAGCAAAGAAACCACCACATATGAACCAAAAAGCTGAGCACAGCATTGGCAAAATACAACAGAACAATTAGATAACAAGAAGAAAACGAGTTGTTCTTACACATATTGAATTTCAAGTGATTAAAGAACTACCAAACAAGGTTTTGCTCACTTCTCAAGATCCTATCACAAAACCAATTTTGAGTTCTTACTCAATACTATATGTATAAACTGCTCCCGGAGCAATGGCCTTGGCAAGCAATTAACATGATTTTAGAGCTTACTGCCAGGTTAAATCTATTTTCTCTGCTAGCAAGATGTAGGAACAATTGTAATCTTTAAAGCAGGGGGTATAATATCTGAGAGAGCTGGTGCAACTTCCTGTTCTACAAACAGCTCATTAAGTACAACCAGTTCATGTTCTGCAGCCACAAAAGAGACAATGTATCTTTAGAGTGAGGCAGCTTTAACAACGTATCTATAAACAAGACTATTGAAAAGCTGTCAAATAAAAATGCAAAATCCAAACCTTATCCATGCTGAACAACGCCTGGTATTGAGGAACCACAGCATTTCGTGGCTCTGTGAGAATCCGTACAAGCGTCTTCTCGTCTAGGCTATGCAGAGGAACCACAACAGGCAAACGGCCCACAAACTCGGGAATCATGCCAAATTCAATGAGATCTCTAGCTTCCACGTGACGCAGCAAGCGATCCTTTTCTTCAATGTCTTGATGTGTATTGGACTCTCCGCTTAGGTTAGCGAGATCAGCTGCTGCTGCAGCCCTTCTGCCTTTTCCCAAATTAGATGGTGTCCCAAATCCTAGATACTGCAAAATAAATGTTATGCTTACAGAAGTGTAAATTTTCTTTACATAACTAAATCATCTTCAATATGCATAAAAAATTAATTAGCATACTATATACAGAAGTGACTGATTGTCTGTCATTACATATTAATTCAGGCTTAAGAATTTACTTAGGGTAAAATTAAACCCTTTACACATAATCAACCAGTTTAACATTTAATTCTCCCAGTAAGATGTCAACACACCAGACTGAAGAAAAGGAAGCTTTTCCTAAAACAAAAAAGCTTAATAACATGTTCTGAAAGATTTATGAAATATATATGAGTACCARTGATACTAAAAAGGCTCTTCAGAAGTGAAGCAAATGAATGTAGGAATGCTTATGTGAAAAGCTACGTACATTATCATAAACAGTAATCTGGATTTCAGTTGCTTCTCTGTTGCTGGAAACAAGGTGCACCTTTTGTCAGAAAGATGCAGCCAGTAGCACTCTGTACTCAAATGTTAATATACAAAATACTAAACTGAATGAACTAGCTATCTCTAGAAGACRATAGTTTGAGGGAATGGTGTTAAAAGCTATCTGAGTATCAATAGTAAAAGCTTTATTTTYCTACTGACACCCAAAGGTTTTCTCAGGTTCATACTTGGTACATTCACTGAATGAAATCCTATTAGCATTGCTAGAACTGTTTCATACACTCTGTTTTTAAGAAACATGGGGCATTACAACGACTTAAAAAGTTACTCTTATGTGTGCATAGCAAGTCTTCCATCAACAGTTTGCAACCTTTTCATATTTGCATATGCTAAAAATTTCCCCTTGGAAGCAGAGACTGCTGGGAGCTAACTAAGCCTCCTAACAACAGGCTTGCTCTGCGTTACCTTTCTTGGGCTCCTCTAAAGTAGTTCCCTGACCTCAGGTTCCCAGATAATAGATGGAAGACCACTGTTCTACAAACTTGCTAGATTTATGAATCAAGCAGGGCCTTATCAGCCAGTACCATGAACGGTAATTAAGATGACAATTTTTCAGTTCAAATACAGCCAGATGCATTCACCTTTTCATTTTTCCTCCTGCTGATAATTCTGTCAAGACCATTAAAAGCACCAGAAGCTACAAAGAGGATGTTTGTTGTGTCAACCTGCACTGTTTCTCCACGTAGTTTACGAGAATTCTTTTCTGGAACATTTACTATTGTACCTTCTAGTAATTTTAACAAGCCCTAAAAAGAAATAGAGAAAAGAAACAAGTAATAAAGAATCTAATATGCAGCACCATATAAGAAGGCATGCCAGACTCCACTTATTTGCACAGAGGTACTTGTATCTTTTTAATTCCTTATGCCTTTATAGTAACGAACAGAAAATGTCTAAAGAAATCAGTTTTCCATATCACAGAGAAATAGTCCTACTTAAGGGCAGACAAAAATCTCAATCTCTAATGTGACTCACATGCACATAATTACTACTAAGTATTTTTAAATATCACCATTAGTAATGAGTTGCTCTGAGGGTTTTGTTTAAATGGAAAGTGTTATGTATTCTTGCCMGTATTATATAACTTGCTATTTGAAAGCCCTGAAGACATTTTTAGGTTAAAACATTTCTGTGAARCAGTCTTGAGAGGTTTTTATTTTGTTCGTTTGTTTTTTGGAGTGATGAAAGTAAAGAGGAGAGATGAGGGTTTCAAAGATTAATAATTCAGGAACTGAAGACTATGCCTCTATACGCTCCTGTGCTATTTGATATATGACAGGACATATGTAGACTTGGTGAGCTCAGTTTGCTTACAAAGTGAAATCACTCCACAGAAGTACTTACTTGTTGAACACCTTCTCCTCCGACATCCCGTAACTGATGAATACCAGGAACACTGCCAATCTTATCTACTTCATCCAGAAAAACAATTCCTGCAGTTACAGAAGATGGATTTAAGGAAGATTCTACTTTTTAAGAAAAGTAAAAATTAACACACAGGGAAGAACACAATTTAAGATAGCAGCAATCTGTTCTGCTTCCATATTTTTGATTGAAAAAAGGTATGAATAGAATGTACAAACAAAACTAGATACGTATAAATGTATAAACAAAACAATATCAAAAGCTTAGATGCATTCAGAGCATCTTTCATGTTTGTTATTTCTGATCTGAAAGTGTTAAAGTTTAGGTACATGCAACAAGAATGTAAGTTACGGAAATAACGGTGGTCTGCAAGTTTAGAGTACTTAGGTGAAATAACCAGAGTCTATGAATGAGCTTCAGGAAACACATGGTCAAAGTTTACCTTGTTGAGCTTTTTCTACATTGTAGTTGGCATCTTGCAGGAGTTTTGCAATGACAGATTCAATGTCTTCACCAACATAGCCAGCTTGGGTCAAGGTAGTACAGTCACAGATAGCAAAAGGTACATCTAGGCATTTAGCTAGAGTCTGAGCCAGCAAGGTTTTACCTGATATAATAAAACAGTATGTTAAAAGTGCCATAAATTTCTTTAGAGCACACAAACCCAAATATTTACACTGGGATCATCAGTACAGTCATTAGTTATTTTAAAYGATGCCAGCATGTTCATATACTCCGATAAGAATATTTTCCAAGGGAACCAGTTTTCATAAACAATGCTTTTTATCTTGAAAGGCTCTATGTTTAAATTAGGCTAATACTGTACCTGAGGCAGCTTGAAACACACACAGTATCACAAATAAAGCGTCATAAAATACATAAACCAAAATCCATGTACTTGCATAGATTAAAGATTAAATAAATCATTAGTCCTTTGTAAACACTCAGGCTCCAGTGCAGAGTCCAACTGCTCTTGCTTTGAAAGTGGGGAGAAACAGGATTACATTTACTATATGTTCTCCCACATAGTCTGCAAAATGCTATCATTTCAGCACAAACACTCCCACTTCTCACGAACATCCTGAAACATAATTTCTTTCTTAGCTCCCTGTAACTCTTCTGTCTTGGAGGTGAAACATCACTTCCTAACCACTGAACCTCAAACTTGCCATCTAGAGCTGCCAACTACAAATCCATGTTATTTCAGTTTAGTGAAAGTTACATCTTTTAATCATTCAGTAAACATATGCATATAAAAAGATACCACTTGGCCAGACTGCCTTCCTTCTCAAGGTCATTTAGTTCAGCTTTTTACTGGGACAGGAGACCACAAAATGCCAGTTTGAAATTGGCGTTTTAGCTTTATGTATACCAATTGGTAGGAATCGCAAAAGGGAAAAGTCACTCATTAGCAAGGCATTCCAAGAAAATCTCTTAAGCCTATGATAACATACAGCTGCATACCTGATCCAGTTGGTCCAAGCAGTAAAATATTACTCTTTTCAAGTTTTATGTCATCATTGGGTGAATCTAGTACTTCACCTCCCCGTTTTTCCTGAGGTATCTGCTGGTTCATTTGTTGTTGCATCGATGCTCCTAAAGCATTACCGTGTGGACTAATTCCAGCAATCTGCAGCAGTTCTGAAGAGAACAACAAGAGTACTGTTTGAGCACTGATGAGGTCGGCTAGTATCTTAAATGCACAATAAAAAAAAAACTTTTCTGTGTTGTTCTGTGAACGTTTAATTATACCTAAAGTATATAAGTTTACAGAAACAACTGCAACAAATTTGGTGCAACTACTACAAAAACATGAGCTTTGCAAAAGCACGTATTTGAAGAGAAATTCCAATGGTACAATAGTTTATCTAAAATATTCTTCTCCATTAAAAATAAGTGCTAGAGAAATTTAAGTCCTTACAGAAAATTTGTAGTCACTTATTTTGTGTAATATATAATGTAAAAAACAATAAAYGCTACCTGTTGATTACTATGATGAGAAAGTACAAGAACTGGCTAATTATACAATAAAAAGCCATGCATGAGTCTATTCTTAAGACTGACAAATTTGTCTTAGTTCAGTTGTCACAAGTTTCATTTTCATACATGGATATGGAGACTGATTTGTATTTTCTTTTTTTTTCTCCAAAGCATTAGAGTTTTAATTACCTTGCAGGGTAGAAATTTGAAGAAAACTGAGTTGAAGATGCATAAATTGATTATAAATTGATCTACACTACACTAAGGAAGCATGTTCGATAGCCACAGAGTTCCAGTGGACCAAAAATAAACATGACTGCCATCACCCAGACAAAAAATGGCCTGTTCTATCTCACATCATATTTTGTATGGCATCACTAATAAAATCGCACCTCAGATTTAAGCAAAAAAAGTTTCAACTTTCACTTGTTTTATCAAAGATAATTCTAAAGACAGTTATTTAACCAACAACTTTATGAAAGATATCTTTACATTTTACCTGCCTTCCACCTGGAACTAGATAGAGTCGAATCCTGGTAACTTCAGTTAAAGGAGCCTCAATGCTATCAAGTTTATTGATAGAAGTGAAGCAAACGGGATTTTACCTGACATTTCTAACTAGTGGTCACTGAAACACTGTTCTACATTAACATCAAAAGAGTAGATATTGCAGAGGAGGACATGAGGAGAGAATTCACTTACTTGTAAATCTGTACTCATCCTCCCGTCTTCTGATTTCTAATTCTAAGAGAGAGGATGAAAACAGTAATAAAAAAAGTTTATAAATGCTCCACCTCTTGCCCTCTTCTGAATACATTTCATCACTGTGTAACGAATGTATTTCTAACAAGAAATCCCCACATGAATGAGTTCTTATTGCTGTCGAATCTAACCCAAATCCCAACTTGTATGCTTTTAAAATGACAGTATGCCTTCTACTACTTACAACAGTAACAGATTATTATCCCTTACTAGATTTTAATTTTAAAAGCACTTACAGAAGAAAAAAACCCACACACTGTAATGCAACTTAGTTTAGAAAAGACTTCCTTGGACTTGCATTGTTAAATATAAATGCTTAAGATTTCACATCTTGCAAAGTACTATCAATTATAAATATTCATTGCCAGTTCCTCTGGCTAGGCACTGTTTTATCTTCCTGTGGAGAATCAGCACCTTCCCTGTGCCAGGTACACAACTGCTCTCCTACTATTACCAGAACAGTGCTACCAATACTCCCCCCTCCTCCTCCCCCCAAAAATACTTTTTTTTTTTTTTTACACAAATTCAAAAAACATAAATAGTATTTCTGTTTACTTAGCATACTATTTATTGCAAGACAGAATAAAACACTAAAAAAACCCCCACCAAGGTACACTTTGATTCAGAAATGGTAACTTAATCCTACTTCTAAAAATAAATTAGATCAACAGAGCTGTAGTTACTCGGTAGCAAAAGTACTGCCAAGAGTAACTCCATCTACACCTGCTAGATATGGAACAATACCATGGTGACCAACAGATGCTGCCAGAGGCTGCACGTGAGACTGGAAAGCTAGCTATTCATCAAATGCACTATGCAAAATATTGTCTTAATGATCTGCACTGTTGCTTGCAGATTAAGCAGCAGATTTACTGCTAAGTAGTAAAGGGGATTAGAAAGAAAAAATTAAGAGGCTCACTTTACAAAGTAAAAGGAAAATACCTAATAATGTGTAGCAGTAAAAATGCTAAATATTTAAGAGGTTAGACAACACCCATGACATCATAAAAATTTTGGATTAGAAATAAATCACAAAAGTTTACATACAGTAAAAATTAAATGGAAATTTTTTTAATCATCTGAACTACAGAACATTTGGTGTTAAAGTTTTAGAGGTTTTCTTACTCACATAATATATTTACTTATACCGCTTCACTAAGTTTGGACAGTGGAAACAGATCAGTCAACTTCTGAGCTTTCATACACTACTAACACCATGGGCTTGCCTCTATGCTGGGTTTTGAAAACGTTGTTTTTTACCTAATAATGTTCTAGTCTATCAACAGTCATTTTACAAGACTGCAACATTCCTACTCCTTTGGAAAACAATACTGAATGAAAATTAAATGTATATGGACTGCAAGTCAACTATTATTATTAGAGGACCAAAAATATAAGTTAGGGGCCAGAAATCATAAATTTTATTTAAGAATAAGGACATAACTTTATACAAACCTCTTGGTGTCAAAGAAGTCTGTTTTTCAACTTCTGCTTGCTGTCTCAGGTTAGCTGGGATATTATTATAGATTCTTTTATAATGATTGTACACAGCAACTGAAAGCACCTTCTTGGCAAAACACTGACCAACAACGTATTTGTCGAGGTAGTTATAAATCTGAAAAATAATTAAATCTTAATAATATTTCTAAAACACTTGTGCATGAAAAATTAATAAAGTGCAAAGAGACTTTATGGGTCACTCTAAACTAAATTTGAGCTAATTTTTTTTAAACATCAGTTTTATAACATACATTCTGAAACCTTAATAAGTAAGCAAAGTTGAACCCAGTGATTTTGGGATATATTACACATGGAACATAAATGAAGGCTCTAACCACCAAAGCTGGTCTAAATAATTTGACTTATTATTTCAGTCTGTGATATAACTTGATGAATGTAACAGAATTAAGAATTAAAAACCCAACATTTAAAAAACAAAACAGATTAACACTGATAAATTTTCTAAGGAAATGAGACTTAAAGTCATATTGCATCTGTTGGTTTTCCCCTACTAATATTTGACCCCATTGTCAATTTTACCCAAATTTGTAAAAGGAACAGAAGTTTCAAATATATTTAAACTCTTACAAAAGCCTACCAAGGGGCCGCACGTAGCTTCAGAAGCCAGTTGAGCCCACTAAGAACCAAGAGACATGATAAGGTCCCTCGGTATTCAGGAAACAGAAGCCAAATGACTGCTCAGCGTGGATGCAGCAGCAGCAGCCAGGTCCCAGCCACAGGCCCACTGACTAGCTACGGGTCTAAGCCAGAAACAGGCCCAACAAAAGGTGCTGGAGCTACAAGCAGCAGCTGGCAATATTCCGGTGCAGAATACGAGGCCATAGCAGGAACTAAAGGTACTGTGGATGGTGAGGGCTGAATTAAGTCGCAGGGTCACAAAGAGAAAATGAAGGTACTGGGCTTCAGTCACAAGGCAAAGACAGAGGAAAAGAAGCTGGGCTGCTTTTCTTGGTTGTGGGTCTCGTTTTCTTTTATCAGTATGCTGCTGTGTTACATAACACTCGCTCAAAGGTTTAATCTTCAGCTAATCATCCTTGTTGTTTGTTGCTCTGTCACAGCAGAGCATTGCACACTCGATACAGATTAAAAAGTAAAGCATTCAATCACACTTTAGTACAAGAAAACATTAGGGTGAAATTAAGACCCATACCTTTTTCGGTGGAGGAGGTGGCTTCTGCTGGAATGCCAATTTCACAGCTTCTGCTGCTGACTCAGGCTCTTTAATGATGCTCTTTTTTGTGTCGGCCTCTGACAGTACAACAAAAAAATGGTGACACTTCTCACACTTCACAAAACGGGTGGAAGCTGCAGAAGTAGTAGAACAAAGTGGTAAGAGAAACTACTTGAGCAACATTCATTCAACTGCCTCAGCTTGTAATACAAAGGACATAAAAACACCTGTGAAACAMTGTATTTACACAACACTTTCACTTTGTTCACATTAGAAGCTTAAAAAGCAATTAATGGACTATGAAATTTCACATAAAAGGAACACAATCTGCCCAAAAAGTCACAATGCACAGCAGCAAACAAAGGATTAGAAAGCAAAAAATCTACTTCCTAGGTATTCAGTAGCACTACGCTTGGAAGAGGAAATTCTGCATCTCAGAGTGATGCAAGATTAATGAGAGCTTCTGACTATGCATGAAAGGATGAGTTCCCAACTCTCAAACTAGCAGGCAAAAAACTTGTGGTCAGGGACAGGCTACTCAACAGCGTGGGGAAGTAATCTTCAATATAAATGTCAAAGATGACATACAGCAGGCTTGGGAAAAGACAGCCACAGCAGCTTTCGGTTTCTGCATCCTGCCGGCTGTGTAATCCCATGGAGCATGTCTGAGTCAGTCATCTAAGCCCAGGACACAGAGTGCTGTGGGTTCACATAAAGTGCTCACCCTGACATGGGGTGAAGAGGCAGCTCTGGTATGCAACAGAGGATCAGGACTTTGATGTTTTGTAAGGTCATTTGCTTATTTATTTTTTAAATGTCAAGAACAGAATGAATTTCCTTCAAAATCCAAACCCTTCTAATGCTGACTTTACGAATCATTCCTCAAGAAATCACATTACATGCAAAGGTTGGTTTCGAAAACCTGCAAACTAGAACTTATGCTTATTACTTTTTTTTTTTTCCAAAAACCAAGATGAAATAATCTAGAACAGATGGATTATAAATTCGTTTTTTTAATCTAAAATAGATATTTTGTTTGTCACAATATCACAGTGCACTCTATTAAATTCAATAGAAGTGTAACATGAATGATTTAAAATAATTGTTCTGTATTAAAATGGTCACCTGAAAAACTTAAAGATCATAACTTTTGAACTCCTAGAAGTTTTTGGAAAATGGATTGCACAATCTAGTACCAGCCAATTTTAATGACGGCCTCTGGCAATAAACAAGCTGCTTATTTATAACTTGTTTTTGCCTCCCATAAAGCTGGCATCAGCAAAAGTTGTTTTACTACTAAACACACCTTATGCCTGAATAAATAAGACCAGCAGATTATTAAAATAATGTAGCACATAATACTGTGACCATCACAGCCTTATTAACTCCCTACTCCRAAGAAAATTTGTAGAGTAACTGGAAAGCTCTCCCTGCAACAGTGCAAATTACTGATATCTGCCTGATGGGAATGCAATGGAGACTCACTTGCATGCTCTCCTTTTACAAGACTATTATCTCATAACACCATCATAGGAAAAATTTGCTCCCAACACTCATTCAACACACCTCTGACATTCTTAATGACTACAGTGCCATGAGGCTGTTGTCTTTCCTTACACAATGCTAATACTCAGCTTTAGTAGGATGGAAAAGCCATTAGTATACTTGCCCCCTTTACAGATCCATAGGAATGGTGGAGAAAAAAAATAAAAACAGCAAATGAAAAGAAAGAGCAGGCTAAAAGACTACTATTGTGCATTCTTACAATATTGTTCACTAAAAAAATCACTGTGCAGTGTGCTTCACTTTCATCAATTACCCCAAACAGGACACAGGAAGGTTATCAGAGATCTTCCTGATTTTCAGCAAGACCAACTGGGTCCATGGTTACAGAGTAACTTTGATGTATGGGGCACCCCAAGGATGGGGACTYGAACAGTTAGCAAACTGCAGCCGAGAAACTGCCAGTCTCCATTGTCTACGCAGCGTTCTGGAAACAAACAGCAATATGAGTTTTAACAGAACTTCAACTGCTGCAGAAATTTTGAGAAGTCTGTTCTGAACTGTAAGGAAAACAAGTTTAAGTACTGCTATGTTCCCCAAAAATGAAAATACCAAATTTCAAGCAATTTCTTATTCTTAAATACTGGAGTGGTTTTATATGTTGTGTTAACAAGCACATAGAAGCCTAGGAAACAGCCTTCATGTCAAATTACCTCACTGTCATTAAGATATCTGCAAATATTCACGATGTGGCAAAAAGCAAATCAAGCACTGGCTTTGATTCAGGCAAGCAGTACCACAGCATGCCAGAGGCTGCATCTGCAAAGTGATTTCTGAAGTCCATACAAGCTGACCTTGTCAAAGAGGAATGCTGGATTCATACAATGCATACAGGAAGCCRGAACAATAGGAGGATTAACCTCCAAAACATTTGTAGGGTTGAGATAATAGGCTTCCAAACTGCTATAAGGTAAAATGACATCAAGAAAAAAAGAGTAGGGAAGCCACTAAGTACAGGCAGTAGCAGGTAAGTCTTGCTTTGCAGGATGTGAGCTAATGGAATCAGCGGAAGGCAGTAAGAGTGCCAAGTTAAGACTTATGGCAACAATACTTACCCATTTGCAATCAGGTTTAAAGCTATTAGATTTCACTCTACATCATGAGACTTAAATCTTATTTCACTGATCACAAACCTCCCCTTATATAGCCTCACAATCCAAAACAATACAGGGACGGCTCAGAAAATGCACCAAAGCAAAATCTCTTAATTTCTGTCATATTCTTAGTTGTTAATTACTGGAAAACTATAGCTAAACAAATCATTGGGAAAGTTTTGCAGATACGTAATGAAGTCCTGTAATGAAGTTCAGATACATAATGAACTCCGCTAGATAACCAGTCTGTCCCACTACCACTCAATGGCTAATTGAAAATTCATTGACTAATGAATTTGGCTTTTATTCAGTATTTTATTTCCCTAGGCCTCTCAAAATGAGTGAAAAACCTGATGTTTAAAAACAGAAGCAAATGCCATGTTAATGTTTTCCTTAGGCTTTAGATATGCAGTTAAAGATCTGTAGCTTTATAATTCAAACCAGAATTGGATTAATTATTTTTTCCAACTAAGCAACACCAAAAGCTTATCTGAAAATCAAGTTACAGCAAGCTAATACAACCAGAACACCATTCCTTTTGAAACAAAACTGAATAGAAACTTTCTTAGGATTTTTTTTGTTTCGTTTTGTTTTTTTAAAGAGAATTAGCACTTAGCTATATTACTTCCCAGCTACTTTAGGTTTATACTAGTAACAGACTTTTTTAAAGGCTCCAATCTCAAACTCTCAGAGATGAAGGTGCAATGATGTGAAAAGTAGGAACATTTAAAGAGGACTTCCTCACATTTTGACCTTCAAGCTTCTGCCAAATTTGACCAGCTTCAACACGGTTTTTACAGGGAAGAAGTGGATTTCCAGTCCCAAGTTGTTTATAATAATGTCATTCTAATGCCATGATTCAAGTGCAGTTTTTGAATTTGAGATTGCATTTACTAGTCACATTCTCTCCCATAATGTTAATATAAATAAGTCCTCTTCCAAGAATTAGTGCCAGATTTTTCAGAAATGCTTGTTGCCTGTAGTTCCAAATAAATGAATGGCTTAGCATTTCTGAAAAAATCATAGCTATTGTAGACTGATCCTTGTATCTAACCTAAGACATTACTGTAACGACAATGTATTTGTGATTCATGATGCTTGGATCGTTTTAATTCCATAGTACTTCTTTTCTGATACTTGTATAAACTAATGTACATCCACTCATTATTTTCACCAACCGTGATATTAACAACTGTTAAACGAGTTATGCTGACCTTGGCTTAAGCTCCTTAATGCACAGGTCTGACTATGCCTTGATACTTCCTCCTTGAGCCCCATCAACCGACAATGGGTATTTGCTTTCTGACAACTATTTTCTAGGCTGATCTCTTAAGCACTGAAATAAGAAAAAAGTCTTCAAGTCTGGTAGAACTGAAAGTATAATTGGCATTAATTTGGACTGTACTTCAAAGAAGGTTGCTATTACTCTGGACATCAGGCATCTGATAACTTACATTTTTGGATTTTCTATCTGGAGTTTTCTGCTTCCTACTTGGAACGTACCATAGATCCTATTTTGCCATAAAAGATGATTGTAGTAAGCCATCTGTAATAGACTAATTCTTCTGCTGGAAAAGCACTTTGCTCTACTACAGGCAGGATTAGAGTTTTATTATTTAGTAAACAAAGGACAGACATTACAAATATATAAAACAGAAAAAAGTATCAGTAGTTGAAGTGGTATTGTTTACTTGAGCATTTCTTCCACTACATAAAACATAACAGCTATTATAAAACTTCATATTCACAAACTATACAAACATATCAGCAAAGATGATATATGCTTATAACAATTTGGCCAAATGAAACAACGAAATTTTTTACATTCCGTAATTATCTGAAGTTCTAAATAGACTAAAACTTAGCTATCCAAACTACCATAGACAACAAACAATCACATCTTTTGATATTTATAAAAGAAATAATTCATTAAAAACTTACACACAAAGGTCTCCACGTGTGTGCACAAGTCACCACACTTCGGGCAGCGCAGCTGGTTCCCTCCTTTCCCAGAACTTCCAGAGCTTGACTTTTTACTACCTCCCTCACTGACAGACTTCTAAAAAAAATTTCCAGACAATTAGCTCCAAACAACGGAGCTGTTACATTAGACATTTATCAATGTGCTTACGGAACTTAGTAATGTGAATACTGTAATAGCTGAATAACTAAATAAGTATTGTCAGCATTTCTGAAAGGTTTTGAAAGTCTATAGCAACACAACGTTCTTAAATGTAACACATCTGCATTTCCCGAGTCTATCAGTTTTGGATGCCCACTGAAGAGGCTATTAACTGTGTATCCCATATCTACATCAGAACCATTTTCCTGACATGAGAACAATAATGAGCTAAGCTGTGTCAAGACTGTTTTACTAACATAGTTTATTCTAACCCCAGAGAAGAAAACAAATCATACTTATAACAGTAATTTCACTATCGCAACTGTGTTCATTCTAAGGGTTTCTGAAGCCACAACTCTTCTCACATCCTTGACAGATGTAGCTATGCTGGCAGACGGCTGTAGGGCAGACATGGCCTATAAAAAAAGCATCTCAAAAACTGCTTGAAAGTTTTCCATTTTGATTTTTAAGGCATAATTCCACAGAGTCCTACTTGTCTTTTTCCTCTTAACCTTCAACAGCAGTAGACAGAATAACATTTTTAAAATCTATGTCCTTTCTACACCTTCATACTTTCACTAGTAATAAAACTTATTACATGTTAGAACAAAGATCTCTTCCTTTTTAAAAAGCTTTCATAAAGTCTCTTATATTAAAAGCATCAGAACCAGTAAATGAATGGAACAGTTTATAATACAGAGCTGTCTATTTCTGTTCCTCTACAATATATGCATTACTTCATAGGATATGTGCTTCCCCCCCTCCTTTTTTTTTTTTTAAACACCTTGCCTTCTCACTCATTTCTCCCTGCAACTTTCTCAAAGAAAAAAGAACAGAATTCTTAGTCTTCTGTGTTTAATTTTAAAATAAGTTTAACCTGAACCTTCAGAGAACACCCGTGCCATTTGGCTAGTCCCTTAGATCTTAGAACATGACACACTAAGGCAAAGTTATCAAAGCACACTGTGAACTCTCAAAATCTTATTTGCTAAGGAACAGTTTTATCCTCAGGTAATCATTTATCTGAAGCTGTTTATTAACTATAACTATAGAAAAAGACTGGGATGAAAATAGATTAAAATTTACTAACAAGCATAAAACTAATCTCCTCACAAAGTTGTCCTCCTTGATACAACTGCCAAGTCAATGCTGAAAATAATCATCTAGAAATGTATTTACTATAAAAAGCCCACCTGGGATAAAATACAATCACTTCTGAAAAAGAACAGTTGAAGGATCAGAAGTGTCAGAGTTACCAAAAATTCCAGGAAGATTTTAATTTAAAGCAAGGACAAATTACTAAAGACATTTATTTAAGAAATATTAAAAAGAAAAACTACTGAAAATGATAATGTACGGAGGCTACCTTGCTTCCATCTCCAGAACCATCTTTGCTTGCACCGTCCTTTGAAGCAAAATATGCTGGTGTTTCTGAAAAGTTTCTAAGAGGAATTCTTCTCAGGGAACAAGTTTCGAAAGTCCCAAGTTTTCCTAAAACAGGGATGCGTGTACGACCACAAGTAATACCTAAAAACAAAAAAAATCCTTTAAAATTATGGGACATAAGTTTTCCTTCCCACTGATCAAATACATTCACTGAATAAAAAGTTGAAAATAAGAAAATAAAAAGCTAATTACATGAACCAATACACTGCAATGAAAGCTTTGCTGATACTACAGTTGAATAACGGAACTACCTTGTTAGCATCTGCCCAAGATATACACATTCAAAATACAGTCAGAACCAAAAAGCAACTCCACTATACTGTTTCACATTCTTTCATCCAGCTCTTTAGTAACATCGCTGAAACAAAAACAGTGTTTTCCATAGGTGTAATCCGTTCAAAATGTAATATATATATATGTATATGTTAAATAGGCAATTTTGGATGCATTGATTAATAATACTCTATTTCTAATCCTGATGGCACCAAATCCTGGAATTGATTTAGATTAAATAGAAACCAAAGGTTTCAGCAACAGAATTCAACTTTGAATAACCAAATTTTATTCAAAAATAAATTCACTTCACCACCTTAATGTTTATCGCATTAAAAATTGCCTGGATAATCCACAAATGACCCAGAAGTATCCCAAGTCTTCGAATGTCAGACAATTCGGAGTTCCATTGCATCACAAAATAAGCCACATTGCAGTCATGAAACGGATCCTCAGAATGATAAATACAATCAACCTCTAGCACATATTTTGAAAGTAAAAAAAAAAAAAGGTTATTAGACAAAAATTACTACAGAAGTGTCTCTGAGACCATGGAGCATATCTGGATTTGGATTTCATTTGGCATATGCTGACCCTTTATAGTCAGATAAATTAATACCACACAATCTTAATTTTGTTGAAATAGCTTATCCCCAACATGAAAAAACTCACTGAGGAACTGAACAATCCTTTCCTCCTTTTGCAACACTTGTAAGGCTGTATTTCATGACTAGGCATGATGCAAACCTACCTTTATCTTTATCATGCCCATGACTGCAGGATCTTTCAACACAAAAAACCTCAAACATCTGGAATCCAGATCTTAAACCTCTCTTCTATTTAAACTTGGCAATTTCTCTATATATCTGGTAAGAATTCTGTGACTGTTATCAATGGGAAAAGCTATATAGTAACAGCTATAATTACAAGCTTAATATTAATTCATGTTTTTTACTATATTAAAAAATGGGGGGGGTTGGTTTCTTTTATTTTTTGTTTTTTCTTTACAGAAGATGAGAAAGTTTTCTAAAATAAAATGAAATAAAATCTATACGAATGGCAAGAGTAGTGCAGTCCATTCGCTCCGAGACAGGTAAAATGACCAGAACTCACTTCTCATTATATTGATTTACCTCAGTTCATCATTTATTAAGCAGTATCAATTTTGACATATTTTCAGATTTCACTTATTTTACCACATCCCTACATCAATAAAATGTATACGTAACTTTGTTATCCAAATAATTTGAAGGCTGAGTATTACAGCAATACTCCAACAAACAGCTAAGCTAATGCTCTTTAAAACATTTGTAAAAATAAATAAATAAATAATGTGACATAACTGAAACTTTCGAATTACAATTAAGATCTAGAATCTTAACCAAAAGAGGGAGACTTAAAGTTCACCTTAATTATATTGTATTATATTACTATAATGCAAGAACAGAAAAATACAGAAGAAAAGCATTAAGGACAAGCCTAAATTTACAGGGAAAATTTCTGCAGACTGTCAAAGTTACAACCAAGAATACTGAATCAAATTTCAAGTTTGTTTTATCAAACTTTATACTGCTTAAGATATTTGAACTTAAAGGTGACTTTAAGATATTTTTAGCACTAAAAATACAATTTATTAGACTTGTAACAGTGGTACTTATGTCTGTAAAACACTGAAGGAGGACCAAAGATTTGCTGAGTGCCACCACAACACAGAAAAACCCTTAGGCTACACAGGTTAAAACTATGAAGTATACACAAATTGCTAAATACCATCAGTTACCTGCAAAAGTATTAGTTCACTTTCACAAGCAGAATAGAGATTAGTTACAACAACAGCAGAGAGTTTAAGCCAAGAGTGCTAAGTGTACTTGTCAGTAGAGAATAACCTGGGCTGAGCATTTATCACGTAACAGCTATTTTGTGTTAATTCCCCATCCTGGGGGCTTGTTCCTCATAAACAGTTCCTCTACTGAGATTTGTTTTACCACTTCTAAAAGGAACCGAGACAGGAATGCTTAAAAATAAAACAAAACAAGACACCCCCCCCCCCAAAAAAAAACCCACACACACAAAGCCAAAAAACCCAGCTGCATACAACTCTCCTGTAATAGCTTCTCACCCCAGAGAACCACCCAGGGGGAAAGGCCAAATTACCAATGCAGAGACTGATCAAACATTTTACCACTTAGCACTGCAAAAGGACTAAAGATCATCAACTTAAAATCACAGTGCCTTTGTAACACAGAAAATGCACCTTAATCTACACTGAATAAACTATGAAGCTATACACAAAGTGTCAAGTACTAAGCTGACAAGGGCCACACTAYATACTATGCCAAGCTACTGACCAGAAACGTTGCAGCTGTGGGACTACAGCTTTGGTGTTAGCAGCAGACGCCGGCCAGCCGGCAGCATTACACCCACTGCGGGCCTGGCAGAAGGAGCGTACTGTTGAAAGAGCAATTTCAGTATGGTAACTTYCTTTAAAAAATATATATATTCCCCTTCTCTCACAACACTCTTAGTTGGTCAGCCATTGGGGTACAACATTAAACTTACCTTGCCAGTCACACTGAATTCTGAAGGCTGTAAATAGGCTAAACGGGAAAAAAATATTACTGTTATATCAGCTTGATGCACAAGGACAAGACTTTTCATGTTTAGCCCATCTACAGGTCTGAATGATATTTTTGACAAAACATCACTGTACAATTAAATAATGAAATAGGAATAAAACTATCACAACTACTTACTTATAAATACAAGCGAGCACAGAGACAAATTCTCTGAAACAATCAACGTTCCAGTCTAACACCTAACGATTTCCACACATACTCTGATAAACATTCAAATATGCAACAGCTGGCTGGCACAGCAATACTCTCTCAGATATACCACTGACAGGTTTGTTTTTTTTTAAACACTGTTTTTTTAAGCAAATTTTTCCAAAACACAAACAAATGAAACCAGTATATCTAAAGAGCATGAACCAAACATAAGACTGCTGACAGCAGCAAGGACATCTATCCAGGGTGTTCAGATTAGCAGGTTATGAAACAGTAGGAGACTCCTTTACACTTTATTATCCTTTAGTTCATCGATGAACATCAGAAGAAATACCAACTTCTGGGCCAAGTGCTCAAATATTTTGGAACAACCTACCACCCAAGGTAATCACAGGGAGACTGAAAACAGAATTCTCATCTCTGCCCCAAAAAACACTCCATCTACTAGACCAATCCATACACCCTGAATACTCTCAAGTTTGTACCAACTACAATCAGTCCCCAAGTAATACCAAACTTAACTACCTGGCACAAGAGATAATTGGTTACAACCATCAAAATAAAAAAATTTTTAAATTTATTTTTATAGGAAGTTGATGTGTAAATAATTTTACTACTCCATACCTGTGTTTTTAGTCTCATTTGTTCTTTTACATACTCTTTTTACATGCCAGTTTTGACAAAAGAAAAATATTGATTCCATTACCTTTATAAAATAACAATTCTGAAGTAAATTTCAAACGTTACTTGTTTTAAAGTTTATTGTTTCAGTGGGTTTGCATGAAGCCAGACAGGCTGGAGTTGGAAGTACTGGCTTAACCCCTTCATTACAGGTCATGCTAGAGAAGTGGCTGCAACCTCAACTGCAATAAGTTAACTTACCTCATGAAGATAATAAACAGTCTTCTCTGACTCATTCAGCTATGGCTGAGAGTATCATTTTTCAAAAAGCTTGCTGCAAATGTGGCAACAGTATAGATTTCCAGCACAATTTGGGGGCTGTTTGCCTTTCAGTAAAAGCAGCATAGAGTATCTCGCTCTTAGGACGGACAAGATCACGGAAAGATGCAAAACCAGTAATAAGTAACATGCACCCTCCACTTGAGCCTCCAGTAACTGCTTTGCCTAGCGTCACTCTTCTAATGACTCGGAAATAATTGTTTTTCGCTAATTGAGCACAAGTCTTTATAAGAAATACTCCAAGCTGCAAGAAGCACAGGATTTTCACCAGTCGGCTAATAAATCTCATTTAAAGGCACAGCAGCATTGCGCAATCGGCGCTGAAAATCGCCCCCATCCAGCTAAACCCTGTTTTCGCTGTACGCTTCGCAAAAAGCCGCTGCGGCGAGCGCTGGTTTTGTAAAACTTCCGAGGCACGCGGCCCTCCTCCCCGCGGCGGCCGCAACCCCCTCCCCCCTCGCCGCCACGCACCTTCACGCCACCTGACACCGGGGAAAGAGAGGCAGAAGCGGGAGGGAAGCGCGGCGGGGGCGGGCCCGCGGCCCCGGGGTTGCCAGGGAGCGTTGCCGCGGCGGCCGCAGGCCCCGCTGCGCTGACAGGCCTCCCCTCAGGGAGGCGGCGGGGAGGCGACACCCCCCTCACTCCCCCCCCCCCGCAACGGCCGCCAACGGCCGCCGGGCCCGCGCGGAGGGCGGTTACCTCTGCGCGCGGAGGGCAGCG
>NW_020447308.1:5648550-5651278 GCF_003343035.1 Apteryx rowi | reverse complement strand
GCACCGCCCCGCTGACGTCACCGCGCCTCTTCCCGCCCCTCACCGACTACCGCTCCCGGCAGGCAGCGCGCGGAGCGCCTCGTCCGCCACCGCCCCAGCCGCCGCGCGCTGCCTCTTGGGAAATGCAGTCCCGAGGGCGAGGAGGCGCTGCGCATGCGCCCGCAGTGCATCGTGGGAAGTGTAGTCCAGGCGGCGTCGCGGCCCTCCGCGCCGGCGGAGGGCTGCTGCGGTCTCCCCTCCGCGCACACAAATTTCACGCGATTCGTGCCTTTAATTCCTGAGAGCTTCCCATTCTAAAATTCCCAATTTCCTTCCCAGCATCTGTGACATGTGTTTATTTTTACACAGCGTTATTCCCATGTCTGCATAGTCCTGGACTCCCAAACAGGAGAACGTAAAGCTAACACTCCAGGCTGCATTATGCTTAATTTATAAAGCGCTCATAGAGCGGTGCGACTCATCAGGAGAAAGAATTAATCGGAGATCGCAGCAAGCCCCTGCACTCAGTGCTCAGCTCTTGCCTGTGTTGCTAAGGCCAACTCCACCACATGTGCAACCAGCACCTACAGCGGTAGGATTTGGGAGACACAAAGCCCGGCGAAGACCCAGCAGGGACTGAACAGACATCCGATTGGAGAGGAACTTTTGAAATGTGAAACAATTATTTTTTGCTTCCAGATTCTAAACACCAGGTAATACGTGGGAAATATTTCCCATCGATCTCCGAAATAATAAATAAGCCTTTCATAAGCAGCAAACTGAAACAGCAACTGAAAATATTAAAAATTAGAACAACTTTGAGAGATGAAAATAATGCCTGCTATCATGGGCTGATCTCCCGTCAGATCTGCAATCACAAATATGCGTAAAGCCAAGCAGTCAAATACATGCTTTAGACATACCTCAGGGAAAACACACCTACTGCTGACAAGCATCCGTGGGTGTGTTTCCTTCTTTCCACACTCCTTCAGCTTTCATCTGTCACGTACCGACAAAGTGCAGCTAATTGATCCCAGCTGCCTTTTTGGGTAATAGCTCAGAGATGAGAATACATTACCTGATGGTCTCATCTACTAACCTGAGCTGCCGCACAACAAATACCTTTAGACCACGCTAACAGCAGGGATTCCACTCTGTACTGCTTGCCTGCATATAATATGAACATTGAATATTTTAATTTCTGCCACAGTCTGGATGGATTTTAATCCTTGCAAAATACAGGTTTAACAGCACCACCTGCAGTCAGCACCACCTACAGCCAGGCAGCTGCCAATCCAATGTTAATCTGTATTAAATCCACCACTCTGAATTCTTTCGGGAGCTTTTTTTGAGACAGTCAGACAGGAATAGCAGGTTGGATTCAAGGGCGTACTGACAGGCATTGATAAAAGTTGTTTGTCTTGCAGTCACGAATTATGAAAGCCTGGAGAGAACAACAGCGTCATCTTGGACAAATGTTGTTTGTGCGCTGCTGCGAACAAAGGTTTGTTATCTGCTGCCTCGTGCGTTCGGGTCACTGACAACGCCAGGCCGCTTATCTTAGCCAGCCCCTCCGAGCGTCCTCTCAAACTGGAACGGCGTGCTGAAAACAAAACAGTAAAATGCTGCTGATGAAATATGATTTGAATTGACAATTTCCTCAGCTTTAGCTGCAAGAGTCCCTTTTTACATGAACGACGGGCAGTGCTATCCCACCACCTAACATAACGCATGCAACTCAGCTTACCGAATTATTTGAGCCCTACGACCTTTTTTGACAAAACGGTAACACTGAAGGCAAAACACCTCCTGCCACAAGAGCACCAAGGCTTCAACGGCAGCCGTACGAGCTGCTCCCCGTTATTTTTTTCCCCCTTTATCTATAAAACCACCAACCAGCATCACTCTGGCTTCAGCCACGGTTGCCTTCGTCAGATTGCTCCCCACTAGAGCCCCGAAGGGCTCGTTTAGGGTCGCTGCCCCTGTTTCGGGCATGATCTTGAATGTGGCTGTTTTAATATACATTTTGTTTGAACAGGCCCAGCTGACCCAAAAATCCAGATTTTGTATTAGAGGAACGAGCATCACGTAACAACGGGATCAGGGAGTCGGGTAAAATGTACTATGTTAAAATAAGGCCCTTAGTTGAGAACAGACCTTTTCGCTCACCGGCACTTTTACTTAAACCAATAGGATTTCTCACATACACCCAAAATAAAATAAATAAAATATCCTCCACTGGGTGGCAGCAACGGGTCCCCCTTAGCCCTGGGCCAGGCAGCGCGGGGGCGGGAGCCAGGGTAAAGCGGCACAGCCGCAGGGCCGTGACGCCTGGCTGGGGGGTCGCTGCCCGGGGAGCGGAGGGGCGGCCGCGGCGGCTCCCCCGGCCCCCCCCCCCGGCCGCCTCCCCGCCGCGCGCTCACGTGACTCCCCGTTTTGCCTCGGTAGCAATGGCGCCTCAGCCCGCTCCTTCCGCCTCGGCAGCTATGGCGGCCGCCCGCCTTCCGCCCCGCCCGCGCTCCTCCCCGCCGTCACGTGGCCGGCGCGTGCGCAGCACGCGGAAGTAGCGGCGGGTGCCCCCGCTTGGGTGCGCCGGGGGAGGCGGAGCAGGAGAGTGAGGCTCCGGCACCCCCCCACCCCTCCCCGTCGGTACCGGGGGTCCTGCGGAGCCGGTAAGGGCGGAGGGGGGCTCGTCGTCGTGGGAGCCAGCCTGTTCCTCCCCTCAGAGCCCCTGCTCCGGGCCGTGGGG
>NW_020447308.1:5619441-5647875 GCF_003343035.1 Apteryx rowi | reverse complement strand
GGAGTCTTGAGGGACCAGGGGGACCCTGGGATGGAGTTACCGCAGGTCAGGGGGGGCCTCCGGGGTGGCGTTACTCTGGGCTGGGGGAGGCCTGAGGGGCTGGAGGCAGCGCTGCCCCCTGCCTCGGGCCGGGACTTCGTGGCCCCCGCCCCAGGGAGCAGCGGACCTGCCCTGGGGGTTCGTCTTCCCGGGGGGCTCTGGCAGGGCAGGGGTGGTGCAATCGGGGGTGCTGAGCGCGTTTGTGCCCCATTTCCCCCACAGCGGCGTGTTTTTCCTCTCTAGTAGCTGGATCAAAATCTTTCTAGATCAGTAATGRATGGAAAGCAGTACTAGTGTAGCGTGAATAACTCTCAGGAATATTATCCGGTGCTTTGGATTCCAGTTGATAGGATGTACATCCGTAGGTAATGCTTCTTYAGAGGAATTCTTTTTTAGAATACAGAGTTCCTTAGTTTGTTTTTATTGAAAAATGAAACTCGAGTGGCTTGGTCCTGAGCAGCATCAGGTTCTTTATTTGTGATTTGAGCTACCTTTGTTGGTTGATTTCCCGGTTCAAGTTAATGGTTTCGCTTTTCTGTAGCTGGAAGAACACACAGTCATTGCTGACACAGATATTTGTGTGCGTGAATTTGTGTCACGTCCAGAAAAATGATTTCAGTGACAGGACATTGACTTAAACAAAAAATGTCCATATTTTTCTTTATTTTAAGAAAAACAGTTTACCTTGCTGTAAAGGGAGGGCAGTTCTGCTTCCTCTCCTGCACCCTTACGAGAAAGGAGCTGGGCGAAATCAGTCCAGTCCCTGGTGGGGAGCTGTTCACTGCCACAAAGTGGTAACAGATGAGCTGAGACCTTCCAGTAGCAAGCCAAAGTTAAGTGCCAGTCCCCAAATTAGCTTAATGRAGCTGCAGGAATGAGACAGCAAAAGAGGAGAGGTGATCGTGGCTGGAACAGGACCCCTTGTGATGACCAGGACTGTTAGCGTCAAGTCTTTCTGTTGCACAGCTAYGGTCATGCAGCGCCTCGTGTAATGAGGCCCTGGTCACGACTTGTGTTTCTTGACCTTGCTATAATATAATATTCACAGGGAAAATGCTGTGTTAAGGCATYCACTGTAATTTTTCTGCCGTTGTTTTGTCACGCCATGGTTTGCTGAAAGGCTTTATGAAAACTRATGCATGGTTATTGAAAGGAAATAGTAGCCTGAACTACTGTTTTATTTAATGACCAGCTGTCCTCCTTATTCCAGTGATGTTTGTTGTGCCTGCTCTGCTTTGCAGGCTGGTGGAAAAGGTATTTTTGCCTCCGCTATAATTTTATGTGCTGCCAAACTAGCATGAATGGCAGAATAGTTGGCATAAGCACCAAAATTAAGCCATGCAAAATTGGAATGAGAGCCACACGGCTGAATTTCCTACTTCTGAAACATTTGTTAGCAAATGAAAGGTATATCACCCTGCTATATGTTGAAAGATGTGTGCTTTCTTGCAATTTAGAAGGTACTTTCCTTTTTAAATCTCATTTTTCACATACTTGGGGAAACAGTAAATTAAGACTGAAAGCTGGAGTTCTAAAGAGAGGGAAATCATAAATAAACATTAATCCAGTTGTAACCAAATAAGTGGATGAAACTTGCACACTGGCAGCTTTTTTTGCATGGAGAAATGGTTTGGAATGACTTATAGAATATGCTGAAGTCTTGTTTTCCCAAGAAGTAACAAACAAGAAACTATTGATTTATAATTGGCAACTGCTAAATAACAAGAGCAAAGTTGCTTTGTTTTCTTATGCTCAGTGCTGTGYATGAATACATGAAAATAATCCCCCGAGGCAATTAACTTTCAGGGTAAAGCTATCAAGCATGCAAACTTCAGAACTATTTGAWATTATCTGTTATATAAATGGAAGTTAATAGTCTTGCTGCTTTAACAGGGCTTCTAGATTTATTTTTTTTAATTTATTACAAATGAAAAGAAATTATAACAAACCTTCATTGTGTATACTCGTGTGCGTAAGGGAATTGACTTGAAYGTGTAATTCAGAGCAAATTAGTAGTGTTCTTGGGTGGAACCAATTCTGAAATCAGTTTGTTCCGTATTAGTTGGTGTGCTTCAAAGATCTCTGTTGTGGGGCTGCAACTCCTGACAAGAATCAACTTCTGTGTGGATAGATTAAAAACTTCAGGACTCTTCTGTAAAGTACGGCTCAGGCTGGCTGATGTTTCCACTATGCTTTGGGACTCCTTTGGGTCAGTTAGACTGAGACTGAAAGCCATGTTCTGAATACTTGGACAGTAGGGTCATGWGATAATGTAAATAAACCTATTGTCCCAATTGCTGAGTGAATCATATCAACACCTGTCAGATACAAATTTGGAGTAGTTTATAAAATTAAAGACAAAGCCAAAACAGCTTTTTTAAGCCATTTGCATCCTGCAATACAATTGTCTTTTTCAGCAACTGTTACACGGGAATACTCTGTTACAAAAACATTGCCATTTCATAATTGGCCTGGTACAGGAAGGCAATCAGGTGACTACCTCTTGGGAGTATAATTAAGTGGCTTGTGATGAAAACTAAGGATAAGCAAACTTGGCATGATCAGAGGCAGTATAATCAACTGATAAGAGCAAGTTCACCCTGCGAGGGCTTTGTGTGTACAGCACAGCTTTTGTGTGCTGCCTTACGGTAAACCTGCATTCTTGATTTCAAACATTGTGTCTCTTTGTTTCAGGCTGACCTAAACTGAGTTTTTTCTAAACATCATGGGAGAGATTAAAGTCTCTCCTGACTATAACTGGTTCAGAAGCACAGTTCCTCTTAAAAAGGTACGTACAACTTGTGTGTGAAACATCTCCTCTCAGATGGCTCTTGCTGGGTGGTGGTGGAAACTAAGCAATGCAGCTCTGGTTAATGCAAAACAGTTGTGGGTGTGCTAGCGACCTGGTTCATCTACTGAACTGTTGTCCCATGTGTCATTGAGTGCACGAAAGCATGCCCTTAACTTTCACATGCTTCTCGGGCATCACTTCTGCACCTGGCGACTGGTGGGAGGGAGCAGAGACTCGCAGTTAAGAGCCAGGGGCAGTAGTGAGTTATGAGCCTGCGAGCATATGTGGAGTCCCAGTGCCGCCAGTGGGAACTCCTAGAAAACAGGACATGTTGGGGACGACATGCACGGTTTGTCACGGAACTGGCTGTTTGCACCTGCACCACACTGAGGTGGTGAGGCTGATCTGGCGCGATACAGCCAAGCCACCAGAGCCACCTCCGCTCTTCCTACCCATCGGCTTCAGGCTGAAGCAGAGCATTGGAAGGCAGTTCCTCGGCAGCCAGGCTGCGTGCTATGTTCCTGAAAGTGGAAAGATGCCTTAACCACAGTGGAAAAAGACAAACGGCTTCTTCCTCTGTGTGTCCTTTAGATGGCTGCTGCTTAATCACATTGTCCAACCACTTTCCCCTCTTGCTTGGATTTCTCAGTTTCCTTTCACTGAACCACAGAGGAACGTTTGAGGTGTGCAGTCCTCTAACTTCTGCCTCTCCATGGCAAAGGGCACAGACTGTTGTACTACTACAGAGCCCCTGATCCAGGCTGGCGCTCTCACACATACCTTTGTAGATGAGGTTTGCAAAGGCCATGATTACACAGTAACCTGCAGCAGCAGCAGCCCGGGCTCCTGCCTGCCTGAAGGACTGTCTCGCCTTTTTACCCCGGCCAACTGCTTCTGCAAGTACGGTTGCTCGTGTGACCCTATGAACTGAGTGGAGTCAGTGAACTATCTAGCTTGGGAGTGTTTTATAGTTTGTTTTTTGGCTAAGCTGACATTCAGTTGATTCAGTTCCCTAATCTGGATGGCTGTTTTGGCTGCAGGAACACAGGAATGGTACTGGCAGCAGAAGGTAGAGCAGGGCTGCCTCTTTTGCAAGCAAGTCGATTGCAGTTGGACCACGCTAAAGGGACCATGTCCCTGGACCTAAGGAGCAATGCTTAAAGGTGTTTAGCGTTGTTTCCAGAGCTTTCTGTGTAGGTTTCCCTAAGAAATCACCTTTGGAGAAGGGTTGCAGGGTTCTCTGTTCAAGGTTTCTCATTCATTTCCATCAACTATCTGCCTTTTGTAAATAAGATCCCTTGTGGTTGACTGTGCATGTTCAACCTAGTCTCTGGCTGTTCAGCTTTCTTCCATTTCTAGCCATTACCAGACTCTGCTGGACCTATTTTTTTGCTGTCCTGTTTTACCTCCAGACAGTGACTTAACTGGGTCGGCAGAGCTGGGAGGCAGTATTTAAGCGGGAAGCTGCGCGGGTGCTCTGAGGCCATGCTTTATGGGATGCAGTACTGCTGGGGGATGTGGTGAAAAGGTGCATGGGCATTGCTGCTCCTGGGGGGACTGCGAGACACCGCAGCCTTCTGCCAAGGGCCACAGCCTTCAGCTGCTGCTGCCTCGTCTGGATCTCATAAATGAGAACATGCCTAAACTGAAGCTACCGTTGATGGTGTGTGTGGTGGCCCTCAGACTAGGGGATACCTAGCCAGCGTGAGTGATTCAGCCTACTCTAAAGGAAGGTGATACCCCAGTGATGAACGTGGGGCATGAGGAAGGTGGGAATAAACAAACTGGCCTTAGTTTCTGGGAAGAAAAAAACCACAATTTAAAGACAAGATTAATCTCTGGAGCAGTCTCTAAGAAGACTTTTGCTTGCAGTATCCCAAAGAAAGCATAGTCAAAGCACATGCGCTATAGAAAAAGGAGCAACCAGCTTTCTAGATTGCCAAGCTCATCGATGCTGCTGATCAGCGCACCTTACTGCTGTCGGATCAACCTACGAGAAGCAGAGCCAGAGCTGTTCATTTGAAAATGCACTGAGATGTTCCTGAAAAGAACAGAAAATGCACAGCTCCACCCTTGCACTTCCTGCTCTTGTCAAATATGGGAAGYGCACTACAGAAAATAGTACTTAGTTTAAACTAAATCTTTAGCTTTGCCTGTGAGTCTCAGTGGAGGGAGGACACCCTGGCTCTGCTAAAGTCAAGGGATGTTCTACCATCTGTTTCAATGAAGTGGAGATTTTACCCATTATGTAAACTATAAATAATCTTGATGATAGAGCAGAACAAGAAAAAGGCCAGTGACTTATCAAATCAGCAGTTAACTGTGCTGATGTCCGTGTATACAGCGCGTAGTATTGTTTTGGACCTGTAGTTAAACTATCCAGCGTGAGGCTAGAAATCGGATAGAACAACTGTTTAAACCCATTGATTCATTGTCTGGGCTTGAGGGAAAAAACGTTATCTCTGAGTCTGTTCCCTTGACACGTGAGCTAGCTTTGCTTATGAGATTGCAAGAACTATGCAAATAAGGGGTTGCTTCACCTCTGGAAACATTGCAAAAGATAAACTTTGTTATAGCCACCAGCAGCTACCATGAACAGATGARAGCTGCAGAGCCTAGAGCTCTGGAGTTGTGTACGAAAGTTTTTGTTTTGTGTCGTCCGCCCCCCCACCCGCCCTGGTGCAAGGATTTTTAAAGGTTTCCGTGGTCCGGGAAGCCTTGGTATGCAGTCGTCTTTTCCTTGGTGACTTTACAAAGCAGCAGTATCATGTGATTGCTCACATGCTCCCAGAGCCTGAAATACTGGCTCCATTACAAGCAGATTTGTTAATCGGGCAAATCTGATTTGTGATATGCTGCTGCTCTCTGATTCCCCGAGCAGCTTAACTGCTGTGATGGAAAAGTGAATCGTGCTTGTGTATTGCCATTCAAAAAGTTGCAGTCCTGATTTTGGATGAGATGAACTCCTGCTGTGTGATGCAGGCTTCCCCAGAGGTTTGTGCCTCTTGATCTGATGTGAGCTGTGTGCTTTTGCTGGGTTGTGGGGGCTTAAACGAGTATCCTAAATACACACAACTGGAAGAACAAGCTGCAGCACTGCTAGGAAAGGAGCCCTTAACCTAACTCCTGTACTTTTAAAGATACTGGTTGTGCTAGGACTTCTAGCTTCTGGCCTGAGATGGGCATTAGGAGAAATGTATCACTAAGGATACCAGCACACGTGCGAATCCTCCGGTTCAGCCAGCCACGTGTCCCAGGGCTTCCAGGCACTCCTGTGACGTTCCCAGATGGTGGAAGCATTTTCTTTCCAGGTCAGCTTTGCGGTGCTGCTTTGGGAATTCTGTGCACGGCATCTGTCCCTGGCAGTCAGATGTAACTGTTTCAAATTAATGATTTGTGGTGTTAGCTGCTTAATTCGGTAGGCTTAGATGTTGGAGGTCTGGATACGTGCTTTGTCCAGTATATCCAAGTGTCAAAAATTGCTTTAAAAAGCTGACCACACAGTCCTGGCCACAGACATTGATTGTGGGCCTTACCAGCCTACAGCTATTGCGCTTGATACCGTGAGCTGACCTCTCCTGGCCACGGCAGATCGCTCCAAGCCAAGCACATTTTTCTGCATATGGAATATTGCTTAAGCCTGATCATTTGGGGCACAGTCTTGCTATTCCCATGGTTTATTTCTGTATGAATTTTCAGATCAAGATGTACCATCTTTCAGACTAAGGCCCTCTGAGTTAAAATGTAGAACAAACCATTGCAAGCTGCAGTTAAACCACGCTTCTCGGAAAGGAAAAGATTTCTTTTCTCGGGTGTAGTTTCTGAAGCGTGGTCCATCACTGTGAAGCCAGCATAATTCACTGCTTGCTTCCCGCAGTTGCGGTGTACTCCAGCTGTCCACGGAAGGGTGAGATCCCCGCAGACACCACCTCTTGTGTTGATGCTGACTCCAGACAGTGCCCTGCTAGTTACTTATGCAAAGCATTTGGTCTGATAGTCGCATGACCACAGTTCCGTTTCCAGCTGTATCCACACAAGCACTGTCATTTCGGATGGTAAACAGGCTTAGAGAAGAAAGCTATTGTGAAAAGGAATAAAAGATGGTCTTGTTCAAAGGAATCTTGAGATTATAATATTGACTAGATGAGATGAGAACAGTTTTGTAAAAGCAGTCCTGGAAGCTGGCTGAAGAAACTCATCTTGATCTTGTATGTTTACCCTCCCTCCATACCTCTCTTCTTCCAGATAATAGTGGACGATGATGACAGTAAAGTCTGGTCACTGTATGATGCAGGACCTAGGAGCATTCGGTGCCCACTCATATTTCTTCCTCCTGTAAGTGGAACTGCAGATGTATTTTTCCAGCAGATTTTGGCCCTGACTGGATGGGGTTACAGAGTTATCGCTGTGAGTATTCTCAGTCCAATGTCAAAGTTCAGTATGTTTGTGCTTGCTGCTCTGATCAGAGGTTGGATCATGACGATCAACTTCTCAGTTTTGACAGGGGAATCCCAGAAAGCTGGTGCTACGTCGTACTCCAGAATATGTAACATACAGATGCAGGCTGAAATCTGCTGTAYGTTCACAGAAGCGTTTATCCAAAGCCTTGCGCAGAGTATTAACTTCTCAGTCTGTTTATTCCCTCGTGTGCACTGAACACCAGTTGTCTTCGTCTCCAGCAGGATCTTTGTCAGCCACGAGGAAGTGTATGGATTGGTTCAGGGTTTCCGTATTTGCCTTAGGGATGGTGGATAATCTAGTTCTTAGACTGCACAGCTGCAGATACTAAGTCACTCCTTTGTAAAGTCCCAACAGCATGTTGTTTTGTGGCTTCTCAGCTTCCGAGCTGAACTTTTATGATGAAAGGATTGATTTGTACAATAATGCTTCTGCTAAACAATATGGCTTTAAGCATATTGCTGTATCTGTTGTAGCAGTTAATGATTTTTGTACCTGCCAACTTTACATGCTACGAAATCCCTGGAAATCATTCCAGTCTCTCCCCCTGCCGATGATGGAATGAAGCAATTCTGCACTTCCAGTCCCCTGTTTCTGTGTGAGTGAGGGGGAGGCGTTCATACCTTCTAGCTGCGGCAACCTTGCTTTGGAGCTTGAGCCTCATGATACCGGAGAGGCAGGCTTCTACGGAGAGCTATTTAAAGGACTCGAGTTAGGCTCTAAGCTAAGGCCTCTAGTTAGTGTGAATAACCCCTCCTCTTCCTCTTCCTCCTCCCCAGGTCGTGTTAATGTGTGAATTGAGACTTAACTTTCAAGCAGACAGCTGGCAGGTACTGAGCAGAGAACACCTTTTTCTAACTTCATATAATTTCAGTTGCAGTATCCGGTGTATTGGGATCACCTTGAGTTCTGTGATGGATTCAGAAAACTGTTAGATCACCTTCAGTTGGATAAAGTGAGTGTTCCAAGATGGACAAATGGAGATATAGTTCAATAAAAACCTCATGCTTGAAAGAGCCTCGTTTTAAGAGCAAGTATATAAAATATGATGGAAAAACGTAGCCTGAATATAGACTATGTTGCAATTTTATTTTTAAAGCTAGTTTATTTTCTAAGGTAAATACTTTGAAAATTGTCATACTTAGCTAAAATTCATTGCTATTCTAGGCCTGTGTTAAAAACTAAATTATACTGGCTAATTTCAGTTTTTAATGATAGCCTGTGGAAGTTAGCCTTTGTAATTCATGCAGTACAACATGCCAAAATAAAAGTAACTTGAATCAGAATAGCTATTGAAGACAAAGTGAAATATTTGCTTTTTTCTTAAGCTTGGTAAGTACACAGAAATTTTATTTGAACTCTGTTCCAAAAACACTACTACTTTTAGTGTTTATCACATCCTATAAATTACAGAATCTGAATTGAAGAGTTTGATTCTTCTTTAAAAACAGGTCATACGGACAGGAATAAAACTTGAATGACTTATTTTTTAATGGATCAGAATGCTTAAGGGGCACTTATTTCACAAATGTAATATGATCTGATTTTTCTTAAACTAGGTTCACCTTTTTGGAGCTTCTCTGGGAGGCTTTTTGGCTCAAAAATTTGCTGAATACACACACAAATCTCCCAGAGTTCAATCTCTGATCCTATGTAATGCCTTTAGTGACACTTCTATCTTCAATCAGACATGGACAGCAAACAGGTAGGAGAGACCGAGAAAAGCAATTGGATTCATGGCTTTGGGGTTTTTTGGCTTTGTTTTTCAATGAAATGTCATGCTGATCTGGTTGAACGTGTGTCCAATCTGTTTCCAGTCTGGGTGACTAATGGTGAGGGAAACTTGTGCCTTTTAAGGCCCCACTACAAGGAAAATAGGGGGTTTCACAATTGGCTCTGTGGAATTTGACAGATGAGACTTGTATTTATCTTTTTCTTGTAATCTTCTGAGGCCACACRGTCGGACTTTAGAAGCCATTACCTGATTTCTAGCAAAACAAAATTTTAGAGTGAGAAATGTAACATTCACTGTGTTCAAAATACACTCACGCAATATGAGATTAACAGCTTTCCAGAGTGTTTCAAGAATCTGGCTGCAAGGTTCTCCAATCTCTGTGTTCCTGAAGCTTCTTCAGGACTTTATTTCAAATAAAAGCACAAAGTCTGTGCAACAAAAGGGAGTGCTTACCAAAAAGCATCTTAATCCTGGGGTCCTGGGTGCTTGAAGATTGTTACATCTTGTTTCTATTTTAGCTTTTGGCTGATGCCTGCTTTTATGCTGAAAAAAATTGTCCTTGGGAATTTTGCATCTGGTCCGGTAGATCCTGAAATGGCCGATGGGATTGATTTCATGGTGGACAGGGTAGGTGGCCGTGATGTCAGTCTCTTTGGAAGAATCACTTAGCAGCAGACAGTGGAGCTTATAGGTATTCCTGCTGCTTTCTTCATTTACTTACCCAGAAGTTGAACACTACAGAACAGATCCGTTGCAGGTATTGATTGTCACAGCTCTAGCAATTTAATTGATGTTGTGACTAAGAGCTGTGGCTGTGGTTAAGAGCTTAAGAAACTATCAGATGGGAGAGGAAAAGTGTTGGGATGGTACATCTGTAGGCTATGCTCTGGAAGCAGAAGGCCCCTACCATGTTTTAAGTATTTGTCTCATGCAGAGAGATATTAAGTAGGAACTGTAATCTTGATCTGAAATGCAGTCATGTTTCCCTTTAAAACTGAGGCGTTCACTTGTCTTTGGCTGTATTGTTAATATTGCATTAACTTCCTGCAGTGAAATATATCGTTAATCAGTATTTCTCTCTACTGAAAGCTGGAGAGCCTGGGCCAGAGTGAGCTAGCTTCAAGACTTACCCTCAACTGCCAGAATTCCTATGTAGAACCTCATAAAATTCGAGACATTCCTGTAACTATTATGGATGTAAGTTGACTTTGACTTATTGCTTTAGCACTGCTTAACAGGTGGGGCCTGGATATTCTGTTAAAACTTAAATATTTGCAGCATCTTAATTTCATCTTTAGATATGCCTTCTACTGACTGGGCAACACTGACTTTTTTTTGTCTTAAACTATCAATTGGATATTCTGTGCAGTAATACAGCCAAGTTCAGGAAACTTATAAGTGGCATATCACAGCGTTAACTTTCTAGCTGTTGATATCTAACCTGTTTGCTTGATTTCTGTTTCATCAAAACCATTCCACAGTGAAGCCAAGAGTCATTTCTAGAAGCAGCATATATCCAGTCTGATTTGATAAGCCAAATCCGATTACAATCGGAATTAACTGCTCGGGCTTGTTACGTAGGTGTTTGACCAGAGTGCGCTTTCAACTGAAGCAAAAGAAGAAATGTATAAGCTTTATCCTAATGGCAGAAGAGCACATCTCAAAACAGGAGGCAACTTCCCCTATCTCTGCAGGAGTGCTGAAGTCAACCTGTATATTCAAGTGAGTCTCCGCATTCAGGTCTAATCTACTAACATGTAGAGTTGAAACAGCAGTAGGAAACTCCCTCTTCTGTGCCCACCCTTATTTCTTAACCTGCCTGAGCTCCATTTGCTCTGGTTCTCGGATAACTGGTACAGAAGAACAGGCTGAGAGCAACCACATTCATTGAGAGTTGGCTTTGGGGGCTTTTGTCTGTTTCCTCCTATCTCTTGTACTTCACAGCAATTAATTTCATCCTCATAATGATTATTCATAAGTGATGTTTCTCTGTTACTGAGAAGTTATGCATCTACACCAGTTTCAGGGTTATTTTCCATGTCCAACAGATCCATTTACTGCAGTTCCATGGTACCCGGTATGCAGCCATTGATCCCTCTATGGTTAGTGCAGAAGAACTGGAAGTCCAAAAGATCAGTCTTCATACTAGCAGTGAGCAAGAAGAGCAGTAGATTTTTGACTGTCAGTGGAAATGATGAATCAGTTTGGTCTTCCTGCATACAATCGATTGTTCCCACTCTGCCTTTTTCCTTATGTTAGCCGATTATCACTGTGTGATTCCAACAGGATCAATAGTCAGTGAACTACCCAAGGACGATAAACCCACAACAATGTAATGAAATATCTTTGTTTAATTTTTAGTCTTTGGATTCAAGGAAGTATCTTTGAAGACTACAGTTTTAAAAACAAAGACATTTTTGCTACCAAAGGCTTCACCTTCATGTTCTTAAACAGAACAGTATTTCTTTTTATATTTTCATTCAGCTGTATATATTGCCACATGCAGGTTATGTACTTATAAGCTGACATATTTTTGTTGAATATTGGTTGAGAAAATGTTTAAGTGCCAATGCTGCCATGACTTATTTGCTTCATATGTTGTGTTGAAAGTTACTTTCTATTTGAAATACAGCATTTGAATTTTTAACTTTCTTGCTAGCTGTTAAAAATGGTTTTCAATAAAACTTCAATTTCAACAAGTGCCTCTTCTTTTCACTACAAGAGGACAGTAGTGTAGATGACTACAGTTGTGGTTTACCTCTCCAGCCACCTTTAGAAGAAATCCAGAAAGCCAGTACCTTAGGCTTGGATTCATTTCATGCATGGAAAAGCTTTAATTATAATGGTGATAACTTTGCACTGGATTAGCTCCGAGTAAGAATTATGCAATATTACATATAAAGGATGACTAAGATGTAATCTCAAATTTAAAAGTCTGATTTATTGGAATACAGATATTATTTCATCTTGAAACATTGTAAAAAATAAATACAAAACCTTACATGACATTGGTGTTTAAGAAAAAAGTGTGCCCTTGCCAGAGGCTTTATAAATAACAGATGACAGCTTCTTTGAATTGAAACAGTAAAAGACATGTACTTACACAGTGGTCAAGACTACCTGAAGGCTGATACTCTTTAAGTTGACTCTTTATTTTTTTTCCCCCTTAGATGAGTATGCAGCTATGTATGTTCTAAGGTACAGGAGATGGACTCTTCAAAGCCGTTTTCATCATGTTTTTCAAGCTGTAACCTTCTAGGCACTAAAGAATTTGCCTATTTGATTTATAATTAATACACTGACATATGTTAGCTTTTTTCCCAAAAAGTTTCAGAAGAGAGTCTAAACCTTAAAGGTTATCATCTTTAAGGTTCCAAGAAAAACAAATTGGTAGCCTTGATATTTCCAATTGAGTGGAAATAGTGCTGAGAACCACTTCTCTACTAGCACAGGAATTTGTTCAGAAGAAAAGAGTGACGTTACAAACAAATTGTCTAAGGCAGAAGTGATGGACCCCCCCCCCCCAAAAAAAAAAGGTAGGTAAAGAACACTCCTAAAAACAAAGGCTTCCCCCTAATTAACTTATAAAATTAACAATAAATAATTTACATACAAAGATGTAGTGTAAACAAATTACAGCAAAGTAGTGTAATATTTCCTGATACCCAGTCACAGCATGACAAGTGAGGTTTACTCACTTAAGTACTATTACAGTAACCAGAACCTATGCAATAGCAAATAAAATCTCACTTTATATAAAAGTGGCATTAAAGGTTATTAGCATCTGCTGATGATCTTGTTTCACACCACAAAGGAAGCAGCAGTGATGCCAACTTTTTATGACACAAGCCCTTAAGTTACAGCTGCCTTCTGGTGAGTAGTAGAGCAAGTGTTTCCCTTGTAGCTCTGTGACAGCTGATGAAGCATCAGGTGAGACCACTAATGCCCTTCAGATGTTACATTGCTATGCATTTCCTTGGAGAAGTGGAGTCTGCATTTGCTTTTTTCCGAATGCTTTCTGTAAAAGAAGAGAGAATGTTCTCAATCCTAAGGGATGGGGTATGTCCTGATAACACTGGCTAATAGTGCTGTATGTTTTCTATAGGATGATCCTCAGTTCTGTTTACCAGTGGTTTACCTTCTCTAGGCACACGTCCTGCTGCATAGAGAGTAAAAGCTGGGTAGGATGTGTTAGTTTATTTGTCAAAATAAAAGGAAGAGAAAGAAACTACATATGTAAGATTAGCAAGCCAGGCAGTAGCTTCCAGCTTGTGTGAATTGGCTGTGCTTGATTTTCCTCAGTGCATGTTTGTATAACAAGGAATTCAGATAGTGCTCAGTGTGTATTAGCTGAAGGAAGACAAAAGTATTACCTGCTAAATCTCTTCTTCCAATCCCCACAAGACCTTCATATAATCCCTTGATTGGATTTTCTCCTGCCATGATCACACCATGAAGCCAAATAAGCAACATCCGATGGCCATGTTCCCTGTAACTTTTCATACCTGGCAAAATTAATTCACAAATGAAATCCCGTACTTTACAGCACACAGTCCTGACTTGAGCCGATTTCTAAATTGGTGGCTTTGGACTCCCTTCCTCTTTGGAATTTACTGGGTGGCTCTGAAGTACAATTTGGCTTAATCTCCTGGTCRTGGTCTGATCACTAGCGTAATATTTGACTTAACGGAGCAGGCCACAGATGAGCTGGGCTTGTCATACATTTTATGGCAATATAGAATTTTTGCCTTCAGAGCATAGCCTAACCCTCCCTGCATTGCACAAACTACAGCATTCCCTACTGTAACCAAACCAGCAGTGATCTGCTTCCAAAACTAAGAATCCTGCTTTTACTAACATGTTACATTCTAATGGGGGCTCTATTGCCTTCTTGGTTCAGCTCCCTAAAGGAAAAAGAACAGCAAGTTTCTCTCTTGTCCTAAAGGGCAAGAAGTTTTTTCATTTGATTTCTGTAGCAAGGACTCACAGATCCGGCACCACCTCAAAAGCAGCGAGCAATAGACTGCTACCCCTGTGCTTGAACTGTGTGCTCTCCTCCAAAACAAATTCGAGGGAGTAGATACCTCCGTGTTCATCAAATAAATAGAGCATTTCAACCTAATCTTCTGGTTGTCGTAGATGAACCAACTGGTTTCCTTCATGTTTTCCTAGTACTGCAGACTTATCTCCTAGAAACACAGTCCAAATGAAGGAAGGAAAATACCTGGGCTGTGGTTTATACCTGTCCATTGTTGTTCAATGGCTCTAATGTGCGCATCAGTGAATTTCCAGTAATGTGCCAGCTTCTTCCATTCACCAGGTTTGAGGTATTTAGTAGCTAATCTCCACATTACTGAGCGAATGTGCTGCGTTTCCAGCCTGTGATCTTGCTTAAAGGTCAAGTGTTTTGCTACCCAGGAGTCGGAGTCGCTGTTTAGATTGTCCTGCAAAGTCAGAACACGAGTTTCAGTGTGGGACACTGGAGCATTGCTCTGTTATCACTGGGCCTTTTGTGGGAGGAGAAGATGCAACCTGGTGTGTCTTGTTGCTTTGGGACAGTAACTGAGCTGTCCTGCTAGCAGTGAGATGCTGAGCTGCATCTTGTTCTCATGTTAATCTACAGTCGGTTTGCTGTGTTTCATTTGCTGACAGCCGCACTGAGGTGTGCACTAGTGTCAACCCCATCGCACTTCCTGCACTAAGACCTGCACATGCCCTCTGGTATTGGCAAAGCTTTTGAATGTGCCTGCCATCTCCCACATCCTCCGCTCTGCAGGTCCCTGTAAGTTCATCCTGGCACATCACATTTCTTTTTCTTCTTGTTTCACCCTGTTCTAATCACATATGTTAACAAATACTGTTAATAACAGCTTTGCTGCGCAAGTCCATGTGGATCACAATTTGCATTTCTACAGTGCCTTTTATCTGGGGCTTGCGGGCACAATCATAAATCTCCTTGCTCCCCTGGGACACAGGCACGCGCTTGTGTTCTTTACACGCAAGACTGCAAAGAAGCTAAATGACTTTGCCTAAGGCTGCGTGGGCAGCCTGCGAAGGACCTGGTACAGAACATCGCTTCTGAAGCTGCGCCTATGCCACGGGCCATCCTCCTTCCCCCCTCCAGAGCGTCATCTTTCCTTGTGTGGGAAGATGCACTCACTGGGTCTAACGAAGAGGTGAGGGATGTGGCATTGGCTGCACTTTTAACACACCCTCTGCTCAAACTGCTTTAGGCACAGGCTCGGGGTAGGTATGGTTTCAGATGAGGGATGGGGCTGACCAGCTGTGCCCTGCACACAGGGCCAGGGGAGGAGAGAGACACTGGCATGCCACACCGGGAAAAGGCAGGAGGTAAACTCTCAGCTGGGGGGAAGTTTCAGAGGGAGGTTGGCTGTATGAATCCAGCAAGAACCGACTGCTCTGCTAGGGAGAGGTAAGGAGATCTGTGGGCAGGCCAGGTGCCTCCTTTCCATGGGGAATAAAGCACCACTGTTGAAACTCTCAAAGGCCCATACACGTTTGGTGACCTTGGGCCGATCATTTTCCTGCACTGTGCTTCAGTTTCTCCTTCCCAAAAAAGGAAACAATGATCCTACTTTCTCTACTATAGGGCTTTGGTTGAACTGCCAAAGTGTTTTTGAAAATCCCTGCTCCCTTCAGCACAGCCTGGGGCTTTTAATAATGGAGGCTTTTATTAAAATAAGGAAAGTCTTAAGTAGAGCTGGCRGTTGGCATGGCGAGGGCTTTTGGTTTTCTTAAATAAGGTGAGGAAGTTGAGGCCAGGCAGTCACAGGATGTCCTGCATTTATTTCCCCTTCAACAGTTGGCAATGTAGAGTCTTAACGGAGAGGATAAAGCTACATCTGCCCTGGAAAATACAGAGGGTGGTGTAAACTGCTCACCTTTTCCCATTTGTAAAACCGATCGGCTTTGATGATCATGTCCGCCAAGTTGATGTGATTGCCTCGGGCAGCGACGTCCAAAGATGTTTTTCCTTGCTGAAATTAYAGAAGGGGGAAAATAAGCTGAAAAAGGCTTTGCATGCTCAGAAGGTACAATCTCCATGCCCACCGGGCAGTCTTTAACGTGTTTTCTTAATGCTTAGGTAAGGCAGAGCAAGCARGCAGCATGGCCTCTTGAGCAATGCACCCAGCTGGGATGTAGGACACCAAGCATTAGCTTGGATGTGACCTAGCGTCAAGCTACTGCATGCGGGGCGTGAGGAGTTGTGCAGACAGGCTGCAGAGTCTGGATGACACCTGCCCTGTTGCCACGGGGGAGCTGTGAGGCTGGCAGCAGCGGCTGATAACACGTCCTGTAAGCCACACCGGATTGCAGCGTGCCCAGCAACATGGGTGCGGCATTCAAAGGACCAGCTCAGCGCTTCCATCCCAGGCATTTTATAGCCTTTCGCGCAGCGGATTTGCTGACACAGATGAAGCTGAACTGATTTATGCAACCTCATTAATTTTATAGGATCCACAAATGCCTGATTAGAAATGGTCTCCTAGGTGACAGCACGGGCTGGTGGGACTACGAAAATGTAACGACGCTCCCTACACAAACATGATTTTGGATGAAGTGAGCGTGTGTGAGTGGGGTGGGCTGTAGGAGTGTCAAAGCACATAGTAGAAAGGAACAAGATCTGAAAGAGGCATGAAGGCAAGCRAGCCGGCCCAGCCATGAGGTACGCCAGGGAGAGGGACTCCCCTTCAGCGTTTCCCTGCACACACACGAACTGCCAGGCTGCTACTGTTGATTCACTTTGAAGCCAAAGCCCTGGACACTGGTGGTCAGAATTATACCAGCCAGATACTTTTAACCCACTAAAACATTTACACTGTCGTCCCTGGGATACAGTGTTTATTATCACTCCAGAAGATCTTTGATATTAATGTGCACAATGGTACAAGTAGAAGTATAGCAGGAACTGGAACAACTCTGAGAGGAACGTTTATTCTTTGTGTGAACTGTTTTCTACCTTCCTAAGAACCAGTCACTTCCTCCCTGGAAAACACAAAAAATAATCTACTCAGCAGTGTTTTAAGGCCTTACGCCCTGAAAATATCCAAATTTTAATATTATTACTAGTTTTCCTTGAAAATTAAGAAAAACAATGACAAAGACCATCCATATTTTTCTTCCATACCGCCACAATTCAACCCACAATGACATTTACCTTGTCTGTTAGCTTCAGATTAACTCCTGCAATGAGAATCATCTCAGCAATGTCCTGCCTGCCATGCTCTGCAGCGATGTGGAGCGAAGTCTGCTGCCTCTGCGAAGACGGAAGAAAGGACTAAATTTCAGAGAGGGAAAGCATGAGGCTGGAAGGAAGGGATGGAGCAGTAGCAGGAGGAAGCACTGGAAGAACTGTGTCAGCTCTGCCCTCCTTTCCCCTCCACCCCTTTTTACATGGAGGTGAATGCCCTCCTACCTTGAACTGGGGCTGGAATTCCAAGGGCTGAGCAGACCTGGTCTGTCCCTGTCCCAGCACTGGCACTGGGAAACCTCCATGGTAACATTTCAGTCTGAAGAAGGAACCTATTCAGTTCTGTAAAGCTCCCTGGAGCCACTTACAGGAATGTATTAATTCCCTTTATTTAAACAATTTCTGTAGGCAGATAGTTCAGCCAAGGGAGGAAAGGCCTGTGCCAATTCTTTGTTTTGCGGACACAGGACCTGCTTAAAGTATGCACTGTAATGCATATGCACCTTGGGATTTCTTAATGGAAAAATTCCAATCAAACACAAAATGTGGCAATTTTGTGGTAGCATCAGGAGAGATGTCACTACAAGAACGAATGTCAACCGAAACACAATTAAGTTACCCATTCGTTAGCAAAGCCCCTCATTCACCAAACTACAGTTTGGCGAGAGAATCAGCTCCCTCCAGGTTTGCTTCCCCTTCTCAGTGCCCCAGACATTTTGCAGATTATCTTCTGGCCTGAAATTTCTCCCATATACAGCTGGGAGGCGAGAGTCTGACTGTGCAAGGAGATTGTGCAAGGTCCCAGGGACACAGTGCAGTGCACGTGCTGAGCGCTATCAGGTGATTACCTCACTCCAACACTCAGAACCGTTACACAGGTTTCATGCCTCCTAAGTTGCACTTCCAGGTTTTCCCCATTTTAAAGCAGTCTTCTTTACTCTTGTCCCCAAGGTGACCAAAGCCTCCATGAAACGGGTTCACATACCAAAGGTAAAGGACAGGAGCTACAGCCTTACGTTATCTGGAATGTCAAGGTCACACTCTGCATCAATGAAGATCTTCACCATGGCTGGGAAGTTCTGTAGCACTGCAATGTGAGTAGCCGATGCATTTTGCTGTGGAAAGAAGACACTGGCATACAAGATGGAAAAGGCACTGAGGTCCATCGGTTGGTCAAATACAGCATTTGGGGTTCAAACATCCTCTGAGGACAGAGAGGCTTGACTGAGGCCTTTTGTTTCGGTGAGAACAATGCCACAGAGGGCTACGCAAGAGGATGAAGGACCAGCTGATGAGCAGGCTAATGCCTGCATACTCTAGCAGGCTAATGCTTACGTACTCTTGTGCCCTGCTCCTTTCCCCTCAACAGTGCTGGCTGCTAAAACAGTTCAGGATCTTTGCACCTGCCTTGTCCTTAAGAGCTTAGCTCATGGCACCAAACGGACTGTGCTTTGCGCAGCCTGCCTAAAATACGGCAGCTGCCAGCTTGGACTGGAAGGAGGCCTGGCAATACTGCCCACAAGCACAGAGCACCACAGCAGCACTGGTCCTTGCTCTGCACTCCTGAACAGCTCCACAAACTGGCCTTGTCTCTTTATACGCGATGAGAACACTGAATGGGACTTACATAATTAACAGCATCTGCRTGGATTCCTGCACCCATGAGGACCCTGGCTATCTCCTCATAGCCGTGCAGAGCTGCGTAATGCAGGCAGTTCATCTTCTTCTGAGAGGCACATCAAAAGAGATGGGTGTTAGTCAGGGTGCCTTTTTAAACGAAGGACTGTTGCCACCCTCTGGTCTCTTCCTGTTTCCCCTCAGGAGCTGCAGGTGTTACAGACTATCCACAGAGATCTCCTGCTTCCCTCCTGCAAGAGCCCCGTGCCCCAGTACTGAAAAATTCATAGGGACTGTCTCCACAGCCAAACTGGTCCCAGAGTGGTTTCACATGCCGCTTGTCTGCGCAAAACCTCGTGTTCTTTTCTCAGGATTCCCTGACCTCTTTCTGATGTGCTGGCACCACATGGCTTTACCCTACAACGGGTGCCCACCCTGGGCAGCCACAGGTCTGGACCCAGATCCACAAGGCAAATCCACAACGCCCACTGAGTTAGTGAGAGTTGGCTGCTCAAACGCCTGTATGGCTTGAGCCTTGGAGGGCTCCCTGGGGAAGAGTTATACTGCAGTGAAGCGGCAGCAGGAGCCTGACAAGAGAGAAAGGGAATAGAGTGCCATGCTGGCTCCAACTTTCGTAAGCAAGGTCTGAAACCAAGACCTTCTACAGATGCCCTGCCATGGTGGCAACAGAAATGCAAAGGAATCTAAAAAGTGTGACTAGCCTCTGGGTCCAAGAGGCTCTCGCTGGAGACTTAGTGATTTGACTCAGGGCTCCTCCACGCTAACATTATGTCAGACGACAGCTAGAAGCTAACCCTGGATGCCTGGAGCACAGGCTCTGCAGGTGCTGCAGTCATGCTATGGAAGAGTGGCTGGAAACGGAATCACCTCCAAAGAGCTCACCTGGGTTTGGGCATTGACATCAGCACCTGCCTCCAAGAGCAGCTTCACACAGGCACTATGTCCCCCCTCAGCAGCCAGGTGCAGAGCTGTTAGTCCTTCCTGGAACAAGGCAGGATGAGAGAGGCAAAAGAGGAGACAAGCAGCGATTCTGTACACAAGGTCAAGACAGAGTAGTGGAACAAGCAAGCCCCTCGCCTATCTTCCAAATCCATGATGTTTTAAAATACCAGTTCTGAGGGCCAGCGATGTCTTACTCCCATTAATTGATAGAAAAAAAGGAAGCAGCTATCTGCCAYCAATGTATCAGAGTCCTGCTCTATCCTTATTCCACTGGAAACTGCTGGCCCATGGGCCACACAACAGACACTATGTTCATTATCCTTTCTTCCCTTGAACCCATTTGCAAACAACAGGAATTTCACATGAACACTGGATACAAACCATTTCCCCTGAGTAGCTCAGAGCCACAGGCAAAACTGGCAACCCAAGGCCCTGGACCACTGGTTCTCCYTTCTGAGGGCCTCAGCTAATTTCTTTACAAGAACACAGAAACCACCAGAATTCCCAAGTGAATTAATCTGGTTTTATTATTGCTTCTTGCACAGAGGGCAGCTGTTCTGGAGGAGCCAAACACTACCAGAGTTGCCACATAAGACTGTTTTCCTTTTCTTTCAGATSTTATCAGAATCAAATATACTTTGCAAAGACAGCAATCAAATAAGACTAAAAAAATTGCTGATAAACTTAATTGGGAGTGTGCCCTGGAATACATAAAGGCTTTACTGAACCAATATTTGCTCTCTAAGTCATTAAGTATGTTCCAGCCATAGAATTTTCCAAAGTGGGTCTATCAAAGAGAGAGGATCTCAAACAGAAGGGCCATATGTTCAGTGCCTARGTCAATACTATAAAGCACAGTGAGGTTTAGTTTAGAACACCCTCAATAACAATTTAGGCACTTGAATGTACAAAGGTCAGGGAGAAAAAAGGGAGATAATTGAGCGATAAGGCAGGTCAGCAGGTACAGCAGGAAAAAAAATGAGACACTTCAGAATTGGATACTGGTCCAAGAAAGATGTTGCCTTTAACTGATACTCTGCAAATGTGCCCTGCTTTTACATGTGCACGTTTTAGATAAAATCAGCTATCTTCAAAACTTGTCTCATCAACACTGACCATTCAGCCTGATGACTATGGCAGAAGAGCATTTCTAAAAAGGAAAAGGGTAAAATTTATGTGGTTTTCATCTGATTTAAATGTACTTACTAAGTTCTTTTCATCAAGGTCCACTCCAATGTCTAAAATCTTCTGCAGCACAGAGAGATGTCCATTTTTAGCAGCTAAATGCAATGCTGTATTCTCTTCCTGAAAGCAAACATAATTTCATACATACATACATATATATCACAGGACTGAGTATTCAGACACAGTATCTTTGCACAGAGTATATCCAGGGTGACTGAAAAGGAGATTGTAACCAGTAGCAAGAATCAAACAGTTTTCTAACAGGAGTAGCAGGAAGGCAAGAAACCTGGCTATCTTAAACCGAAACAAGGTCCACCAGGTTCGCTGTGTACGCTGTCTAAAAAGTCCTGGACAGAAATCCAGCATGGACTGAGATGCAAATGGCTTGCAAGTAGATGGGGAAGAAAATCCCTGGCATACCACAACCACAGTGACAGCTGCTCGCAACCTGCTTCCACTGGCCTCATTTGGTGTCCTGTTCCCTGACACTCACATCCTCTAATCCTTGGACTTTCCCTTACTTTCAGTGTGGTTTTATGCCCATACCTTGTCTTTAGCGCTGTGAGAACAACCCAGTCGAATTAGGAACTCCACCACCTCCAGCTGCCCATACTCTGCAGCCAGGTGAAACGCTGTCCTCTCTGCCTTTGAAAGGAAGTAGAAAGAAATACAGTCCAAGAAAGGCTTAGAAGATCACTTCACCTGCTGCCAGCAATACAATAATGCCTTGGGCGATAACTCAGTTGCACAGTGAGCTTAGTGTCCACAGGGGGAAACAAAGTGCTGCACTTCAAAGACAGTTATCCAAAGCACCAGCAGTAAACTTTTATTCTGCTTTAGATTTGGGATGATCCTAACAAAACAACCTGAACAGAACAACCCACTGGTGCTAACAACTCCAAACACTTTGATCTCACCAAGCACTGGAAAGGAAAAGATCTTTTCAATGTTTGTTTCATACAAGGAGAGGATAATAAAAGCTTATCAAGAGCAATTAAGGATAAAATACAGAATTAAGATCTGAGACCCTACTTATCAAGTGAGTCAGAAATTCTTTTGGGGAAAGACAGATCTCCTGTTGCTTCATTTAACCCCTGAGCAGCAGGGCAAGGATCACTGTAGGAATTGTAGTGGCCAGCAGGAGGAAAAGTGTGTGTGCCAGGTCCTGCGGGTTTCTACGCTGTCTTCAGCAATGGATCAGCTGATGCTGGAACATGCTGGGAGATGGTTACTGGCAGTTATTACTTACACCACACCCTGGGGCATCAGCTACAAGAGAGAAGGACAATGAAGCTCCTGAATCTGTTCTCCAACAGCCTATGTCAGGAATCCCCGGCTGCCAAAGCGTGGGATACCCTTGGCACTTTGTAATACCGTCTGACTCTGAGGCTCAGCCACACTCTTCCCAAGGTGAAGGGGAACATTTGTGCCAAGCTCAGTGGAGCAAGATCAGACCTCGTGAAACAAACCAGTGTGGAGCTTTCCTACCTTGTCTGTCTCATCCACACACATGTCCTCCAGGTCTTCCATGATGAACTCCATCACCCGGATGTGTCCCCTCTGAGCTGCGCAGTGAAGCAGGTTCCTGCCATTCTGGAGAGGAGACAAAGGACTATTTGCTTAACAAGTTCAAGACTGCAGGACACAATTTTTTCTTTTAACAACTTTACTGTTAGCAAAGACCCATCTGATACTTCCCTGAAGCTCCAGGGCTAAGCTAATTTGTGTTGCAAACAGCAAGTTGTGACTCCAAAATACTGGTGCTCCTTTTCTAACCAAGGTTCATTTGTGAATACAGGCACTGCTGATTTATTAAATCCATTTCCCATTTCTGTAGCACCTTCCACCTCAGCACTGCACAAATGTGAGCTGAGAAAGCCTTGTGCATCTCTACAGCTACAATTATTACAGCTGCTTTAGGAATAAGTCCAGGCCCAAAGGTGAAGATGACTTCACCCGAGGTCACAGCATCCAGCAGAAGTGCAGATGGCAGCCCCACAGCAGATGCTGTCACGTGCCATTACCTTAGCTCACAGGTAAGCCGTCCTCTCTCTCCCTGTCACTCTCCGGCTCTGCCTGATGGAGCCGCACAGGGAGACTCTCTCACCTTATTGACACAGTCAATCTTGGCCCCGGCATTGACAAGGATCTGCAGGACACGGAGGTGGCCGAACCAGGCAGACAGGAGAAGCGCATTCATCCCAAACTGGGCAAAAGGGAAGAGAGATGCTTTTAGCTAAACTGCTGATCACCATCATGCCCACCCTGGAGGGAAGCTGCCCCTCTAGCTTCGGGAAGTTTCCCAGATGTTTCTATTTCTCTTTTTGGCCCACTCTTTCTCCAGTTACCATTATTCCTGCCAGATGGTCTCAGCAACTGAGCAGACCTGCCTCTTGACTGCCGCTTCCTAGTCAATGATGTGTATTAGCCTGGTTGTTGGGAGGGGGAAAAGGAACTTGCTGGCTGCCACTCTCTCCAGCAAGCCCCATCAGCATGACCAGAGGAAGCTGAGTGTCCCGGTGATACAGAGAAAACCTCCCAGATTCTCCCAGCCATATTTCCTGGTCACTGGGCATTCAGGGAAAAAGGCCAAATGAGAGAGTACGCCACATCCTGAAATCAGGCTTACTCCCAAAAGACACTGCACCTCTCTCAGCAGGGAGGCCACAGCTTCCCAAGCATTGCAATGCCTCATGCCACCCACTTGGACTAAGGTGCAGTCTGTAACTGCCGGCCCAGGATCCAGTCCCCCAGCACTCCCCAAGCACAGAACACATTTGTGGGGCACACAAGGAAGATTTGCCTTCATACACTGTCTTCATCATCCACTGGGGCATCATGGTCCAGGAGCAGTCGCACAGCTTCCTCATTCCCTGCTCCCGCAGCCCAGTGCAGGGCAGTTCGGTCTATCTGAAAGGGAAGGAAGGAGAGAAGCAAGGCTAATGTATGTGGAGCGCGTGTGGGTATCCACTGGCCTTGCTGCAGGCCAAAATCCCCTTTGCCATCCATGGAGCCAGAATTTCCTGCACTGTGCAGGGTTCCTCTGGCCATAGCTCCCTCTCGCCTTGCTCAGCTACCTGGCAGAAAGTAACCTCCACCGTTCACCTTCTGCTTAGAAACTACAGTGATGGACTACAATGACAGCACAGGAATGAGATGTATCATTGCCCAGGGATGGATGGAATAAAACAGTAAGGATCACTGCAAACCCATGTTCCCAGGAACCTACTGGCCAACATACGGAGATCTGCAACAGGAATTGAGTCAGTCCCACAGCCTTGGCATGCAGAGGCAGCAAAATCAAAGCCTTTCATTGCAGCCGTGTATATCTGACACGCTCGTTCCAAGAGGAACCATAAATTATCATCCTTCCTCAGTGTCTGCAACTTTCCAGTCTGGCCAGGATGCCAGTGCTATGGGTTTCAGCATGCTGTCAAACTGCTCACTTGCCACAGGACCTATCTTAAAGCTTTGGCCAACTGAGCAGCTAATGAGGGGAGTAGTGTTATGGAGCTGCAGTTCAGAAACACGCCCGCAGCTTGGAGGTGGGAATACCCAGGACTTACATTGTTTTTGGCTTTGATGTCGACCCCTTTCTTGATGAGCTCCTCCATCCTGGCCGTGTCATTACGCTTTGCCGCATCATGGAACTCCTTCTCTGAGTGAAGCACTGCAGCAAAGGCAGAGAGCTGGCATTAAAACGGTGCTGCCAAGGAGCACAAAGCAGCACGCCCCAACAAATCTTCCCTTCGGCTCGCTGACCCCCGTAGCCTCAAGGAAGACTGCACAAGGACTTCTCCCAGCAAGAATCGCAGGCCTACAGGGGTTGRTGTGCTTACTGGACCCATCCTCTCCCACCACCTCCCCTTCCCTAAGCACCCCTGCGACACATCAGTGCTCTCCCAGTCCTACCAGCTCCTTCTCTAATTCAGTGTCTCCTCTGTTTGCGTGRATTTGTTCTAGCCCTGAAGCCTTTTGATCTGCTAGGTCTGGCCTCCTGTGAGGYCCAGAGCTGGTGTGAGGACTCAGGCCAATGACACAGACCCTTTTCTCCCRCTTTAGATCCTGCTGCTCTCCAAAGAGGCCTTCCTCTACACACAGCCCTGCTGTCCCAACCAAACGGGAACAACCCTTCCACAGCATCCTGAATCATCCAGGCAGCACAGAACTGCTAGTCTGGCCTGGGATTAGTGTAGTATCTTTTAATGGACTGTGGCTGCTTTGTGCACGATTTACTACAAATAGCAGCATTTGTCCTGCGCAACTAGGCACAAACTGAGAGGTTTTACCCTCCACATTGGGCCTTGCCCTGGCAATCTTCTCCTTGATCGAACAAACCTTTCTGTCAAGCAGAAAGAGCAAGGCTGGGCTTCTGGGCCTGCTGCAGCCTRACAGGGAGGCTCTGAAGGTTTTTGGCAAGGCTGGTGCCAGTCTTTGTTGCACTCAGTCTCTGCCCTAAGGCTCTGGAGAATTCTTTTGAGAAGTGCCTGAGTCAGTCCCGCAGCCCGTCACATCTCACTGGGGAGCTGGCTTTGACGCTCTGCCCTTTTCCACTTTTCTGTTCTTGAGATCGTATTGCAGAGAAGTTCTGCAGAYAGCAAAGATCTTGGCTGCGGTTCAAGGGCAGCAGAGGCTCAGTGCAAGTCTAGTTTGTCTGTTCTCCCCCAGTAAAGATGCTGTGGCAGTTCTGGGGCCAGGCTTTCTGAGCTGAACACAGGTTCCCTGCAAATCAAAGGGTCCACGCTGCAGACTCCCTGCCCACATTTAACACACTAATAGATTTTTTTTCTGAATAGATAAGATCTGGCCTCAGGTTTCACCAGTTCCATTTCCAGATTGTTCCCACAAGGGTTTAACCCCTCACATAGCACATTTTCCACTGCAGTCATGAGGATGTTGCAGTTTTCATCCCCTTTTCTCCCATGTACTTTTCCCCCCCTCTCTCTCCTACTCTGTTTCAGTAAGAAGAGAAAGAAGAGGCAGGAATAGGAAGGAGTGGTGTCTGCCCTGTGGAGGTAAGATGTTCCTGGGAATGTCTGTGTAGCGCAGGAGATGCAACATCCCAGGCAATCCCTTAAACTGATCTCTGGCTTCTCCCTATGCAAGATGGCATGTGTACACAAGGCAGGGCAGCACCAGGGAGAGATTCTGGCCAAAGTCCAGAAAACCGTATCATCACGGAGCAAGGAGATACACCCAGACTAATGAGCCTGGGCAGAGCAACTTCTCTGGGTGACAAAGCCACTTTTAGTACACAAACTAACCTGTGGAGGCTCAGATCTCAGATTGCTGCATTGCTTTATCTTGCAGAACATCCCTAGCAGTAAATTGATTTTTCATACACATTTGCATCAACCCAGTCTGTTCAGGTTTTAACCCACACTTCAGTCTATACATGGTTCTTTAATCACACATCTTTGTTGCTTACATTCATCCTAACTTTCAAAACCTTGTCTTTATGAGCACTTCCTGACTCATTATGGGATTGTCCAGGATTGTCACCCTCTGGGAGCACAACCATCTTCTATATTTTGTTCTGTGTTTACCACAAAGGTGTCCCAGTGCTGACTGAGACCCTGGGCAGTACTGAGTGCAGCTGAATAAAGGCAATCTCATTTCTGTAGACTATCACTTAGGGTCTTTTGAGGAAAATACAGAGAAATTTTTATGACTCTTGCAATAGAGTGTGAAAAGGATCCTCTCAGCTGAACAGCTACACGAGCTGGAAACCAAACCCAAGCTCACACAGCCAGTGCAGAACATCAGCAAGTTGCTTCTGCTTGGGAAAAGCAATCCCCATACAGCACCGCTCTCCACAGGTTGCCATAACCTGGTTATCATAAGAGCCACAACAAGGCTGCCTTCCTTGATCAAAAATCAGCCCTCTGAAGACCAGAAGGAAGTGCTGGCCTAAGCAGGGAAGGGTTTGCTCAGATATATGTGCTGCACAAGTGAACTCTGAGGAAGCTGAAAGGCAAGTGATGCCAGGAGAGGTTCTCAGCTGTATAAATCAGTGTAATTCCACTGACTTCACTGCTGATCTCCATAAGGATAAGCCTTTGCCTTAGCATTATCCGATGCACAATCCACTTGTGAGCATCCTATATTAATTCTGTGTGGCTGCAAACATGCAATGACTTCATTAACACTGAGAAAACATCAACTAGACGCTTACCACATGCGATACAAAAGGCAAAAAACCACATTATTGTTCCCGCTTCACAGTGCTGAGGAGCTAAACAAGAGACTTGCTGTGTAAACAGCACTACCAACGTCTCTCTGGAGGGAGCAGGAGGGCTTTCCTGCTGGGGACTCCCGGGGTGGTAGGCGTGTAACATCACCCTCCAATTTTCTCACCGCCCGTTTCTCCTGTTTCCAGGAAAAAATCTATAGCCAAAATCTATAATCACAAATAAAACAGGTCTTAATACCAGACAGGATTTTTCAAGAGTGCTGGACCTGCTGCTTCACTGAAGGCAGTAGGATTTGGTTTCTGTAGCAATAAAGCAGAATTTTCCGTGCTGCATGCTGAGCCCCCACTCTGTTCTGGCTGGGTACGTTAACGGGACTGCATTTTCACACCGCACAGACGCCTCATTGGGTGGAAATACCAGGAGAACTTGGAAAAACAAGCGGAATTCATGTGGATTATTGATACCAATGGCTACACACAGGCTACCTCCTTGCAAACGCTTATCTCAGCTTGATGGGGAAAAACTCTGCTATGCTTCAGGTAAGCAAACATCCAGTGACACACTCTCAAGGTGACAGAAAATCACTTTATGAATGTACAAAGCATCGGCTGACTGGTCAAGAGAAGTCAAATCGTCACTTGATTTATTTATTCTTTCCTCTACCTGCTCTACTGCACCGTCAAGACGCAGTAACAAATCTTTCATCGCCGAGGCTATAGTAGCCGCAATTTCTTTATTTTCAGCAGCAAACGGGAAACAATTTGGTGGTCTCAGCTCCTTGGCGTCCGCGCTAGCAAGACTAGCGCTGTGAAGGTAAACGCGTTCCTGGTCACGGCGCGCAGCCGTCCCTATGTACCTATTTCAGGACATATCTAGGGGCTTTTCCCACCCTTTTGAGCCCAGGTTTGAAGGCGTTCTGCGCCTCACGGTACCCAATATGAACGCCGTTATCCCAGACGGTGCTGCAGATTATTTTAATGATTTACCAGCAGTGCGACGAGGCAGGGCATTACGCGAGGGATTTTAAAAAGCGGCGAAGGCATCGCAGGCGCAGAAACGGGGTAAAATCGCCCAAAGCCGCGCGGCACCGACGAGCCGGGCCGGGCGCCGCGGGGAAACGGGGCTAAAGCCGCAGGAACGGGAGGCAGCGGCGCTACCCGCAGCACCTCGGGGCACGCGCTGGTATTTCTGAAAGGATTTTGGGGGCGTTTGGTTAAAGCAGGCCGGGGAGGGGGGGGTA